>NC_091806.1:43906439-44209469 GCF_041296235.1 Equus asinus | reverse complement strand
GTGGAGCGGCGACCCCACTCTTGTCCCTCTACAGCTTTCTGTGCAGTTCTGCAGGGCAGCCTCTTCGGGCAGCTGGGCACCATGCCTTCCACCTACAGCACCCTCTTTCTCAGCGGCCAGGGCCTGGCTGGGATCTTCGCTGCCCTTGCCATGCTCATGTCCATGGCCAGTGAGTGGACTTGGGTGGCTGGAGGGCAGGGGTGGCCTCAGGGAGTCTGGGGTGCGGAGGGGGTGTGCCAGGAGTGAGCCACCTTGGTTTCTAGGTGGAGACGGAAGTGACGGGGTGATGGGGAGCTGGGGATTGAGTTTGGGGGTAGGGAGGAGGACTCCTGGGTTCTACAGTGAGAGAATGACCGGGTGAGAACTAGGTTAACTTGGGGCCTGGGGCAGGATTTCTGAGGCCAGCACTCGAATGTGGCAGCAAATTGAAGTTGAAGGAAGGGGGGACGGGTTTGGGATTCAGATGACCTGGGGTCTGAATCCCGGTTCCACTGCTCCCAGCTGGGGGCATTAACAAGACACTTAACGTGTGTCGGTTTCCCCACCTAAATGATTACCGTAGCTCCATCCTCACATTGTAAGAAGCGTGCAGTAATAATGAGCAAGTAGTAGGTGATCAACAAAAATAACACGTAGGGCAGAGGGAGAGAAGTGAAGGGCTGGGCTGGGACTCTGCACAAGATTCCCGAGTGTGTCAGTGAGAGGAGTGGAAGAGGCCGGAGGGCGAACCTGAGAAGTGCTTCATGGGTGGTGGGACAGGAGTCGTCAGCCCTGTGGGAGCCGGCGGGACCAGCCACTTCCCGCTGCAGCTGAAGTTTCTGCACAGGTGGCGTGGATGCCCAGACCTCCGCCCTGGGATACTTCATCACGCCCTGCGTGGGCATCCTCATGTCCATCGTGTGTTACCTGAGCCTGCCTCACCTGGTGAGCCTGGTACTGGGCTCAAGGGCCCACTTCAGAGCATCTCAGATACAGCCTGAGTCTGAGGCCCCGAGAGAGGCCAGGGGAGGCGGAGGGCACCTGGGCCCCGTCCTAATCCCCAAAGGAGTCAGCCACTGGGGGACCCCAGCCTCTTAGCCACCAGGATGGGAAGGGATCCAGACACCTCAGCCAAGCCAGGCAGGGCCAACACTTTCTTTCTGCAGGAGTTTGCCCGCTACTACCTGGCCAAGGAACCATCGAAGGCTCAAGGTCAGGAGCTGGAGACCAAAGCTGAGCTCCTCCATTCTGGTGAGCCCGGGACCCTGCTGGGGAGGTGAAACCCAGAAGAGGCTAGAGCCACCTCAGCAGGAAAGCATTGCCCCTCCGTCCCCAGCTAAAGCCCTCACCCCTAGTAGCTTTATATGAGCAGAGGCAGAAGGGAAGTGTGGACAGTGGGATCAAAGTTGTCCCTGTCGCCCTTTGGGCCTCAGTTTCCTCCTCTATAAAATGGAGAGGCAGGGGGCTGGCCTGGTGGTGTAGTGGTTAAGTTCGTGACCTACACACTGCTCATCAAGCCATGCTGTGGCAGCATCCCACATACAAAAAATAGAGGAAGATTGGCAACACATGTTAGCTAAGGGCCAATCTTGCTCACCAAAAAAACAAAAAAAAAGGGAGGCAGTAGAGCTTCAGGCATGCAAGTTCTGGATTCAAATGCATCTGAGTTTGAATCCTGGCTTCACAACATCCAAGCTGTGTGACCTTAGGCAAAGTCACTTAACCCCTCTGAGCCTCAGTTTCTTTATTTGTAAAGCAATGGCACTGAGATATTCCATGTAAGGTGCTTAAGTCCGCCTGGCACATGTGTGTGCTTAATAAATAGTAGCGAAGCCGATTTCCGTTGTTAATTCTCTTTGCCCGCACCTTGGGCTGTGGCGGTGGGGGGGACGGGGGTGGTCACTTGTTGTAACTGCCGGGAACCTCCCTCCCTCGGGCCTGGCTGGCACACGCATGAGTCACAGGCATGATCCCGCCCTCCTCTCTTGCTCCAGATGAGAAGGACGGGATTCCCAACAGCCCCCTGACTCTGGATCTTGACTCTGAGAAGGAGCCAGAGTTGGAGCCAGAGGAGCTGCAACAGCCAGGAAAACCTTCAGTTTTCGTTGTCTTCCGAAAGGTCTGGCTTGGCTCTAGCCCTCAACCGCCACCCCTGGGGCAGAGGGGGCCACTCTCTCCAGCTCTCCCCAGGGACTCTTAGATGGAAGGGGTCTTCGTTCTCACCTTGTCCACCCCAAGGTGACAGGGTCATAGTGGGTTGGGGACACAGCTGGGCCAGGCTCCCGGGGTCCTGGGAGGTCCCGAGGGCTGGGGCTGAGCGTGGGGCCCCAGGTCTGCCCCGCCGGCTCACGTCCCTGCGTCTGGCTCCCAGATCTGGCTGACGGCGCTGTGCCTTGTGTTGGTCTTCACAGTCACCCTGTCTGTCTTCCCGGCCATCACAGCCATGGTGACCAGCTCCACCAGTCCTGGGAAGTGGAGTGAGTGACGGGAAGCGGAAGAGGGCAGGGCGGAGGGTGTGCCGGGGAGAGAGGGAGGAGGGGAGTCCGCCCCAGGACAAGCCCTCCCTCTCTCCCAGGTCAGTTCTTCAACCCCGTCTGCTGCTTCCTTCTCTTCAACGTCATGGACTGGCTGGGACGGAGCCTGACCTCCTACTTCCTGTGGGTGAGGGCACCAAGGCTGCGGTGATCTGACAGTTTTAGGAAGCAGTCAGGGATCAGAGGGGGTGAAAGAGCACAGAAAGGCGATTTCCCAACAGTCCAACTGGTTGGGTCTGGCAATGGAACAGCAGGCCAAGTGGCGGTGAGCACCTGGCCCCTGGAGGGATGCAAGCCAGGGCTTGACTGTGAGCCCCTTGAAAGCAGAAGCCATGTCCAATTGACCTGTGTCCCCAGCATCCAGCCCAGGGCCCAGCCTCGGTGCTCACAGACTCTCACGTGGAGGTTCCTGCACCACATGAGAGGTTGGGCAAGATTCCTAGTGTTTGGGTTGCTTTTAGCCAAGGTGCTGCTTCTTTAAATGAAAGCTTCCAGGGAGACACAACAAATAAAGTAGATCAAAGAGGAGCTGCTCTGATCCAAGCCAGGATGGGCCTGGATCCCCAGCTTCCAATCCCCTTCAGCAACCCCGTCTGTTCCAAAGGGGTCTGTGGAACCCCCAGGGGTGCTTGGAGGAACTGAGTTTGAAAACCAAACTCCTCTCCCAGTTCTGCCATGGGGAGAGCACAGGCTGATGCTCAGGAGAGGCAGAGGCTGGCCCCAGGCCGGTCCTCGATTGCTGGGTGGCCTTGGCCCAGCCCCTCGCTCTCCAGAGGTCCAAGTGCTGGTCCTCGGCGGCTCATGTAGGGTAGGTCAGGGGAAGTGGTGAGTGAATCTATCGGGGCGCCCCTGGAGCACAGAGACCCCGCTCCCAGGGACCACCCTCACCCCAGCTTCTGCCGCAGCCGGACGAGGACAGCCGGCTGCTGCCCCTGCTGGTCTGCCTGCGTGTCCTGTTTGTGCCGCTCTTCATGCTGTGCCACGTGCCCAAGAGGTCCCGGCTGCCCATCCTCTTCCCACAGGACGCCTATTTCATCACTTTCATGCTGCTCTTTGCCGTTTCCAATGGTTACCTGATGTCCCTCACCATGTGCCTGGCACCCAGGTCTGGGGGCTGGTGGGGGAGGGCCGGGGGGAAGGGAAGTGGGCCAGCCTGCAAGGGAGGGCCCACCCTGCTTCTGGCCAGCCCAGCCCTAGCTGTCTCCAAGTCTCGCTGGCGCCACCCCGTCAGGTCAGGTCTCAACTGCTGAGCCCACCCCAGGCCAGCAGCTGGGGAGCGGAAGCCTCAACAGGGGAGGTTCCTGCCTACTGTAGTAGCCCACATTCTGGGGGCTCCTCTCTGGGCCTCAGTTTCCCCATCCATGAAATAAATGGGTTGGACTGTCATTCCTTAGGGCCCAGTTACTCCCCAAATTCTCAGTTGAGGGGAAGTTAAGGTTTTAATCCAAAGCAAAGTTTATGAGCTATCTACTCCAGGGACAATGGAGTTGAAAATCCAGGGAGAGTAAAGGTGACAGGGAGGACCAGGTTGGGGACATTTTGTCAAGAGGGAGGGCAGTGGAATCTAGAGTCAGATAGTACTGGACCCCAGGGGCCTGAGACATGTCCTTGTCCAGTGGCCTCATTTTACAGATCAGGAAACGGAAGTCCAGAGAGAAGGGCCTGACTATAATGACCCAGAGGCTGGGCCAGCCCAGACGAGAACTCAGGCGTCCTGTTGTAAGGAGGGCAGACGGCACCGGGGCTGGGGCCAGGTCTGGCTCGGCATTTTCTAAGAGCTCCTACTCCTGTGTGTTCTAGGCAGGTGCTGCCACATGAGAAGGAGGTGGCCGGCACCCTCATGACCTTTTTCCTGGCCCTGGGGCTCTCCTGTGGGGCCGCTCTCTCCTTCCTCTTCAAGGCGCTGCTCTGAAGTGCTCCGTCCACGGCTCTCCCGGCAGCTCTCTTCTCGCTGCCCCCTTTGGAGCTGAGACCCAGCGCAGGGGGCAAGGCGAGCCGGGCTCAAGCCCCTGCTGGGCTGAGGCCCCTTGGTCTGGGGGTGCCAGGAGGAGGCGGGCGCTGCTCTCCTTCCTGGGCTGGCAGTCATTTAGGGTGCTACAAGGAAGAATTCACCACCCGTCATTCCAACCCTCACCCAGGAACGGAGCTGACACAGACAGACTATCTGGATGTGCATAAGACCTCACTGACAGGGTGCTGATCAGGGAAAAGAGGGCCGGGGACCATGGCCCTTCCTCACCGTCAGGAGTGCATTTGTTAATCACAAGAAACCCACCTGCTAATCGCCAGGGATCAGAGGCCACCAGCGGAGCCTTGCCGAGGGTGTGGCTGGTGTGGCCCCAGCCTCAGGTTCAGAGTGGAGTGAGGGCCAGCCCAGAGAAGGAGCTCCTCTTCTCCCCAGGCCTCAGCAATCTCACAATCGAGTCCCTCGGACCTCAGGACAGAGGCTGCCGGGGCAGTTGAGGGAGCATGGAGAAGGAACAGGTGTTAGGGGTTTGAGGGTGCTCAAAGGACCCTCTGGGCCTCCAACAGTGTTTTCATTGTCAACACTTCCTGTCTCCACTCCCCAGAGTCCAGCTGGTCCTGGGTCCGGGAACCGCAGTTGGCCTGCATGTGTGCACTGCACTTCACAGTGTGTAAAGCTCTTCCACACCCGCTTTCTCACCAAAGCCACATTGAGGCCCTTGGAGGGAAACAGGCAGGGACTGTGCTCCCCCTTTGTACAGGTGAGGAAACCGAGTCCCAGGGGAAAGTGACTGGTTCGTGGCAGAGCCAGGACCCAGCCCCCCACTTCCCCGCCCCCCCAGTAGGTGCTGCTGTTCACCTGCTTCTCTTTTCCTTCTTGCTGTTTCTCCCTCTGACCCCGCTCCTGGGTCTAATAACAACCTTCTTCATTTGTATCATGAATTCGCTGAGTCTTTATTTCCAAAGTGCTTTCAGCTCTATTGGCTTTGATGAGCTGGGCGGGGTGGGAAGACGGTACCCATTTGACTGACAGGATGCCTGAAGCCCTGAGAGGGGCAGAGATTCATGGGCATCCCTGTGCTGGGCCCTCTCTACCACGTGATGGCCAAGGGGTACTGGCTGCAAGGAGCCCTGTGCTCCTGGGCAGAGCACCTGGCTGCATGGACGAATGTCGCTCTCCCTTCCACCGGCGTCCTCTGCCTCCCCAGACACCCCCTCCCCTCCCTCCATTCTGAGAAACGGAGCCTCAGAGAGAGGCAGTGAGCCAGTTCTCCGGAAGGATGGAGGAAAGGCCTGCTTCCCCCACACACTTGTGCATCCTACTCAGCCCAGAGGAAAGCGAGGGTCTTTTGCTATTATAGGCACCGGCCTTTCTGCCCACTTGCCCCCTGCCTTCTGTGAACACTCACTGAGCAGCTGTTTTATACCAGGCACTGGGCCAGCACAGGGCCCCTGCTCAGAAACCAGGGGTTGTTTTGCGGTCAAGAGGAAAGTGAAGCAAGAGATGACCTTGGTAGCAGAAATAAAGCCACAGGGCAGACCCCAAGTGAGGATTCATTCCTTTGACCACTATTCACTGTGCCAGACCCTAGCTGGTCTGGTGACCCTGAAACAAAGGACATGTGGTCCCTGCTCCCAAGGCCACAGGAAGAAGAATGTAACTTGTGATGGGGCTTGTGAGGGCCCTACAGAAGTGAGTAATATAAGACTCCAGAGGAGGGGGCCGTTGATCCCACTTGGAAGTCAGGGCAGGCATCCTGGAGGAGGTGTCTCCCCAGCTGGGCCTTGAGGGATGAATATGAGTTTGCTGGGCTGAGGTGGGGGAGGAACATCCCAGGCAGAGGTATTAGAGAGTGTGGAAGGCATGGATATGGATTATTCAGGAAACAGTGGGGACTGCTCGTTGCAGGGGGGCGGTGAATCCCTAGGGTGTGAGAGGAGAGGAGAGGATGAAGCTGGAGCAGTGGGTTGGGGACAAATGATGAAGGGCCTCAGTGATTAGAGAGAGGAGAAGGATACAGGAGAGAAGAGGGCAGCTGCCTCTACAGAGGCCATTTAACATGGTGCTTAAGCGTGTGTGCGCTGACCCAGAGTCCTGGGTTCAAGGCCAGGCCGTTTCATTTACAAGCAGTGGGAACTGGGACGTGCCCAAGTCTGGGGTCCTGGAGAGAGGTCGGGGCTGGAGCACAGACTGACATTTCCTAATGGGTAGTTGTAGTCCTGGGAGTATCTTGCACAGACCACGAGGCCCAGCTGCACCCTTTGACGGAGACTGGTGGGGCAGGACCCCAACACCTCCTGGGTCTTCTCTTTCTCCACCTTCAGAGACTGTTGTCTCTGGTACCCAAAAGCCCCCTAGACCTGCCAGACCTCCCCTCGCAAACCAGGCAACAGTCCGGGGAACCCATCAGTGCTGGTCCATGGTCATCTGAAGCAGGCCCAGGTTGGGGTGAGCAGTGAAGGATGAGCCCAGAAAGAGGACACTCACTCATCAGATGTCCTTATGATGTCACAAGCTCAATTTCCTTCTTCCCATCCTCCTTTGCAGTAGATCTGCCCACCTTTCCCATCACATCAGAATGTAACTGGCTTTTTATGTTAGAAATAATCCTTGGGCTGATGGGCCACACCTGCCCGTCCCTCACCGGACGCCCAGTTCCCTGGCCACTGCCACCTCTCCAGCCTGACACAGCTCTGCCAGTAGGCCCGGGTTCCCTCAGAAGCAGCCAGTTTCCATCAGCAAACACTTGGAGAGGGCTCTGGGTGGAGGGCACTGAGACAGGCTCGGTGGAGGGACACCAACATTTGAAGGCCAGTCCTTACCTTCAAGTTGCTCACCCTTTTATGAGGAGGCCTCCTGGTTTGTAAATTGATTCAACTCTCCAATTAAAAAGGCAGAGAGTGTCAGAATGGATTAAAAATAAATTCAACCATATGCTCTCTACAAGAAACTCACTTTACAGCCCAAAATACAAATAGGTTGAAAGTGAAAACATGAAAAAAGATATTCCGTACAAACAGTGACCAAAAGACAGTTGGGGTGGATATACTGATATCGGACAAAATAGACAAAATGTCAAAAATCATTTGAGAGACAAAGAAAGATGTTATATATTCATAAAAGGGTAAATCCATCAAGAAGATATAATAGTTATAAACATATACATGCCTAACAACAAAGTCCTAAAAATTCTGAAGCAAAAATGGACAAAATTGAAGGAGAAATAGACATTTCTATAATAACCACTGGAGACTTCAATATCCCACTTTCTTCTATGAGATTTTTTTTTTCTTTTGAGGAAGATTAGCCCTGAGCTAACTACTGCCAGTCCTCCTCTTTTTTTCTGAGGAAGACTGGCCCTGAGCTAACATCCATGCCTATCTTCCTCTACTTTATATGTGGGACGCCTACCACAGCATGGCGTGCCAAGCAGCGCCATGTCCACACCTGGGATCTGAACCAGCAAACCCCAGGCCGCCGAGAAGCGGAACGTGCGAACTGAACCGCTGCGCCACCAGGCCGGCCCCCTTCAATATCCCACTTTCAATAAAAGACAGAACAACTAGACAGAAAAGATCAATAAGAAAATAGAGAAGTTGAACATTCTAGAAACCAACTAGGCCAAGGGGACATACACAGAATACTCCATCTAAAAACAGCAGAATACACCTTCTCAAGTGCACATGAAACATTCTCCAGGATAGATCATAAACAAAGCTGCAATAAATTTTAAAAGATTGAAATCATACAAAGTATCTTTTCCAATCACAATGGAATAAAACGAGAAATCAAAACAGAAGAAAAACTGGAAACTTCACAAGTATGTGGAAATTAAACACAAACAACTAAAGGGCTAAAAAGAAAATCAAAAGAGGAATTAGAAAATACTTTCAGATAAATGAAAATGACAACACAGCATAATAAAATTCATGAGACACAGCGAAAGAAGCATAGAGAGGAAATGTGTAGCTCTAAATGCCTATGTTAAAAAGGAAGAAGAATCTAGAAAAACAAGAGCGGATTAAACCCAAAGCGAGTAGAAGGAAGGAGATGATAAAGACCAGAGTGGAGCGGCTGGCCCTGTAGCCGAGTGGTAAAGGTCATGAGCTTTGCTTTGGCGGCCCAGGGTTTCACTGGTTCGAATCCTGGGCGCGGACGTGGCACCGCTCATCAGGTCATGCTGAGGCGGTGTCCCACAGAGCACAACCATAGGGACCTGCAACTAGAATATACGACGGGAGGGGCTTTGGAAAGAAGAGGAAGAAAAAAAAAAAGAAGATTAGCAACAGATGTTAGCTCAGGTGCCAACCTTTAAAATAAAATAAATTTTAAAAAAGACTTCAAAATTACTAAAATCAGAAATGAACATGGGGCCATTACTATGGATTATACAGAAACAAAAAGGATTGTAAGAGAAAGCTATGAATAACTGTACACCAACAAATGAGAAACCCAGGTGAAATGGACAAATTCCTAGAAACACACAAACTACCAAAACTGACTCAAAAAGAAATAGGAAATCTGAACATACCTATGACAAGTAACAAGACTGAATCAGTAACAAAGAAAATTCCAGGACCGGATGACTTCACAGGCTAGTTCTACCAGTCATTTAAAGAAGAATTAACTCCAATCCTTCTCAAACTCTTCCCAAAGAGGCAGGAGCACTTCCTAACTCATTCTATGCAGCCAGCATGACCCTGGTGCCAAAGCCAGATAAAGACGTCGCAAGAAAGGAAAACTACAGACCAATATCCCCTATGAATATAGATGCAAAAATTCTCAACAAAATACTAGCAAACCGAACCCAGCAGCATATTAAAAGAATTATACACCATGACCAAGTGGGATTTACTCCAGAATGCAAGGTGGTTCAACATACAAAAATCAATTAAGATAAAACATCACATTAACAGACTGAAAGGGAAAAACCACACGACCATCTCAGTTGATGCAGAAAAAGCATCTGACAAAATCCAACACCGTTTCAAGATAAAACACTCAATAAATAAGGACTAGATGGGAACTTCCTTGACCTTATAAAGGGCATTTAGGAAAAATCCACAATTAACATCACACTCAATGGGGAAAGACTGAAAGCCTTCCCCGTCAAGACCTGGAAAAAGACACGGGTGCCGCTTCCACCATTTCATCTATTCAACTTTGTGCTGGAAGTTCCAGCCAGAGCAATTTGTCATGAAAGAGAAATAAAAGGCATCCAAATTGGAAAGGAAGAAGTAAAACGATCTGATTCATAGATGATATTATATATATATATATATACAGACAATCCTAAGGAATACACACACACGCGCAAACTACTAGAGCTACTAAACAAATTCAGCAAAGTTGCAAGATTCAAGATCAACACACAAAATTCAGTTGTATTTCTATACATATGATTCTGACACCAGTTCTGATGTGTGGATTTTTTTCCCCACACCAAGCAATTCTCTGACACCGAGTGTCCTACAGTGCACCTCAATTCTGACACTATCTACCTGGAGATAGTGTCAGATTCCACAAGCTAAGGGCTCAGTCCCACAAAACTGCCCCCACTTCAGATGCCAATCACAAGTCCAGGTTGTTACCTATACTTCTGACCGACTGGCTATAAATCAGAGGTTCCAGTGACCCCTTCCTCAGGTTCCATTAATTTGCGAGACAGCTCACAGCACTCAGATAAAACTTTTATTTACTGGATAACAGGTGCATTATAAAAGGACACAATTCAGGAACAGCCAAACAGAAGAGATGCATAGGGAAAGGTATGTGAGAAGCAGACCCCTTGATAACATTTTTTTTAACTCTGGTCTTTGAATCTCTCATGTCACGCTCCATCCCAGCCACTCCCTCTCCCCAGCCAGGCCTCTCTGCCCACAAGAGCAGGCTTTTGGCTTTCCTCTGGGCCTTTCACGCGAAAGGCCATCAAGGCTTTCCTTGATCTTGACACCCCCCCCGCCCAAGGTCCAGCCACTACTTTTCAGTCTCCCCTTAGACTAGGGCCCCTGGGGACACTTCAGAAGCTTCATATTTACTCATTCAACAAACATGTCTTGATTCCTGCTACGTGGCTAGCAGTGTAGTGGGCGGGGGCAATGTGGGCAGACACCCGGAGAAATCTTCAGTCCAGGTAGTAAATGGGTATTGTGTGAGCACCGCAGATGCAACGCAAACGTTCAAAGGACCGAGGTGGACAGGGAAGGGGAAGGGCTGAGACTTCAGCAAAGAGGAGGCTGTTTGCAAAGGGAGAGCCACCTTTACGCTCTGGCCGATTGTCACACCATGGGAATGCCAGCCTGGCATTGCTAGATCGTCCAGAATTTAAAACAGAAGTTGGAAATGTGAATTTTATGTGAAATCTTCTGATTTACCAAAGTTAACAACTAATGTGATTCAAATTGTTGTTTCTAAACACTGAGCAGGCCAAAGAAAACCCATATGCACTAAATCTGGCTGCTCAGCCTCCCGTGGCAAGGCGTGTGAAGGGGTCCACACTTACCTTTCTCCTTTCTCCTGTCACAGGTCACCAGGGCAAACCTTCAAGGACAGTACCTGTGTCTCCTGCAAGGGCCACCCCACTGCCTAGCACCCTGGTGCCTAACACAGCCCCTGGGGTGGAGCAGGCGCTCAGCAGGTGGTGGTGTTCAGGGATGCAGAATATGGATGCCCTGGTCACTCTTCAACGCAACAACCCGGGCTCCCTACTGCCCGTGGCATAGCGGGCAAACCCCTTCTCCTGGCATCCGCGGCCCTCCTCCGTCTGTCCCAAAGCACCTTCCCAAGATTCACAGCGCTCCAGTAGTTATCACATATAGTATAAGTATGTGTGTGTGTCGGGGAGGGAGGTGTGTGGATACAAGGTCTCCGCCCTGGAAGAAGTGCTGGGGGGAGGGGAATCAGCGGGCTGAACAGAGTTATAATTTAAACCATCAAACGCCACCACCGCCGCCACCCCCAAGTTCTACCACTTCAGATAGGGAGGGCGGCACCTTTGGGGGCTTCACTAAATCCTGCAGTTAATATATTGGCCCCCAATTAGGCATTGGCCGGAATTCTGGTTCTGGTCTTCTAGGTGCCACCCAATCGTTGACCCTCTTCCTAGGGAGAAAGAAAAGCGCATCCCTGCACTCCGCCCAGGAGGTTCAGACACCTGGATCCCGAAGGGGCCAGCAACGTGCGGTGAACAAAGAGGAGAAAGAGCCCCAGGCTGGGACGAATTGCGTCCTATCCTCAGTGCCGTGCTCTTCAACCTGCAGCTCCGGAGAGGCGGCACGCGGAAAATTAAGACTGATCTCCCGCGTAAAACACGACCGACGAGGATGGGATTCGAACCCACGCGTGCAAAGCACAATGGATTAGCAGTCCATCGCCTTAACCACTCGGCCACCTCGTCCCATGTACAGCACCCCTTTCCACATTCCTTTATCTCTCATCTCCTCCGCACCTTCCCGGACTCTGATACCCACTCTTCAGAGCAGACCTCGTAGGACCTAGAGGAGGGGGAGACCACAGCAAGAAAGGGACTTTTGTGTTCCCTTCCGCCCGCCGCAGCCGGGAACCCGCGCCATCCTTCCCCAAGCCGCAGCCGAGGTCTGGCAAGGTTTCCCCTCCCTGAGCCGGGGGCGAGCTCGCCGGGGTTTCAGGACGCGCTTGGTCCAGGGGGTCGCGCACTGCCTGGGAGAGAGGGGGCTGCGTCCCTGGGAGCCCCGCAGGCGCGGCGGCGCGGCCGCGAGCAGTTTCAGAGTTTGCAAAGCGCGCGGCGCGGGCGGCGGGTGCAGTAGCTCCTCCTCGCGCGCAGGGGGCGCGCTGGCGCACGGAGGCCTGCGCGGGCGGGCGGGGCTGCGCGCAGGGCTCGGCTCGGCTCGGCTCGCCTCGGCCGCGCTCGGCAGGCTGCGGTAAATCCGGGCTTGCGGCTGCTGTCGGAGCCTGCTGTCCGGTGGTCCCTGCTGCGCGCCTCGCGCCCCGAGAGCCATGCAGATGTCCTACGCCATCCGGTGCGCCTTCTACCAGCTGCTGCTGGCCGCGCTAATGCTGGTGGCGATGCTGCAGCTGCTCTACCTGTCGCTGCTATCCGGGCTACACGGGCAGGAGGAGCAGGACCAGTATTTCGAGTTCTTCCCCCCATCCCCGCGGTCCGTGGACCAGGTCAAGGCGCAACTCCGCACCGCGCTGGCCTCCGGAGGCGTCCTCGACGCCAGCGGCGACTACCGCGTCTACAGGGGCCTACTGAAGACCACCATGGACCCCAACGATGTGATCCTGGCCACGCACGCCAGCGTGGACAACCTGCTGCACCTGTCCGGCCTATTGGAGCGCTGGGAGGGCCCGCTATCCGTGTCGGTGTTCGCGGCCACCAAGGAGGAGGCGCAGCTGGCCACGGTGCTGACCTACGCGCTGAGCAGCCACTGCCCCGATATGCGCGCCAGGGTTGCCATGCACCTCGTGTGCCCCTCGCGCTATGAGGCCGCCGTGCCCGACCCCAGGGAGCCGGGAGAGTTTGCCCTGTTGCGGTCCTGCCAGGAAGTCTTTGACAAGCTAGCCAGGGTGGCCCAGCCCGGGATCAATTACGCGTTGGGCACCAATGTCTCGTATCCCAATAACCTGCTGAGGAATCTGGCTCGTGAGGGGGCCAACTATGCCCTGGTTATCGACGTGGACATGGTGCCCAGCGAGGGGCTGTGGAGAGGCCTGCGGGAAATGCTGGATCAGAGCAAGCAGTGGGCGGGCACCGCGCTGGTGGTGCCTGCCTTCGAGATCCGCCGAGCCCGGCGCATGCCCACGGACAAGAATGAGCTGCTGCAGCTGTACCAGGTGGGCGAGGTGCGGCCCTTCTATTATGGGCTGTGCACGCCCTGCCAGGCGCCCACCAACTACTCCCGCTGGGTCAACCTGCCAGAAGAGACCTTGCTGAGGCCTGCCTACGTAGTCCCCTGGCAGGACCCCTGGGAGCCATTCTACGTGGCCGGAGGCAAGGTGCCCACGTTCGACGAGCGCTTTCGGCAGTACGGCTTCAATCGCATCAGCCAGGTGCTCGGAGGGAAAAGGACAGGGGAAATGGGGCAGGAGGGGTGGTGGTGGCATCGGGGAGCTATGAGCGGCCCTGAATGGAAAGGAGGCAATGAGGCAGGAGGGATCATAGTTCAGGAGGTGGTTGGATGGTGTGGAAGATCCCTGATGCCTCCAGAGGAGTGGGGATGCTGGCGTGCGGCTTTAGGGATGTTAGTCTCGGCCCAGGAATGTCAACAAACTCTGCTGACCTGTCTCTCCCCCTACAGGCCTGTGAGCTGCACGTGGCAGGATTTGATTTCGAGGTGCTGAACGAAGGTTTCCTGGTTCATAAGGGCTTCAAAGAAGCCTTGAAGTTCCATCCCCAAAAGGAAGCCGAAAATCAGCACAATAAGATCCTTTACCGCCAGTTCAAACAGGAGTTGAAGGCCAAGTACCCCGACTCCCCCCGTCACTGCTGAGCCCTTCTCTCCCCAAGTCTGAGAAGTCAGCTTCCTCCCTTCTCAGGCCACCCCGCAGGCCTGACAGGGGTAAGAACTGTCACTCCACTTTACAGCGGTAGCTGTGGTGTTGGAACACTGGACTTGAATGGACTTGAATATGGGGCGCTGGGATCAAGTCCTAGCTTTACCACTAACTAGCTGTGTGGCCTTGAGCAAATCCCGTTCCCTCTCTGAGCCTCAGTTACCCCGTCTGTAAAAAGGGAGGTGAGAATATCTACCTCACAGAACTGTTGGGAGGCTCAGATGAGATGCTATATGTGAAAACATTCTGTAAGCTTCGTACAAATGTGAAGTATTATTAATATTCTTACAGTATTATTATTGTTGTTATTATTGTTATTACAATATTATTAACAGTCTTGGGTGGGTGGGCAGTAGGAGAGCAAAAAGTATGAATGGGGCAGAGCTAGAAGTCTGAGTGCTTAACAAAATGGACTTTTTGGAAAGAAATCAGATGAAGGCATTGAATTTAGTTCTTAGCTTTTGGGCAGGAGCCTAAACTAGCTGGTCCTCCCAGGCTTCCGTCCCCTGGGGCTCTGGAAAAGGGAAGGGTCTGCAGGCTGTGTGTGTGTGATTGTCACAGATCTCTAACCCTCGAATAGGCTGGGCTGGGTTATTTGCCTGCCAATGACAATATATAAATAAATGAGTGTTCACACCTACAGCTGGCTCCATTACTCTCCTGGACCTGGAGGGTGGGGAGGTTCCAGGTTCTCTCCTTTCACGCCGCGGGGCAGGCGGCCGCGGACCCAGGACCGCCGGCAACAAAGCGAGGAAACTACAAGGGCCTTTCCCGCCGGCTGAAGGCCTAGGTGAATTTCGGCCGGTTGCTATGGAGACCGGCCCGCAGTATCCCAGCATGCCTCGCCCCCAGCTGTCCAATTATGAGCTCCCCCGACTGGCGCCTCCTGATGACGTATACGGAAGCGCGGGCAGGCCCCGCCCCCCGGAGAAGAGGGACCGGCGCGGCGCTTCCGGGAGCCCGGGGGCTGTGGCCAATACCGGTAGCCCGAGGGACCTCTCTGGGAGTCTCGGACGTGAAGCCGGAGGCCCCACTCTCCGCGGTGCGTAACGCCACCCCTGGCGCCTGGTTTGGCCTCTTCAGTCAGTCTGTCGGAGCCGGCCCGATCTTCAGGGCCGAAGGGGAGACTTAACCGGCAGGATGCGTGCGGGGCCGCGGGGCCGCAGCTGGCCGCGAAAAAGCCAGTGGCGGGAGGCTTCGGGCGCGCCGCGGAGGGGCTGTGTTGGCCTCTTCGAGGGTGGGGAAGAATCTGTCTTCTATGGAGGCCTGCTCTTTCTGAAAAGATATATGTGCACGACGCCTTACAATTTACTTTTCCATCCCTTACCCTTTGCAATCTTTACAGCACTCAGAGTGGCAGTGATTGTCCTCTTTTTGCACCCTGGGTAAGGAGGGGGCGGGGTTGTGATTTAATTTAGCTTATTCAGCAGAATCCGCGACTGCTGGAGAGACCCCCCGCCTCCCCCCGCCGCCCTTTCTGGTCCCGAAAGGTAGGGCTTAAGTTGCGTCTTTCAAAGTAAATATACTTAACGGTGAAGAGGAATTGCAAAATTTGGGGACGGCAAGAACTGAGGCTTGAGAATGGGAAAGGTAAGGCTGGTTTGGAGAACCAGGGTTTTCAGGTCAGGTTCAAATCATTTGTGAAATCACTGAGGCATGTGACTACGTTGTTCTCTAGGCCAGATATTTACACAATTCGAATGGTGTCAGGGAAAGTTAACAGAACGCTTTGGGTTTGCTACCACTACAGGGGCCTGGGGTTACCAAGAAGTAAAAGCCAATCCCTGCACCACAAAAGTTTATTTTGTTTAATTTGTAAATCCTGCAGTCACCAAGGGAGTCAGTACTGTGTTAGGTGAATAAGGCGCATGCGCAGCCCTGCCCTGGGGAGGCTTAGCGAATAGTTGGGGAGACAGACATGCGAACAGACAAATAGGAGATGTAAGCAAATAAGGCTTCCTGGAGGGAGTGGTGTATACACTGATCTGAAGGACGACAAAGGAGTGCCCAGAGAGGTTGGAAAAACATCACTGTGGAATAGAAGACCCCAGTAAGCAGAGAGATGATCTGTTAAGAGGACTGTTTCGTCTGCCTCTTCGGTGATCTCTTGGCAGCATTTGGCACTGTCACTGCTGCATCCTGAAATTCTCTCTCCCATGACTTTGGGTTTTTCCTTCTCCACCTCTTGCTAATTCCTTTCTTCTTTGCAGAGGTCTCATCATCTGTCCCTTTGGTGACCCTGGGAGTTCCATCTTGGACCTCTTCTCACTCCACACATTCTGCCTTGCTGGTTTCACCCTCTCTCGAGACCTGAAGAACTCGCTAGCGGCTGATGACCAGATTTCTGAGCCCGGATTTCTCTCTGAGGCTTAGATCCGTGTGGCCCCAACTCTGCCCCTTCTCTCATTTTGGGGTCTTTGTACCTGCTGCTTATTCTGCCTGGAATGTTCCTTCCCTCAACTAGCTCATTTGTCTGGCCCACCTTCCCCTGCAAGCCCTCTCTGCTGCGGCCAGCTCCAGGTTTCAGTTAGACGCCTCTCCCATCTGCCTCCAGTCTCAACTCTTCTCACACCACAGGAGTGCTCTGTTTCTTTGCCTCTCTCGCCCAGGAACTTGTAAACTCCCTGAGGTCAGAGACTGTGTCTGTCTGTCACAGTCGTGCCCTGTGGTAGTGTCTGATGGTACCTAGCATCTACTAGATTTTCAATAAATAGTAGATAAGAGAATAAAAGAAAGAATGTTTAGCAGTGTTCAGTGTTGCTGAGAAGTCAACTAAGATGAGCACTGAAAACGCATTAGGTACAAGGAGGTCATTGGTTGACTCTCCACCAGTAGTTTCAGCCGAGTGAGGATACAGACATGTACTGGAACAAGCGGGGGGGGGGGGGGGGTGGGGGGGGGAGAAAGAGCAGCAAGTGTGCACAGGGCCTTGAAAGTGGGGCTGGGAGGTGGACAGCTGGGAGCCGTCCAGTGGAATGGGGTGAGGTCTCATGTTTCTGCTTTTTCTGAGTGGTAGATGATACCTGAGCATGTCTACGGTGTCATAGGAAGGAGCCGGCAAGAGGGAGAGTTGAAGAGATGGAAGAGATGACATGAGATCCCCAGGAAGCCGAAGGAGATAGGATTTGACCCAGAGCCCAGGGAGAAGACAGGAGGATTGTACAGTGTTTTCAGGAAGGGAAGTGAAGGGTTGGAGCACGAGCAGGGGGAAGAAGTGCATAGGGTATGTGAGAATTGGCCATGAGATGGTGGGGTGAAGGAACCGGACCACTAGCCCAAGTCCAGTCTGCAGGGCCTTGAAAGCCCCAGTCTGAAGTTTGGGCTCACTCCCATAGGCAGTGGCGAGCCTGTCCTTGACTTCCCGTATTATGTGTCATCACCTTGGCTAGTCTTCCCAAGTTTGGGACTACCAACAATGTCCAAGGGCCTGGGCATTTCTGTGGCTCCCAGACTTCTGGCAGTTGTGCAGACAGGGCTACTTGCACTGTCCCCACCCTGTGTGTGCTCAGGGTGTGGCGAGTCCAGTCACTTCCCCAGCTGTCCCCTCTGTGGTCAGGCTCAGTTTGACTTCGTGCGTGGCCACTTTCCCGCTCAGAGCCGTAGAGTTCCACTCCTTCTCCCAGAGCCCAGATGCCCGTCCAGCCTCCAAGCAAAGACACAGAAGAGATGGAAGCAGAGGGCGACTCAGCCGCCGAGATGAATGGGGAGGAGGAAGAGAGTGAGGAGGAACGGAGCGGCAGCCAGACCGAGTCAGAGGAGGAGAGCTCAGGTGAGCCCCACACGCACACCCGCGTGCCCACTGCTCCTCCTCAGCCAGCCCTGACCGGCTTCTTGTCCCAGAGATGGACGACGAGGACTATGAGCGGCGCCGCAGCGAGTGCGTCAACGAGATGCTGGACTTAGAGAAGCAGTTCTCGGAGCTGAAGGAGAAGTGAGCATGGGACACCCAGGGCTGGGTCTTCAGGCACCCGGGTGAGGAGGCAGTGGGCCTGGTGCTGGGCAGGGGTGGCTGAGGCCCCGAGTGAGTGAGGGTGCTCAGCACATGTCTGATGGATGAGCACATGGCTGCGTGGCTGCCTTTTACCTCCTAGGTTGTTCAGAGAACGACTGAGTCAGCTGCGGCTGCGGCTGGAGGAAGTGGGGGCTGAGAGAGCGCCCGAGTACACAGAGCCTCTGGGGGGGCTGCAGCAGAGCCTCAAGATTCGCATTCAGGTGGCAGGTCTGTGGGCTGTCCCATGCCTTGGGGCAGTCCCCAGTCCCCCTCCTTGTTCCCTTACCAACACCCATGGCTCTGTCCCCTTCCTCTCTCTGCCTCTCCCGGCCTCACCCCTGCTCCCGGCCCCCCTTTTTTGGGCACCTGGGTCCCTAGCCAAGCCCACTCCCTCCCTCTGCAGGGATCTACAAGGGCTTCTGTCTGGACGTGATCAGGAATAAGTACCAGTGTGAGCTGCAGGGAGCCAAGCAACACCTAGAGGTGGATGTGGCAGCGGGCGGAGGGTGTGGGGGGACTCCGAAGTGGCCGCTGTGTCCCGCCTGGCTGAACCGCCCCACCTCTTCCAGAGTGAGAAGCTCCTGCTGTATGACACCCTGCAGGGCGAGCTGCAGGAGCGGATCCAGAGGCTGGAGGAGGACCGCCAGAGCCTGGACATCAGCTCTGGTGAGGCGAGGGACAGCCCCAGGCACCCCGCGCCGGTCCCAGCTCTGTCACTGCCCACCCCTGTGTAGACCTCAGCTTCCTCTGCCTGCACAAGGGGATAGAAAAGGAGCTGCTTCGGGGGGGTCACTGTGGGGACTGAATGAAACCAGGCATGGAAAGGCCTAACCCAGTGCCTGGCACACGGTGGGGGCTCAGGAAGAGCGGGTCCCCCACCCTCCTCTGGCCTGCTCTCTTCCAGAACAGGAGGTGTCGTTCTGACACGCCCACACGTACAGTAGCCACAGGCCCCTCCGTGTCCCCAGTGTCTACATTCATACAGGGCCCTGGGGAAGCAGAAATTGTCCTCCTCCCACTGAACAGCTGAAGAAACCGAGGCTTGCAAAGGCCCACTGCCCTCCTTCCCAGGGTCACACGGCTGTGCAGTCGGGACCTGAGCTCAGCTGCCAGCCCCCAAACCCAGCATTCTCCCATGGCCCTGGGAGGTGGTTGATGGGGAGGGCTGGCCTGTGTGAGGGACACAGGCTGCAGGGTTGGGGCGGCCTGGGGGGACCAGCATCCTGATCCTGACTCTGGGTCTGGGGGCCAGAGTGGTGGGATGACAAGCTGCACGCCAGAGGCAGCTCGAAGACGTGGGACTCTCTGCCACCCAGCAAGAGGAAGAAGGCTCCCCTCGTTTCTGGTATCCTTCCACCCACGGTGGCCTGAGCCAGGCAGGATGTCAGCGTCTGCTCCAGCCCCGGGGGAGGGGGTGGAGGGACATGGAGGGCAGGGTCTGATTGGACACATGTATGGTCATTTGGCATCCTGTGGCTGTGTGCTGGCAAATCCAGCTGTCAGGAATTTTGGGTGGGGTCCTGGGTCTCTCGTGGGCTGTATGGACCATAGAAAAATAGAAACATCCGTTCAGTGACTCCCCTTAACTTCCTGAGTGAGGTCTCCTTTGAGGCCCTTCTGGCTTTCCCACGATGTCCCTGGGCACGTCCCAGGCCTTCCACCCCCATGCCTTTGCTCACTTTCTACCCTCCTCTTAGAATGCCTTTCTGCCAGTCTCTGCCTGCTCAGTGCTTGTCTCAGCTGTTACCTCCTCCAGGAAGCCTCTCCTGGCCTTCCCCCAATGGCTATGGCTTCTCTCTTCTCTGCACCCCTGTGCCCTCAACTGGGTCACCTGCATCCCATATGGGAGCAGTTGTGTCTGCCCCACCTCAGGCATGAGCCCCCTCAGTCCAGGGCCTGCCATGCCTTCATCCCTCGTGGCATAGCCCAGCGCAGAGTTGAGTTGAATTCTCATGCCCCCCACCCCCACCCTGCCCCGCCCCCATATCCCTGCAGCAACCGGCTGCTCAGGGCATTGACTGCCTGGTGGTGGGAGTCAGGTTCAGGCAGGGAGGGAGGAATCCGCACTGCAGGGCTTGAGGGGAATGGGAGGTGAGGGCGTGGAGGCATGAGGTACAGAGCACAGAGGGCAGAGTGGATGGTCCCCAGAGGATGGAGGGTTGTTTTCAAAATAGAAGAGAGCAGAGTCTGCAGATGGGGAAAGGGGCCCGATGAAGGGACATTTAAGGGCACGGGAATAGAAGGAGCAGGTCCCTGAGCTGGTGGGATGGACCTTGGCCTACTGACCTTGAGACTGGAGAGAGGAGGTGAGAGGGAGCCGAGGGAAAGTAAAGCTGGGGCCCGGTGACCCCACGGGTTCCCCCTCTCCTTGAGAACGGGGGGCCCAGAAGTAGGAGGTGGAGCCTGAGTTCGCACCCAGGCCCTCAGCCCCACCCCACCATCCACCAGCTCCCAAGGGTTAGAGCTCCCGGGCCAAGGCCCGTCCCCTGTCCCCTCCACGGCCTCCTGCTTCCTTGACCCCGTCACAGGCCCTTACATCGTGTACATGCTGCAGGAGATCGACATCCTGGAGGACTGGACGGCTATCAAAAAGGTGGGTCCAGTGCTGCCGCTTCTCCTGCCCCGTCTCCAGGTAGGGGCTGCCAGCGCAGGTCCCTGCTGCAGACCCCAGCCTTGGTCTCTGCAGGCCGTCCCCGCGTGGGCTGTCTGAGGGCCTGGGGAGCTCTGTGCTCGGCCCTCAGCACCCCTGCCCTCAGCCCGGGTTCCCTGGCATTGCTCTGGGCTCACAAGACCCCTTTGCCTGAGGCCACCCTGGAGGAGGGAACTTCTAATCTGTGTCAGCCCCCTCCTTGTTCCAGGGCAGGTTTGCATGGGGTGGGAGAAAGGGAAGGAGGGAAAGCAGCTGGGCTGGCCAGGCCTCTGACAGGAGACCTCATCAGAGCTTTGCCTACAAGGGGTCTATGCTCCCCACCCCTCTCGGTGCAGCACTGACCCAGCAGCCCCCAACCCCAGAGAGGCTGATGGGGGGAGGGGACTTGCCAACTGAAGACAGGCTTTCAGGGGGGTTTTCTTCTCACCCACCCAGGCTAGGGCAGCTGTGTCCCCTCAGAAGAGAAAATCAGATGGTAAGCACCACAGGGGTTGTTCCACCTCCCACTGTCCCCGCACCCAGCCCAGCCTCCTGGAAGGGAGCCCCGAGAGGGGCAGAGGCTAGAGAGATCTGTGGCTTGCGAGAGGACGGTCGGGGGTTGAGGGCATCGTGGGGGTGGGGAAGCTCCCGGTTGATGGGGCCAGGATTGGTCAGGGAGGGCTGGTGGGCTCACAGAGGAGGGTGTGGAGCTGCCCTGTGCCCTCCCAGCCTCGACTGCCCTGAGCCAGACCGAGGCCACTCTTCTCAGTCCCCCATATGAAGTGACTGCCTCCCTCTTGGACCAGCATCTCACCTGCAGTGATTTCCCCGTCCCCTGTACCCCCAGGACCATGACTCTGCTGTTCACAGCCGAGGGGCCCCTCGGAGCAGCTGGCACCAAACCCAGGATTTGCATTTTCCTGCTGCCGCAACACAGACTGACAGGCCCCTAGGGGTCTGCCCCGCCGGCTCTCCAGCACTGCTGCTGGGCCCTCCCATCCAGCCACCACTGGTCTGGACTCCTCCTCTGCCCCTCCTCGGGGGCCTGTACAGCTGTGGCCTGGACCTGCCCTCGCCAGGCAAGACTGTCTCCTCCATCCCCAGCGAGCCCACCACCTCCCCCCCACCACGAAGGCCAGCCTCCTCGGTGCCCTCCCTGACAGAGAAGACGTCCCTCATCTTAAGCCAAAGCAATGTCCTTCTTGCTGACCTTGGACCCGGCCCCCTAGTCACTGAGCCAGTGAGCAGGGCCCTGCTTCGTGGGAACTCGGTCCTGGAAATTATATTTTGGGGGTCTGTCTGTCCTGGCTGTTGCTGGAGGTGAGAAGGCAGGCTCCCCAGGTCTTCTCGAGGCAGTTCTTGGTGTCTTCCTCCCGGATTTCGGGGACTGGAATTAAAACCTTTCCTGAGACTCTGGCGTGACCCGCATGTGTCTGATTTACCTTGCAAGGGAATCGGCTCCTGTGGAGAGTTCCTGAGACAGCAGTCTCTTTGGGGGTCCCTGGTGCCTCCTCTCACTACCCAGCAGGAGCCTATCCACTCTGACTTGGGGTACAGGCTGGGGAAGGGGGAGCTCCTCCCCGCAGAGGTGGGGGGCTGGGCCCTGGACTACCCAGTGCTGGTGAGCAAAGTCTGAAGCACCATGTGGCGGAGAGAACACGTGGCCTTGGGTGGGGAAGGGGGCTGGGTGCTCGGTGCTTGGAGACTGGGTCATGTCTGCACCTGCCCCAGTCGCTTGGCAGATTGGCAAGGCAGGCTGGCAGGGCCTGTGTGCGTGGGAGGCAGCTGGCAGCAGCGCCATGTGCTGACGACCTCCCAGCCAGACTCCCCCCTGTTTAGCGCTGAGTGTTAGAACCACCCCCAGAACCTCACTTAAGCAAAGGGGTTAGTTTCCATGGAGACACGGCATCCTTTCTCCATGGCAACCTGAAATCCCAAAACCCAAGGTAGGCTCAGGAATGAGTCATCTGTGGCCAATAGGGGGCGCTTTCCCACACGGCTGACCCTAAGGCCTGGACAGATGAGCAACTGACACAGACTTAAAGGTGCCCCAGGGGCGAGGCTTGGGCCTCTGGGGACTGAGACAGGCCCTGCTTAACCCCTTCCTGCCCACCCCTGTGGTTCAGGGAAGCTGACAGGGCTGCAGGAAGCACTGAGTGGAGGCGGCAGCCCACAGCTGGGGCCCTCGGAGTGGCGCTTGCATAGAAGGGATCCCTGCCCCCCGAGGCGGGGCCCAGAAAAGAGAGGCAACGGGCGCTGCCCAAGCTGAGTGGACACACAAGAGTTAACTGGCGGGGTGTGACAGGGCGATCCGCCCTCAGGAAGTGTTACTCACCACCGGGAATGTGAATGCTCTCGCCTTGGGGGCTGGATTCTCTTCCTGAGTCCCTGGAGAAACCAGAAACCGAAGGAGCTCCCAGCCATGGAAACCCCTGGGGAGCCAGGAGCAGGCCCTTTCGGAGCCCCCAGCCTGACCAGCTTTGCACCTGGACACCTGGAGAGTGAAAAGTTAGTGAAGTTGGAAGGGTGGCTGGTGGGGCAGGGAGGGGTGGCAGCGCAGGGTCCGTCCTGGGGGCAAAGGAGGGGGAAAGGGTCCCAGCTCCTAGCCTCCTGCTCAGGTCTGGTGCCTGCCTCCAGGCCAGCCCAGGACCCGCTGTATGATGTGCCTGATGCCGGCGGGGGTCAGGCAGGTGGGCCCCAGCGGCCCGGGCGCACCGTGAGCCTGCGGGAGCGCCTGCTGCTCACACGGCCCGTGTGGCTGCAGCTGCGCGCCAACGCCGCGGCTGCCCTGCACGCACTGAGGACCGAGCCCCCGGGGGTGAGTTGTGCCCCCTCCTTCCAGGGACTGGCCAGCCGAGGATGGGAGGGAGAGGGGCTGGACACGAGGTCTGAGTCTCCGAACCCTGTCCACCCGCAGACGTTCCTGGTACGGAAATCCAACACTCGCCAGTGCCAAGTCCTGTGTGTGCGGCTGCCTGAGGCCAGCGGCCCCTCCTTCGTCTCCAGCCACTACATCCAGGAGAGCCCTGGGGGTGAGAGGAACTGGCCTGGCGGGAAGGGGCTGGAAACAGTTAGGGTGGGTCCAGGGGGGTTCCCCAGAGGACACCTTCACTTCCCATCTCTCAGGCGTCTCCTTGGAGAGCTCAGAGCTCGTGTTCCGGGACCTGGTCCAGCTCATCTGTGCCTACTGCCACGCACGGTGAGCCTGGCCACAGGGCACCTGGTGTCTATGGGGCCCTGCTCCCCTGGGACACCTTGTCCTCCCCGCCCCCACAGGCCCTCTCAGCCCCCGCAGCCCCAAACATGCCTCACTCCTGATTTTCTGCTCCCCTTTCTGGCCTCAGGGACATCCTTCTCCTCCCGCTCCAGCTCCCCAGAGCCATCCGCCTGGCAGCCACGCACAAGGAACTGGAAGCCATCTCCCATCTGGGCATTGGTAAGGGGTCCCCTGCTACCCACTGCACAGATGGGCAAGCTGAGGCCAAGGGGGAAAGGGAAGGCATGCAGGCGCACACCCTGAAGCTTGTGCCTCTCCCTTGGTTGGACACCCTCCCTGAGGCCCCAGGTGGTTTCTCTTCCCTAGAGTTCTGGAGCTCCTCCCTCAACACCAAGGCTCAGCCGGGCCCATCTGACGGCCCGCTGCTGCCCAGGCTGAAGTCTCGGTCCCCGCAAGAGCTGGACCAGGGCACTGGAGCCGCCCTCTGCTTCTTCAACCCACTGTTCCCAGGGGACCTGGGTCCCACCAAGCGGGAGAAATTCAAGACGAGTTTCAAAGTGCGAGTGTCCACAGAGACCTCCAGCCCCCTGTCTCCACCTGCTGTGCCACCTCCTCCAGTCCCTGTGCTGCCACGGGCAGCCCCCAACCAGACAGAAAGGTTGCCCCCTCGCCAGCTGCTGCGGAGGGAGAGCTCAGTGGGGTACCGTGTGCCAGGGGGTGCTGGCCCCAGCCTCCCGCCCCTGCCCTCCCTCCAGGAGGTGGACTGCTGCTCCCCCAGCAGCTCAGAGGAGGAGGGGGCACCTGGGTCCCAGGGAAGCCCAGTGACCTCCCCCCGCCTAGGCCGCCGGCCGCCCCTGCTTCGGTCCATGAGCGCTGCCTTCTGCTCCCTGCTGGCACCCGAGCGGCAGGTGGGCCGCGCGGCCTCGGCACTGATGCATGACCGCCACACAGCTGTGGGCCAGCTGGTGCAGGATCTGCTGACCCAGGTGCGGGCCGGCCCTGAGCCCCGGGAGCTGCAGGGCATCCGGGAGGCGCTGAGCCGGGCCCGGGCCATGCTGAGCGCGGAGCTGGGCCCTGAGAAGCTGCTGCCGCCTGAGAGACTGGGTGAGACTCCAGCCCCGGCTTTTGCCTGTTCAGCCTCATCTCTCCGCGATTCCAGCTCGTCCCCTTTCCGCTCCCTCCTCCTCTCCACAGTGCCAGCCTGCCTTTCTAGTCTGTTCTGCTGCTTTAAGAACCCACCTCATCTTATCTCCGTTCAAGTGAATTCCATCCCCCACCTCCCCCCCTCCTGTCTCACCAAGACTCCTCATCCTTCTCCCTCCCCGACTGTGCCCCTTCTGCCTGGGACTCTGCCCCCCACGCCTGCCATGGTTCCCCTGACCCTGGACTGCCTCTCCACAGAATGCGTCCTGGAGAAGTCGCTGCATCGCTCTGTGCTCAAGCCTCTCCGGCCCATCCTGGCAGCCCGCCTGCGGCGCCGGCTTTCTGCCAATGGCTCCCTGGGCCGCCTGGCTGAAGGCCTTCGCTTGGCCCGGGCCCAGGGCCCCAGAGCCTTCGGGTCCCACTTGAGCCTGCCCTCCCCAGTAGAGATGGAGCAGGTGCGCCAGAAGCTACTGCAGCTGCTCCGGGCCTACTCACCCAGCGCCCAGGTCAAGTGGCTCCTGCAGGCCTGCAAGCTGCTGTACACAGCACTGAGGACCCATGCGGGTATGCCTCCTCCCACCTCCTCCTACTGACCCCCTGCTGAGTCAGAGGCAACCCCCCCCCCATGAGGCAGGGACTCCCTGAATGGTACAGCGTGGCGGGGGGGGGGGGGGGGGGGGGGGCGGGAAATGAGTCCAACTCTCCCATCTCACAGATGGTGAAACTGAGGCCCAGCAAGTACAGCATCCTCTCCCTAGCCCCTGCTCATGGTTGTCATAGATACCACATTGCCCAAGGCCTGGCAGGTGGAGGGGAGGGTCCCTATCTAAGACGAGGAGTGGCCTCTGACCCGGGGGCCCCAGAGGAGCCTGAAGCTTCCTCCTCCACCCCCCACAGGAGAGGGCGCCGGGGCCGATGAGTTCCTCCCGCTGCTGAGCATTGTCCTGGCCCAGTGCAACCTTCCTGAGCTGCTGCTGGAGGCTGAGTACATGTCTGAGCTGCTGGAGCCTGCCCTGCTCACTGGAGAGGGTGAGGGACCGCCCCCACACACGCCACATCAGGGTAGGGCTGGGGTGTCTTAGCCGCTGTGTGGCCCTGAGTAAGCAGGGGAGGAGAGAAGGAGCAGGTCGCCCACCCCTAGCCTGAGCTGCATTCTTCCCCTTGTGTCCCAGGCGGCTACTACTTGACCACCCTCTCGGCCAGCCTGGCCCTGCTGAGCAGCCTGGGCCAGGCCCACACCCTCCCCCTGAGCCCCTCCCAGGAGCTGCAGCGCTCCCTCAGCCTCTGGGAGCAGCGCCGGCTGCCCGCCAGCCACAGCTTCCAGGTAACAGGGCCTCCACGCCATCTGCCCCAAACTTTCCAGCGTTGGAGGGCTCCAGCATCCTCCTGTGCAGCCCCCTCTTTTCCCAGTGGGGCCTGGCAGGGGAAGGGCCAGTCCTGCATCACCCCCAATAGAAACAGCGCCCCACGCAGAACACGCGTCAGACCCGGGCTCTCTAGAGACAGTCCCCTCTCTGTGCCAGAGTGCTGCTAAGTGCTGTGGGTACTCAGCCCGGCATCTTCACAGAAACTCTGAAGTAAGGCCATTGCTGTCCCCATTGTACAGATGAGGAAACTGAGACACAATGGTAGAGGGAAAGGGACACAGAGGGCAGCTCAAGCTCCAGTTCCTGGCTTCCAGCCCCCAGCTGGGGCTCTGCCCTCCCCTGGACTCAGGCTTCCAGCCCACACTCCCCTCACCCTCCCTTCTGGACTCAGGCCTGGTGCCCGCAGAGCCAGACGCCATCTGGCCATTCACTGTCCTCTCTATCCAGTGAGGGATCCTTCCTAGCCTTGGTTAAGAGTTCAGACTTGGTAGCCAGATCCTGGGTTGAAATCCTGGCTCTGCTACTTTCTGGTTGTGGGAATTTGGGAGACTTATGTAACCTCTTTGTGCCTCAGTTTTCTCATCTATAAAATGGGGTCATAGTACCTGCGTCCTGGGGTGGATGTGAGGATTCAATGAATTAATGCAGGACAAGCCCTTGGGGCACAGGGCACACTCTGTCCGAGTCAGATGGTTGGGCTGTAGGGCCAGGGGGCCAGCCTTCCAGCCTGCAGCTGGGGCCCACTGGCCCAAGCTCATCTCTCCCTTCCTCAGAAGCCCCCTCGGGGCTCACCTCGTCCAAAAAGCTTTTGCCACTTGGTTGTTCCACCTCTGGATTTACCACTCCTCCCCACCCCCGCCCCGCCCCTGCAGAGACCATGCTGGGGCCTCAGCTTGGCAGCCACATAGAGACCAGGCAGGGCTGAGTTCTCGTTTTGGCTTCTCCTCCTGTACAGCACCTCCTCCGAGTAGCCTATCAGGACCCCAGCAGCGGCTGCACCTCCAAGACCCTGGCCGTGCCCCCAGGGGCCTCGATTGCCACCCTGAACCAGCTCTGTGCCACCAAGTTCCGAGTGAGCCAGCCTGACGCTTTCGGCCTCTTCCTGTACAAGGAGCAGGGCTACCACCGCCTGCCCCCCGGAGCCCTGGCCCATGGACTCCCCACAACCGGCTACCTCGTCTACCGCCGGGCGGAGCGGCCTGAGACCCCGGGGCCCTCCCCTGGGGCTGCAGCAGGGGAGGGCAATGGGGAGCCAGAGGCAGGGAGCAAGGAGAAGAAAGGGGGCCCAGGAGACGGGGACACTGAGGTCAAAGCCAGTGCCAGGGACAGCAGGGGAGAGTCTGAGAGAACTGCCCAGGGAGCTGAGGGGGGCGAGGGCCAAGCCAGGGGGGGCTCTGCTCAGCCAGGGGGGCCAGAGGCCAAGGGAAGCCAGGCAGCAGAGGAGTAGCAGGGAGAGGCCAGAAGGGTCATCTGGGGCAGAAAACTCTGAGCCTGCTGGGAAGGCCTTTTGGAGGAGTCGTCAGCCCCACCAGCCAAGGCCGCAGCCCCCTTAGCCTTCCCCACCTCAGGCCACTCCTGTGTCTGCCACCACCTCTGTGTGCCATTTATCCCTATGATCACACCTGATGGAGGAATGCCTGACTGGCCATGTCTGGGCCATTAGAGTAAAGTTGAGGCGGTTTGGGGGACGCCAGATCAAGGCCCCAAGCCCCTTTGCCGCACATCCTTTCCCCCCGCTGGAGGCCAACCAGCCTGCAGTGGTGAGCGTGCCCATCAGGGGACAAACCACCAGGTGCCCAACAGCTGGCAGTGGGGGGGGGGCACACAGCGTGGGCAGGGCAGGACTGCTACCAAGCAGCCCCTGCAGGGGGGCCTTCAAGGCCCTGAGAGGCTCCACCCACGCCTGGTGTCAGGAAGATACAGGGAGGCAGCAAGGGCTCCGGCCCAGTCCTGCCCCGACCGCCTGGAGAACAGCTAGCGCCTCCAAACCTCAGCATTCTCACGTGTCAAGTGGAGTGGCTATTGCTGCCCGGCCTTCTCCCGGAAGTCTTCCAGGGGTCAAAATGGATGGTTTTGCTGCCAAGCAGAGCTCAGACTAGGAGAAAGCGGAGGGAAGGAGGCAGGATGTTAGCAGCCCCCACCCCACCGCTCCAAGGATCTGATCTCTTCTCTCAGGAAGGATGATGTTCTCCAGTGAGCCCAGGGGAGATCCTGGACATCAGGCCTGGCCGAGGGAGCACCGAGTTCCAGTCTTTCCCAAGGTGGGAAGTCCTCCCAGGCCCTCTGGCGTCCCAGGGGAATTGGACAGGGGAGACAGGCTTCTGAACTGGAGCGGGGGCTTAGAAACCGCTTTCTCTGCTCCTAACTCTTTGGGACCTCACAAGAGCTTGACAGGGGCAGGGCATGGCTTATTGCCCACTGAGGTTCAGGAAAGTGACTCCTAAGATATCACACAACAGGCCATCAGGGGTTCCCCCACCCAAACCAGGGTGTCAGCTTCCAACTAGGACCTCTATTCTAAGCCACCAGTAAATTAACCTCAAGGCCCAGGAGGCCCAGAGCAGGCAGCAAATCTGAGGAAAGAAAATGCCAGCAATGACCACAAGGGGGTGCATGCAGCCCAGGAAGCGGCTGAGTGGGTGACCCCAGGGGCGGGGGTGGCTCCAGAGCTGCAGCAGCAGTTGGCTGCCGGCTTTGCCAGGCAACCTGGGGACAGCGCAGGGGCCAAGGCTGCAGCCTTCAGCTCCCTTAGAATCAGGGGTCACTCCCTGGGAAGTAACTGTCCCCTGGTGGAAGGAGGAACCCAGCCCGTCTCTGAGGTGCTCCCTCAAGCGCTGAGCACAAAGGGACATCAGCCCATGTGTCAGACACATGACAACTGGAAGGGAGAAATCCTGGACGTCAGGACTTCAGACAATCCAGATACAGCCCACATGCCTGGCTCCCAAATTTCTCACTGGGTCGCCGGCAGCTCTTCCCTCCCCTCTTCCAACACCGCCCCTGCCCCACCCCTGGCCCCCCGAAGCGTCTCGCTGGTCGAGTCCCCCTGTCATTCTTTTGTATGTCCTCTCTCCCCACCCCATGCCCCCCAGTGCCTCGCACAGTGCTGGGCACTCCGTAGGCGCTCAATAAATGCTGTCAACTGCTTGGAGTTCGATACCTAAGAGTGAAGGGCAGTGAGGTGGGAAGCTGGGAGGTTAAGGGAGGGCTGGGTTCTGGGAACCAAACTCAGGAAGCCTCAAGTTCAGTCCCAGAGGAAGGACCTGGAGTGGTTTCGAGGGTGTTCGGAGAATCCCAGGGCCGGATGTGGAGCAGGTCTCCCGGCACTAGGACAAGCCAGGGCTTCCGGGCCCCTGCCTTAGAGACCTCAGCAGACCCCTCCCAGCCCCTTGCCGTGCTCAGTCCTAACTCATCGGGGCCCTGCCAGGCCCTGCCTGCTGCCTGAGCCTTTGGGTTTATCTTCTCAGGAGACTGATTGGTCAGGGGTCCAGACCGGGTAAATCAGCATGACCAAGGGTCATGCTAAGGGCACTGGGGCTCCCAGCAGGGCAGGCAATGATAGGCTGGTCTAAGACTGCTCTCATTATCCCCATTTGACAGATGAGGAAACTGAGGCTTGCTCAGAGAAAGTGGCTTGTTACAGGGCAAAGGGCTTGGACACCAGGTACTGTGGAGCTTCGGATCCTGCAGTCATCCAAAACAGGACACATTTACTCGTCCCCTCAGGAGTAATCTATTGGGTTCATAGGGACCAAGCACCAAGCACCCACAGCCCTAGCCAGAGGGAAACAGGTGTGATCTGGGCAGTGACAGCCTATTGTGCCTGGGTTCTGTACTGCCTCCCCACCCCTCCCTCCCACCTTTGGCCTTCTGGAAAGGGAAGTCGAGGCTCTGAGAGGTGATGCTGGGCAGGGCTGGAACCCTGACGCTTGGATGTCTTGAGGAGCGGCCAAGTCATTTCCTCACTCGTAAATGTTGCGCTTACCTCTGGAATCACCGTCGTTCTGTGTGTGAGTTTGTTTATTGTCTGTCTTCCCCTCTAGAGGGCCAGAGCCAAGTCAGCCTTGCTCCCGCGGCAAATCTCGGGGGCCTAGAACAATGCCTGGCCGGAATTGACACTTAGTAAATATACGCGGAAGGATCCATTCAGAATGACTCGGCTTAAACAGTCGCTCCGAGCTCCCGGGGTGCGAGTGGCGCATTCTCCATCGCTGCCACCAGGGGGCGAGTGTGCCCGTTCCCAGTCGCTTACTACGTCCCCTTTTGGCCTGAGACCACCCAGGGACCCAGGGCACTCTGAGGACCCGCACCAGCCTGGTGCCAGGAGGGAAGCAGGCCCGCAGTGGGGCCCTGGGACCTTCCTGCGAACAGGGATCCTGTGAATGGAGATTGGGAAGGTGGGTGAGGGAGGCGCCACCTCCCCCCAGGGCCAGGGCCTGTGGGGTAGCCTGAGAGGGGACCCTGTGTGTGTGTGTGTGTGTGTGGTGGGGGGAGGCAGCCGCTGAGACCCACAACCACACCCTGACTCACCTTCAACATACAGCATTTAACACCCTGCCATGACCTTGTGACCCATGTTCACACCCACAGTTTAACACTGAAAGACATCCTGACTCATATTTGCACACAGTGTGTGACACCCGGCCTGCGGTGGTCATGTATGGTACATCTGGACACCCCCAGTCTTAGCTGGAACACCCAGGGTGTTAGGAACACCCTGACACTGTTAGCCATTCACGCCCTGCGGGATGGGACAATGACACCCCTGAGCCCCGCCTTCGAGCCACACCCTGACGCACACATCCGTAGATCTACAGACTCAGAAATATTCCCTCAACACCCTCCCTCTCGGGCTTAGAACATGACTCCCTGACACACACACATGGGGACAGGCTGACACAGAGACATGGTGACCTGCTACACAGGGACTCCGCGACACACTTACACCGACCCATGCAGGACTGCCACTGACACACCCAAGTCCCCCACTCAGACAGGGCACATGCTTCCTCCTCACTCTGCACGGGCATAGCAAGTGTACACACACACACACACACAACACAAAGACGCACACATACCTTTTTACACTTTAGATCATGCAGAGAGGCCCAAGCCCTCTGACTAACCTCACTCCCAGCCCTGGCCTGTCTCTGCCACCACTCAGCCACCACCCCCGTGGTGGACCCTGGTGGGGGCTATGAGTTGCTGAGAAGACCCCCATAGGGGGTGTGGCGACCCCACTGGCCAGGCAGGAGGCCGAGGCCGGCAGCACTGGGCGGGGAGGCCTGAGCTCATCAGATTCCAGCCTGAGTGATTCACGGCAAGCGCCTGGGGAGGACGGGGGACTGGGGGGGCGGTGTTAATGGCCCAGGGGCGGGGGCTTTGGGGGCCTGGTGGACTTCAGACCAGAAGGTCTTGGGTCTAGAGCAAGCCTCTAGTCTGAGAGGGGGTCTTCCGAGGGGGTGGCCCAGCCTGAAGGGGTGTCTGCTGGGCCTGGCTCCTGGGAGGGGCTTAGGACACAGTGTGAGCAGCCGGATGAGACAATCGGGCCCTCCCGCCCACCCCACCCCGGGCCTGGGCCCCTGACCCCATGCCTTCCTGGCCCTAGCAGCTGGGTGTCTTTAGCAAGGGTTAGGCCAAGGGTGGGGGCAGGGGTGGAGTGACCTTCACCGCCATCTTGGCCCCTCGGGCCCTTGGGCAGGCAGCCCTCAATGGACCCCAGAGGCCCTGGGGGGCTGGACCTGCCCGCCCGCCAGGGCTGAGCGGGTTACAAACCCTGGCTGCACTGCCAGGCGAGGCCTCTGCCAGAGAGTGGAGAAGGCACGGCTGGCCCGGTGCCGTGGAGATTTTCGTGCTGAGATGGAGCCCTCTGCTCCTGCCACCCCCGGAACCCGGCCTCCCAGGCCAGGCTGATGCTCAGAGGACCCAGCTGCTCCTGCAGGGCGACAGGAAGAAAGGATGGGGCTGGGGCTAGGATGGGGGCGCAGGAAGTGCCTTTCTTGGAACTCTGCACCAAAATAGCCCGTTCTGTCCCTACTCTGGGTCTCAGTGTCCCACGGGGGGAGGTGTGTGTCACCAAGGAGACCTTCACCAGGGAGGGGCCTGAGTTGACCTTAGTCTGGCTTTTGCTCGCCACCCTCCCCCCGTCCCTCCCCTGCCAGCCCCCACCACCCCCGCTCCAGGCCCTGCTCCACTTTGAAGTCCTAACATAAATATCATGTCTGCTTGGGTTCCCCTTCCCGGCCCGGTCACAGCCCCCAGACCTGGCTCCCACCCCAGCCAGCCCTGGGGGTGCATGCCGGGGGAGAGGAGAGAGGCCTGGACCACCCAGGGAAGGTGGTGAGCCAGAGACCCTGGGACGGGAACCGGGAGACAGAGGGAGTGTGACACCAGAGATGGAGAGGGGAGACACAGAAGTGGGCAGAGAATGGAGAGACAGACCCCAGAAACCAACAAGGTAACACTCCTGGGGACAGGAGAGGAGACAGAGAGACCCCAGAGACAGGCAGGAAGAGCTAGAGACCCCCAACACAGAGAGAGAAGAGAGGAACAGGGAGAAAGAGGCCCTGCTGTCAGAGGGAGGGACAGTGAGATGTGAGAGAGCCCTGGGGACAGCGAGGGGGCAGGAAGAAGACGGCGCTGGACAGGAAGAGAAGGGATAAGTTCCAGGGTGCGGGTGGAGACAGCGGAGGCTGAGACTGGGGTAGCAGTGGGAAGGACGTGGTGGAAAGAGAAATGTCCCTGGCAACAGGGGGACCAACCGTCCTTGTTTGCCTGGGGCTGAGGAAGTTCCCAGGACACAGGACTTGCAGTGCTGAGACCAGGAAAGTCCTCAGCAAACTGGGACAAGTTAGTCACCGTGGGCAGCAGGCCTCTGCCAGCCACCACAGGGACCAGAGTCCACTCCCATAGGTACCCCTCGCACAGAGGAGGAAGCTGCGGCCCAAGAAGGGCCAGCCAGGACCGCCCTGGAGCACACAGCAAGGCCGGGGCAGGGCCAGCCACCTGGCCTCTCCATGGAGCCTTGCAGCCAAAGGGCACCAGAGGGAGGATACGAATGGTGAGGCCGGGGAGAGCACCTGTCCCAGCCTGGGATCCCCAGACTTGGGTACACTCCCTGCTCTGCCTCCACCACTGTGTGACCTGGGGCAAACCTTGTCCCTCTCTGGGCCGTGTGTACACTGAGGGGAAGGGCTGGGCCCTTCTAGCTCTGATGTGGGCTCCAGGACTCCCTTCCTTGTGGGCAAATGTGGCAGATGTTCAGGTTAGGTGTCTGCCAGGAGAGCGACTGGGTCTCCAGCTGGGCCCAGTTTGGGCAAGCTGGCGACAGCCATACGCGTCTCCTCTCACAGCTGTGGGCACAGGTGTGGGCCCACGGAGACACACACACATCACCCAGCTGCGCACACTCACAGCAATGCTGGGCCTGTGCAAGTGCACACACATGCACGTCTGTGCACATGGACATGCACAGACACCCAGGTACACCCACGAACACACACACAGTCTCTCTCCATGGCAAAGACACTCCTCCCAGCCCCCTCCAGCTGTCAGCATCCTTTACCCCCAGGGGCCAGGCCTGGACAACACCCCTTCTTCCTGGGCCCCACCTTCCCCAAGCCTCTCTCCTACCCTGTCCAGTCGCCAGCACCACCCCTCTTCCTGCGGGCTCTCCCATCCAGAAGCTCACAGGGTGCGGCACCAGCATGTTGGGGGGGTGCACAATCGCTGCCCTCCCTCCCAGAGTCCCCTCCCTCCCCATTCCTGCCCTAGGACTTCTCCCACCTCCCCTCCTGAGGCTCCCACCCAAACCAGGCACCTCCCGCCCACCCATCGGCCCTTCCTCCCGACAGCCTGAAGGCTCGGGTGGTTTGGGAAGAATTTAGAGATGGAGGGAGGTGGGGGGATGGGGACAAAAGAAAAAGGAGGAAAGGAGGTGATTTGTACACAAAGCAATGTGCTGGCTCAGCGGCCGGGCGTGCCAAGGCTCTCTAGGACGCCTGCCCAGGGGGCGCCCCCCAATCCCACTCGACCCCCCCATCCTGGCTGTTCCTCTTTGGGCCAGCCCCTCTGCAGGCTGCCTTCACTCCCACCCCCACGGGCCCACACGCTGCATCCAAAACCACTGTCTGGCTTGTCCCGGTAGCTGGAAGACAAGGCTCCTTCTGGGGAAGTGGGCTTCTGTTTTCATGCCCCTCTTGAGGTGAGCTCTCCCCATAAGGGCCATGAGCAGAGCGGGGAACCCCATCCTCCTGCCCCCCGACACGAGCTGAGTCTGGTGTCCTGAGCTGTCCCCACCTCAGTCAGGGAGACCCATTGACCTCAGGCCCCCACAGAGAAAACAGGCTGTGTGGGAACAGGGAAGCATCACATACCATCCCTGCCAGCAGTAGCCCAAGCTGTCCCACCCTCCTGGGCGGCACTCCTCCAGACCCACAGTTACATTCTGAGCATGCCATCCATCATGGTGGTGACCAGTTATGAATTAGCACTTCTGCCTGAATCCTTGTATCACCCACACACCTAAACATCTTCTCATCCACACCCCCATCCATTTAGCCATCTATCCATTCAGGCACTTACTCATTCCTACATCCATCCATCTACCCATTCTCCTACCTAACCACCCTCCCATCCATCCATCCATCCATCCATCTATCCATCCATCTATCCATCCATCCATCCAACCATCCATCCATATATCCATCCATCCAACCATCCATCTATCCATCCAACCATCCATCCATCCACCTATCCATCCATCCAACCATCCATCCATATATCCATCCATCCAACCATCCATCTATCCATCCATCCATCCATCCATCCATCCATCCATCCATCCACCCATCTATCCATCCATCCATTCACCCATCCTCCAAGCATTCACTGCATTGATTTGCATATCCTCTGTGCTACGGGGGAACCAAGGTGAGTGAGACTGAAAGAAACTGGCAGGAAGAGTAAGACCACAACCAGCCCTTCTCTATCCCTTCACCTCCAGATCCCTGATGCTGTGCCCACTGTATCTCCCGTCCTGACTAGGCAGCCTCACTCCCACCTCTTCCCACTTGGATGGGGGCAGGTGAGCGCTAGGCACCCACCCAAACTGGGCACCCAGGCACGTCTCCAAGTCTCATTCTCTCCCTACTAAACCCTTAGCCTTGCTGGGCTCGGAGGTGCCCCACTCCTCCCTAACACTGCCCCCCTCCTGGCTCGGGCTTCCTTCTACTTGCAAGTAAGCCCAGCCAGACCATCTGGAATTTGGCCTTTGACCCTCCTCCTCCTGCTTCCCTTGCCTGCCCCCCAACCCCTCACCCCAACTGGGGCTGGAGTCCTGACCTCTGAGCTGACCCGCCCACTCGCCAGACGGCCTGCAGCCTCCCCTCAGACGCCCCAGCACTGGCCATTGCCCGAATCATGACTGGGCCCGCCACACCCTTGGACCAGGCTCCGGCCCGCCCCTAAGGAGCCTCCAGAGGCTGCCTCCCCCAGCCCGGCCCGCCCTGCTGCCCGGCTCTCCAGCCAGCTCCCTCGCCTCTCCCAGACTATTGCAACAACCTCCTAACTGGTCCCTGGCCTCTGGTCCCCCCTCCACCCACCACCACCAGCCACAGGGATCTCCCGTCATGCCTCTTCCCCATGGCGCCCATGATGGAGGCCAGCCAGCTTCACTGCCTTCCAAGCCTCTACTCCTTTTCTGATGTTCTCTCTCTATTCCTCACTGTCCCTCTAGATGTCCCTCACTCCAGGCCCAGTGGAGTTCTTTGTATTCTCCAAAAGCATCTTCAGCTCTCCTACCTCACACCTTTGTTCAGGCTGTGCCTTCTTCTTGTCAGGCCTGCCTCCCATCCTCACTTCTTGACATCAGGCCTAACTCTCAGCCTGTGCTCACAAGACTCCTCAGGGTGCTGCAGCAAAAAGGGAACTGGAATAAGAGTCAGGAGGCTTTGGTTCGAGTCCCGGCCCTGCCACCGACCTGCTCTCAGACTCCCTGGGCCTCGGTGTCCCCACCTGCAAAAAGGCTTGCTGATTTCCAGGGATCGCCCAGTTCTAGGATGGCCCAACTCCTGGCGAAGGCTGGGTGAGTGTGGGGAGCAGGTGGGGTTTGGCTCTAGGCAGAATCCCACCTTCCACCTGCATCACCCTGAGCCAGGTTCTTCGCTTACCTGACGCTCATTCATTCCTTGGACAAACCCTGTTGACCAGCATCTATGGGCCAAGAGCTTTCCAGGCTCAGGGGATACAGTAGGGAACAAGCTCACAGTCTCCTAGAGCAGGAGTTCTCCACTGGGAGTGATGTTGCTCCCAGGGGACATGACACTTAGCAATGTCTGGAGACATTTTTGATTGTCCCAACTGGAGGGCTCCTATTGGCATCTAGGTAGAAGCCAGGGATGCTGCTAACCATCTTACAATGCACAGCCCAGTCCCTACAATAACTAATTACCGGGGCCGGCTCCATGGCCAAGTGGTTAAGTTGGTGTGCTCCGCTGCGGCGGCCCAGGGTCCAGATCCTGGGTGCGGACATGGCACCGCTCATCAGGCCACGTTGAGACGGCGTCCCACATCCCACAACTAGAGGGACCTGCAACTAGGATATACAACTATGTACCGGGGGCGGGGGGGCGGGGGGGAATAAAGCGGAGGAAAAAAAAAAAAGATTGGCAACAGTTGGTAGCCTAGGGGCCAATCTTTAAAAAAAAAAAAAAAAAGAACTAATTACCCAGCCGCGAACGTCAGCAATGCCGAAGTTGAGAAACCCTGGCGACTGGGGGATTCAGGCCAACAAGTAAAAATGGTGGTCAGTGCAAAGGAGAAAAGTGGAACAAGACCAGGGGGCCAGGGAGCCCAGGGGATGGTGGAGGGGAGAGGTGGGCAGGGACGCTGACCCTTGAGCTGGGACCTGAAGAAAGTGAAGATGCAGAGCGTTCGATTATTGCAGAAAGAGTGTTCCAGGCAGGGGGACAGCCAAGGCAAAGGCCCTGAGGTAGACATGTGCCTGGTGAGTTTAAGGAAGAGCCATAGGACAGGGTGGCTGGAGCAGAGGGAGTCCGGGGGAGAGAGTGGGAGGAGAAGTATGGGGGCAGATCACATAGGCCTGGAGTCCGTGGGGAAGACTTCGGCCTTTCTTCTGAGTGAGGTGAGGGCCTCAAGGGTTCTGAGCAGCGAAATGACTGGATCTGACTTAGGTTTTAATAGGATCCCACTGGCAGGATGAAGAAGGCAAGAGAGAGAACAGAGGAGAGGCTGTTGCAAGAACCTAGATGGAAGATGATAATGACATGGGCCAGAGGTGGGTGGCAAAGAAGGTGGTGAGAAGCAGTCAGCTTCTGGATCTGTTTTGAAGGTGAAGCCAACAGGATTTGGGGAGAGATTGGATGTGCGGTGTGGGGTGTGGGAGAAAGAAGAGTCAAGGATGATCTCAAGGCTTTGGGTCTGAGCCAACGGAAGGATGAACTGCCCCATGTTGACGTTCGTCTCAGGAGAAAGGGGATAATTCTCTGTGCTTCACAGATGCAGACCTTGAAAGAACCACCTTCTGGGCATACAGCAAGCACCTCAAAAGCCCTGGTTCTCAAGAGGACTGGCTGTGTCTTCATGGCCAGCCCTGGCGCTGTAAGGTGGTTAGCAAAGCTGCCCCGGTTCCCACCCCCACCCAGATTTGCTCAGAAGACCAAGGAACGTTTGCCTCATGCTTTGCAGCTGACAAAGCACATTTGCAAACAGTGAGCACTGTGATACACTCGCCCTGCTGAGCTGAAAGGCCCCAACACATCGCCCCCATTTTGTAGATAAGGAAAATGGAAACACAGAGACGGTCAGTGACTTTCCCGCAGTCACGCAGCCGATCTGTGGCAGCATGGGAAGCTGGACCAGGGCAGCGCACTGAGAAGCAGGATCTTTCCTCCACATCCCCAGCCCGGACTCAAACTTCTGCTAAGAGTACAGTGGGTGTGCATGGGTTAATCTGACAACCAGCTCCCCAGGGACCATCCTGGATGATGGGCTCAGCACACATGCCTCCAGAGGCTTCCAGGAGGGGCGGGAAGAGGACCCTGGCCAGGCCCACGCAGCAGGCCCTGGGGGCAGGGAGGGCTCCACACATGTGATGCCTGTGTCACACACACGTATGTGTCATTGTGTGCCCCATGCCCATACATGGCCTCTCACCAGGCCCCTCGCAGCCAGCCCTGCCCACCCTGAGTGCTCCCAGCCCCTGCCCCAACCCCTCCCCCACACACCCTGCCCTCCTGCAGCAGGAGCCCAGAGAAGCATTTCCTGTCTGGGGGCCGCCTCCTCCTCCTCTGAGCCCAGGTTCCCAGGGCCCCAGGCTGAGCAGAGGTGAAGGGAGGGCAGCCCCCTGCCTCTCCTTCTCTGCACACACCCACTCCAGCTGGAGCCGGGAGGCTTGGCAGGGGAGGTTGAGGCAGGAGCTTAGTATACAAATAAGGGATTAAGGATGCCCATGCCTGCATGATCAAGGTGGTTCCCATTCAGGGCCTGCACACAAATGTGAGGGACTTCCTGTGCCAGGGCATGTAGAATGCCACACTTTTGTATATGCACATGTGGGAAGGGGGCTGCAGGCCAGCTGGTACAGCGAGGGGGAGGGCTTAGCGCGTCAGAGCATATGCAGATCTGGGACCAATGGACAGTGTCAAGAGAGTGGTCCTGCGTGGGCAGAGGAGCACACACATGTGCGATGTGGAGGGCATGAGTCAGAGCGTGTTTCCACACGGATGACAAGCAGTTGGGCTGTGAGACTGTTCACGGGTCTGATGAGGTTGGTGTGTCCCAATTTGGGTCTCTGTGAGTCTCTGGGAAGCGACCTCACCCTACCGCCCAGAGCCCCGGACTATGCTGGGGTTTTGAGGGGGGTCCAGCCTCCTCAGGCAGGCGGTCCCCCTCTTTGACTCCGAGCCCAGCCCGTGAGCTGCGCCTTCTCCCCTCCCCCGCCCCCCAGCCCCAGCGCCCCCCACCCCTGCCCCCCTGCCCGCCTGCTTCCTGCTCCTGCGGCCCCGGGGGAGCGGGAGCAGGGAGCTGGCAGCAGCCCCAGCCCACTCCTTACAAGGCCCGAGCCGCCCGGACCCGCCCCTGGCCCGCCCGCCGGAGGCCCCAGTCCCTCCCCCTGTCAAGAGCGGCCTCGGGCCGGGCCCGGGCCAGTCGGGGGGCGTCGCGATGCTGCTGCGCCTGCTGCTGGCCTGGGCGGCCGCGGTGCCCTCGCTGGGCCAGGCCCCCTGGGCCACCGAGCCCCGCGCTGCCTGCGGCCAGGGCAGCTGCTACGCGCTCTTCCCGCGGCGCCGCACCTTCCTGGAGGCCTGGCGGGCCTGCCGCGAGTTGGGGGGTGACCTGGCCACTCCGCGGACCCCTGAGGAGGCCCAGCGCGTGGACAGCCTGGTGGGTGCCGGCCCGGCCAGCCGGCTGCTGTGGATTGGGCTGCAGCGGCAGGCCCGGCAATGCCAGCCGCAGCGCCCCCTGCGCGGCTTCACGTGGACCACGGGGGACCAGGACACAGCTTTCACCAACTGGGCCCAGCCGGCCACCGGGGCGCCCTGCCCGGCCCAGCGCTGTGCGGCCCTGGAGGCGGGCGGCGAGCATCGCTGGCTCGAGGGCTCGTGCACGCTGGCTGTTGACGGCTACCTGTGTCAGTTCGGCTTCGAGGGCTCCTGCCCAGCGCTGCTGGATGAGGCAGGCCAGGCCGGGCCAGCTGTCTACACCACACCCTTCCACCTGGTCTCCACCGAGTTTGAGTGGCTGCCCTACGGCTCGGTGGCTGCCGTGCCATGCCAGGCTGGCAGAGAAGCCTCTCTGCTCTGCGTGAAGCGGCCCGATGGTGGCGTGGGCTGGTCGCGGGCTGGGCCCTTGTGCCCGGGGACCGGCTGCGGCCCGGACAATGGGGGCTGCGAACACGAGTGCGTGGAGGAGGTGGATGGTCGTGTGTCCTGTCGCTGCTCTGAAGGCTTCCGGCTGGCAGCAGACGGGCATAGCTGTGAGGATCCCTGTGCCCATGCCCCGTGTGAGCAGCAGTGTGAGCCTGGTGGGCCACAGGGCTACAGCTGCCACTGTCGCCTGGGTTTCCGGCCAGCCGAGGATGAGCCGCATCGCTGCGTGGACACAGATGAGTGCCAGATCGCTGGCGTGTGCCAGCAGATGTGCGTCAACTACATTGGTGGCTTCGAGTGCTACTGCAGTGAGGGCCACGAGCTAGAGGCTGATGGCATCAGCTGCAGTCCTGCTGGGGCCATGGGTGCTCGGGCTTCCCAGGACCTTGGGGACAAGTTGCTGGATATGGAGGAGGATGAAGAGGATGAAGATGAGGCCTGGGAGGCCTTCAATGGTGGCTGGACAGAGATGCCTGAGATCCCATGGATGGAGGCCACGCATCTGCCTGACTTTGGCCTGGCCTACAGACCCAGCTTCCCAGAGGATGGAGAGCCGCCGATGCCCTACCTGGACCCCACCTGGCCACCCCCGCTTAGTGCCCCCAGGGTCCCCTACCACTCTTCAGTGCTCTCTGTCACCCGGCCCGTGGTGGTCTCTGCCACGCGCCCCACACTGCCCTCTGCCCACCAACCCCCTATTATCTCTGTCACACGCCCACCCCTGGCCCCTGCCCCTCAGCCCCCCATGATCCCTGCCGTGCACCCAGCTCTGCCCCGTGACCATCAGTTCTCCATGATCTCAGCCAGCTATCCAGACTTGCCCTCTGCCCACAAACCCCCCATCATCTCTGCCACTCACCCAGCACGGCCCCCTGCCCACCAGCTCCCCATTAGCTCAGCCAGATATCCTGAACTCTCCCCTGCCCACCAGCCCCCCAGGCTTCCAGTCACCCAGGTCCCTGATACCCAGACCACCACTCATTTGCCTCGAATCCCAGCTAAGCACACCCCTCTGGTCACCACCTCCAGTGCCCATCAAGCCCCTGTGACCCAAGATGTCCCAGTCCTCAAAGCCCAGGCCACCCACCTTCCCATTACCTCAGCTGTCCAGCCCCCTCTGACCACTACCTCCAGGTCCCGTGTGCCCCCTGCCCATCAAGTCCCTGTGCCTGCTGCCACCCTGCCCCCAGCCCCCCACATTCCCCTGCCCTCTCAGAGCCCCACTAACCAGACCTCCCTCACCAGCCCTACACACCCCCATTCCAAAGCCCCACAAGTCCCAAGGGAAGGTGCCCCTGACCTCAAGCTGGCCCCATGGCTGCCCTCAGTGGCCCCCACAGCAGCCCCCACAGCCCTGGGAGACGGCAGTCTGGCAGGGCACAGCCGGAGGGATGACCGGTGGCTGCTGGTGGCACTCCTAGTGCCAACATGCATCTTCTTGGTGGTCCTACTCGCACTGGGCATCGTGTACTGCACCCGCTGTGGCCCCCACGCGCCCAACAAGCGCGTCACGGACTGCTATCGCTGGGTCACCCACGCTGGGGGCAAGGGCCCAACAGAACCCGCGCCCCACCGGGGCAGCCTCACAGGGGTGCAGACCTGCAGAACCAGCGTGTGATGGGGCACAGCCCCCCTCTGCGGGGTGGAGGTAAGGAGCCTGTGTTGGACACATGCGTCAGGCTGCACCAGGGACCCATGGGGGCTGACCAGCTGGACAGAGGGCTTCCTGCTCCCCCGGGCCCAGCCAGGCTCCTCTCTCAGTCAACCACTAGACTTGACTCTCTGGAACTTTGCTCCCCGCCCCAGCACTCACGAGAGAGGAGATGCTGAGGCCCCCAGGACCTCAGGGGGTGGGTGCTGGGCTCTGCTCCAATAAACAGGGTGCCAACCTCTCCCAAAGCTCCTGACCCTCTTTGGTGCCTGAGGGGAGGGTCTGGGAGGACTCGACAAAAAGGAGACCTTCCTTCGGCTTGTCTGGGCCCCCAAGAAAATAAGGTAAGATCCCCTAAGGAAGGGTATACTTCAGGGATTCTCAGGGAAACAGGAGCCCAGAGAGGGCAGAGCCTTGCCCCAGGTCACACAGCGAGCCCAGGAGTGGGAGGTTTGGCATGGAGAGAATTCCACATTTGTTCCTCTTTTTACCAAAACTCCAAGAAGGTGGGGCTGAATCTGGGGGAGGGTTCTGGAATGAGGGCTTTTGCTGAACAGGAGCCAAATTGGGGTTTAGGGATCAAAGGTAAGCTCTGGGCCTGGCGATTCTGGAGAGTGAAGGGGGTCTGGTGGGTGAGCTCCTCCTAACTTTCTTCTGGTACTTTTCTTCCCATCCCTTCAGGCTGCTCAGAAGTTGGTGGCTGGGGCTCTTAAGGGTGCCACCACCCCTCTGGGTTGTAGGTGCTCTGAAGGCGCTCCTCCTTCCTGCTCTGGGGAGGCGGTGGGTGTCAGAGCCTAGCAGGTTGGGATGGGAGAGCACAGAACCCAGGTCCCTGGGCAGCCTCCTGAGCAAGGCCTTCCAGTCTTGGGCTACACTTTATCCTTCTCCCTGTGCCTAGTGCGGAGACAGAGAGAACACAGGAGACCCCCAGCTTGACCGAGGGTTCAGGCTGCTCAAGGCTGAAGTATCCCATGAACGGGAGGAGGGGATGGTCAAAAATTACAGCCTGGAGGAACCGGCAACCGCCCTCATCCTGGGCTCACTGCCTTGGGGACGAGGAGGAGAGGCGGGACCCGGGTGGGCGGGGGAGGCGCCAGTTCCCAGTGCCTCTGTAATTTTTCAGTTGCAGCCTTTAAGGGGTCTCTAATTAGGACGGAGCAGAACCACCACGACCACCCGGGCAGGGAAGAGGGGTGGCCCGGAGCCCCCTTCCCTACCCGGTGCCCTATGCCACCCTCTGGCCCCAGGGACTGGGCCTGGGCTGGGCCCCAGGGGACCAGGAGAGGAGGGGCTGGAGCTGGGGACTAACCTGGGGGGCGCGGAGGGGGCGGAGAGAACGCTATGCACCGCCTCCCCCCCCCCCCCCCCCCCCCCCCCGCGCTCTCACGTTCCCCTAACTCAAACCAGACGCCCCCGCCAGATCCTGCCCAAACTTTTAACCTCGGAGATGCTGCCGGAAAAGTTCGCTGGATGGGAGTGCGGGTCGCGAGGTGGCCCAGAGGCCTGAGTCTGAGGAGGTGGGGGCGCAGCCTGGGGGGGGTGACAAAGCCTGCCTGGAAGGGAAGGACTGGAGCTCCCTCCTGTGACCCTGGGAAGGGTATCCAGAGCGCCCCAAGGACAGGAAGGAGTTAAATGCACTGCTGTCGGAGGGAGGGGATGGGAGTGGGGAAGGGGGCCCAGAGCCGGCTCTTTGTCATCCGTAATGAGCACCAGATGCGGAGCTGCGTGCGGGCCTAAACAGACGGCCTCCCAGGGCAGAGCCCCCGCCTGCGCCGAGCCGGCGTTCCGCCCAGGTCCGGGCTGCGTCTCAAGCTCCGCCCTCTGGCTCTCAGGGCCCGCCCCACTCAGGCGCGAACCCGGCCAGCCCACAGACGCCGGCACTGCCAGCCGGGTCCCACGGAGCTACGAGCCACGCCCACCCACTGCCGTCGAGCGCCCCGTCGGAGCTCTCCAGAAGCCCCGCCCACTAAGGCCGCAGAGCCTCGCCCCCTGCCAGCTCAAACATTTTCGCAGACCTATTGCCCCGCCCCTCTGCCCTATCAGCCCCGCCCCGGCCGAGGCAGTACCTATCGCCCCGCCCACCAGTGCCATAAGCCCCGCCTCTTCAGCGCGGCTCGCGCAGAGATTGACAGAGTTATTGGTTCCCGCTTCCAGGAGGTATGAACTACGCTGAGAGTTCCGTGCCCCGCCTAACAGAACTACAAGCTCCGCCCCCTCACTTTGCCGGGACTTGGTCCACGAGTGCCGGGAACCCAGCAGAGATATTAGACTTTGTCCGGGAGAGATGAAAACCCCGCCCTCCAGGAGTTTACGCTTGCCTCTCAATCGCCTCTGCAGGCTCCGCCCCTAGCACAAGCCACGCCCCCTCACCGTGCGTCCCAAATGGCAGGGGCGGAGTCTCAGACCCGCCTCACAAGGGCAAGAGCTCCACCCACGTGCGGCTGACACACTTTCCCCTTGCGCTGAGGTAATTGCCCACCTACGCGGAGCCTCCGCGCCCGCCCACTAAGAATGCCCACGAGCCCCGCCCCTGGCGGTCTCTGAAGTCCCGCCCACCCAGAGCGCCCCTCGCGCGGGGCTTGGAGCACAAGTACCGCCCACGCAAAGACGTAACCCAACCTCTTTTCCCAGGCCCCGCCTCCTGCTAATGAATAGCCCCGCCCACTATTAGGCCCCGCCTTCTTAGGACGCAAGCCCCGCCCTCTCCGGGCCTGGGGCTCTTGGAGCGGCTCTCCACCTTCTGGGCGTGCCTAGACCCGCCAGTCCTTCGAACCCCTCGTCCCTGACCGGACCCCAGCTCTGGCGCCCTCTTTCCTTCCCTACCCACGGTTTCCGTTCGTCTGGATTGCGGATTCTGTGGGGGAGCTGCGAGACGGAGTCGAGAGCCCGGCGGACGGCGTCCATGAATGGGCATTTGGCGCCACCTGCCTCCGGCGCCGCGGCTTGCAGCCCCTGGGAGGCCTCGGTCCGACCCCTCTCCCAAAGCACATTAGTTGTTCAATAAATAGTTGCTTAATTTATTAAATGTTTGTGTTCCTCAAATATCTGCCGACTCCTGCCGGCCAAACAGCAGATCCACTCGCAAGTCCCTCCGTCGTATTTGGAAGACCTCAAGGGGCCTTCACACCGGCCCTCGAGCCACTCTGTGAGCTGCGGCGGCCCCTGCCGGTCTTTACACAGGCTGGTGGAAGTCCTGCTGTCCCTTCCCCACGAATTTGGTGCAGGGCCGAAAGCACAGCGTCTCACCTGGTGGCCCAGAATTCTTAGGGCTGGGCTTCCCCTGCCCCAACTAGCGCTCCAAAGCGTGGACACCTTCCCGAGGGGGGTGTGTTTGACGGAGGTGGGTTTGGGCTCAGAGACCCTCTGTGGGAGCTGCAAGTCACAGGTCGGGGAGCCGGATTGATCCCAGGGCAGACCTCTACATCACTTTCATCACTGCTGAAAATACTAGCCTGCTCACTCCCACGCTGACTGGGGCCCCAGGAAGCCAGGAGACTCTGGGTTCAGTGCCAGGAGCTCAATAAAATGTTTTTCAACCATTACTGGGACAGACTGGGGAGACAGTTGAGGGGGGCGAAACCAACACCTACTGAGTTCAACTAGGTGCCAGCACCCAGCTGGGCAGCCTTCCCACCTTGATAAACTCAGGCCTACGGGAGTGGGACGCTTTCCAGATGAGATTCCAGCTCTGGTGCCCTGGCCTCTACCAATTAGAGTGGGGTTTGGTGCCAAATAATAATGAAAACAATAGTGAATGCTTGCAGCACTTATGTCTGGTCCTATTCCAAAGGCTTTACATGTCTTAATGCATTTACAACCCATAACAACCCCCAGGAAGTAAGCACCTTTCTTACCACAATTTACAGGTGAAGAAGCAGAAGGTACCTTCCTGAGTGCCTGGCGTTAAGCTTCCTGATTTATTTGACTGCCTTAGTCAGCGGAGGTTTGAACCCACATAGATCTGTAATCTTCACCCCTAGAGCAGAGCCAGTCCATAACGATAGCCATGGCCGCCTAGAAAATGCCCACCTCCCAGGGCGCTCGTTTTTAGCACAAGGCTGCAGGATGCGGATGCCCAGGTTGATTACGCTGTGGTTTGGGGGCAGGGTGAAGCCTTCCTCACCCAGGAGGAGTCAGTTGTCTGTGGTTTGGGTGAATGATGCTGGTAAGTGAGGCATTGGCAGTGACCTGGTGAGATCCAGACAAGGGGCCCAGTCGAGGTGCAGCCTTAGGGCACCCGGCAATGGCCACGCTTTAGCGTGCCTTGTTGAGTTCAGAGATGTCTCACTGGGAGCCCAACTGGCAGCCGTTAAGAGCAGGCGCTCTGTACCCAACTGTCTTGGATTCCTGCTCTGTTGCTTGAGGACTGGGAACCGTCAGCACGTTCCTTACTCACTCTGTGTTTGCCTCCTCATTTCAAAAACGGGCATCCTATAGTGCCCACTACAGCTACCGTGATCTGTTAGACAGGAGAAAGGACTCTATGAGGAGAGTCCAGGTTTCCTGCTGGACGCCAGTGAGGACCTTCATGGCGGCTGCTTGAACCTGCTACAAGAAGCCGAAACTGATCATGGGAGAGGCAAATTGTGGAAACTGACGTCCCAAACCCACAAGCCCCTGGGGCTGAGGTTTTCAAACAACTATGGTTCAACCATATCCTGAGTGTCCCAGTGAGTTTTTTGTGGCACCCCTGGGCCAAGAAAACACCTGACAGTTCCATTTAAAAAGAGTTAGATCCAAGCAATGTAAGAAGTACTTGTGTCTTAACACCTCGGTAGTTGTTTGGAAAACTAATACACATACATTGAAAGATAGAAGAATATTTTATTTTATTCTTAAATAACCACAACAGCTTGCTGATGGGATGTGTGTGTCTGTTGGGCACTGCACAACTTCTCAAAACTTGGAATCAGACCGGACATCATCACCTTCGTTTCCTGTTCCACATTGACTTTCCCCGCGGTATTCGAGGCTGCCAAAAACCCGGCTTTGCAAAGATATTATGTCATCAAAAGGAACGTAGTGCAATCCAGTGTTGAAATTGTGAACTGCCTCCAGCTAGCGGTTTGCCAGTTGTCTGACAGATGTCCAGTATCTCTGTGTTTCTCTCAAAGTTTTATACTATTTCATGGCGTCCCTGTGAAGCTGCTGCAGTGCATGGGGCCCGACATCAAAGGAAGGGTCTTGTAGGACCCCAGGATCCTGATGGAGGACACTTAGGAGGACCGGGAAGAAGGTGTGGGATTGGGGATGTCTATAACCCCTCCCTTCCCCCCTTTCTCGACTCCATTGCCGGGTTTGTCCCATGGGTGGAAACTGAAATCCAAGCCGGCCTGTGGGTGCTGTGCACAGTCAGGTTAGGAAGAAGAGATCACATGCAGGATGAACGACGGAAGCCTGTGGAGAACGTGCAAACGCGGATTTTGGGGTGTACGGCCAGGCAGCAGAAAGCGAATGTTTAGCTCTTGACACCTGGATGGTTGGGGGGCCTTAGGGGACGCTGGATCTTCTTGCTGTAACACAGACACCTGGTGGCAGCTTTCTCCCGAGGGCTTGCTCAGGCCTGGATCTAGCACTGGCCCACGCTGGGGAGAGTCAGACTCCCCTTGGAATGATACAGAGGAAAGAATTCCAAGGTTTCAGGAGAAAGGAACAGTAAAAGCAGTCTGTCCTGCCCGTTAACTGCCCAACCCACAGACTAGCGTGTCACCAGGTCTCAATGAGTCTCCGACCCTTGGTGGCCATTGAAAATAGGCTGATCAGAGAAGCCTCTGGAAGTTTGGTTACCGTGGGTGCTCCACCTGGACATTTCAGAATAATCATCTCTCCACGTCAAGGTCCCTAACCTTAACCACATCTGCAAGGACCCTTTTTCTATGTAACGTGTTCACAGGCTCCAGGGGTTAGAATGTGGATATTTGGGGCCATGATTCTGCCGACCACACTTAGGGACCAGGAAAATAGTTCCCGGCTGGTGTGAGATCCCACCAGCCACAGGGAGCCGGTCCTGCAGCGGAGCACCCAGTAGGACAGAAGATAAAATCTTGGCAGACTTCCCCTCCTCTTCAACTGACAAAATTGCAGGCACATGACCCAAGAAACGCCAAATGGATGCTCCTTCCTTGGAATGTTCACCAAAATCCACGTTTGCGTGTTCTCCACAGGCTTCCGTCGTTCATCCTGCATGTGATCTCTTCTTCCTAACCTGATTGTGCACAGCACCCACAGGCCGGCTTGGATTTCAGTTTCCACCCATGGGAGAAGATAAAATCGACTTTTTCTTGTTGGCTTGCTTATGAGTGAGAGAAACTGCCACCTGAAAATTGCCAGCCACTTCCTGCTGCAGTCCCACCGGCTGGGAGAGCCTCCCTCGGGAGTGCTGTTGCGGCTGATTATCACACAAGAGTCTCCCCGCGTGTGGCCGTGTGGCTGAGGGGACAGTGTGCTGCCACAGCTGTCACAGCCACTGCAGCGAGGGGCTGGGTCAGGAGACGTTCCCAGCTTCAGCCTTCATCCAGGAACCATCTAGACCGTGCTACTGACTGTGTGTCTAGCTCAGTCCCCCCAACCCCCGTGGCCGTCCCTCTCTTGGGGCTTCCTGAGGTTCTTTCCTGTCATCTGACCTCAATTCACATCCACCTCTAGCCTTCTGGAGCTATTGAATCCTTTAAACCCCAAAGGAGAGGAGCCAATGTTCGTCTCCCAGGGGCGCATTGACCCCAGCCAGTCAGGGTCCTTTAATGGCAAGACAAACAAAAAGGAGTCTTTGGTAGACTATTGGGAGCTGTGGGGTTAACATGGGCTGAAACTCAGACCTGGAGACACGTAGAAGCTGGAGCAGCTTAGAAGCCTGGAGCAGGGACTCCGGAATAGCGTGATCAAGCCACTGCCAGATCCTTGTCCCCAACCATTCTCAGAATCTTTGAGACTTGGCCTAAAGTGAACATTCCAAGGAAGGAGCATCCATTTGGCGTTTCTTGGGTCATGTGCCTGCAATTTTGTCAGTTGAAGAGGAGGGGAAGTCTGCCAATTATAGACCCACCGGCTGGGTTTAAAGTGGGAGGCAACTTTTAAGTGTCAGTTTCTCTCGCTATTAAGTAAATCATAAAAAAATAGATTTTATTTTCTGCCCTCGTAGGTGTTCCACTATGGGATCTGCTCACAGAGAACCCGCCCAGGATGGTTTTCCTGGTTCCTGTGGGTGTAACTCAGAACACTAGACACACGCAGAGCCCCATATCCCCACGGAATGAGAGATGTTACAGGACAAAGAGTCAAACAGGGGCCACTCCTGCCCACTAAAATAATAACCCGTTCTCTCACTTATCCAGTATTTAGTGAGACCCTACTATGTGTCAGAGACTCCACAAGGCATCAGGGGATACAGGGTAACCAGATAGGAGAGCAGCAAGGACACACAGGTGACGCCGCTCAGGGCCCTGCCCAGGCAGGAGATGATGGTGACCTGAACCGAAGCAGAGGCAGAGTTGGATGGGAGGAGAGAGCAAAACTGAGAGGTGGCTGGAGAGTAGATTTGAACAGGACCCAGTGGGTCAATGTGAAGGAGAGGAACGATGGCGGCCAGGTTCTGGCTCCCAGGTGGTGCTATTCACGGAGGTGGGGATGTGAGGAGAAGAAGTCACTCTGGGGAGATGGCTGATGTGGTCAGTTTGGGATCTGTGGAGTATGCTGTGTTTGGAGGTCAACCAAGTAGACTGCTCAAGAAGGCAAGTGGGTGCCTGAATCCAGAGCTCAAAACAGAGGTCCAGCAAGGCTGGCCCAGTGGCGTAGTGGTTAAGTTCCCACGCTCTGCTTCGGCAGCCTGAGGTTTGTGGGTTCAGATCCCGGGCACAGACCTATACACCACTCATCAAAACACGCTGTGGTGGCGTCCCACATAGGAAATAGAGGAAGATTGGCACGTGTTAGCTCAGCGACAGTCTTCCTCAAGCAAAAAGAGGAAGATTGGCAACAGATATTAGCCCAGGAGCAATCTTCCTCACCAAAAAAAACACAAAAAAACAGAGGTCCAGGTTGAAGATAGAGATTTGAATTTTCTTTACACCCCATGGCTGGGGGATTCCAGTAACTTCCAGCATAGCCACCTTCACCTGGTGAGTCCAAGCACCCTCCACGTCTTGCTCTCCCAGTTTGGCTAGAGAAACAGATGGAGCGAGGCCGGGAGTGCAGGAGGCAACTCTGACTCCTACTTCGTAAATGCCCATATTTGAATTTTTAAATGACCCTATATTCGTTTTATAAGGTTTTCTAGAGGTTTGAGCTGGATCGCTACTAAAATAGTTGTCTTTATTATTGCAGCCTTTTATAACACTGTTTTGTCTTTTATAACATACCATGCCTCAATAACACCTACATTGAAACTCTTCTACGGAAAAAAGTCAGTATTTAATTTTGGTCCATTTCATTCCATAAGTTTTTAAAGCAGTAGTGAAAGAGGAGAAAAATTCATCCGTCTTCTGGAGTACCACTGGGGGTTACGGAAAACTAGCCGATTTGGGTGTCAGCTGACATTCCGGACGGAGACGCCGCCGTGGCGCAGACGTGGCACGGCCTTTGGCACCTGTGAGCAGTTATCAGTCTGGCCGGGCCGCCTGTCCTTGTTTCTGTTGAATCCGTCTCCCGGGGGCCTTTGCCTCACCCAGCAGGACAGCATCGCCCTTGCCGCCCTCACTCAGCGTTTGGCTGGACGCCTGATCCTCTATGCCCTTTCCAGATACACCCTGGGCCCCCCAGCAATGACTGCATACTCCTGGCCTCTGGAGAACAGATGGCAGAATGTGTGACATTCGAAGGAAGATGAAACTCCTGAAAAATGCAGGGGCCTGCCACGTCGGGGAAGCTCCAAGGGGTCTTGTGGTTCTGGGCCTGGATCCATGGAAGAGACATAAACTTCCTGGTTCGCTCTGGACTGGGGAGGCGGCAGACACCTCCCTGCGTGCCCTTCTCAGGCCCATTAACCAAAGATCATAAAGCTCCACCTCAGGCGAGGCTGAGCCGTGTGGAGCTCCGCTGGCTGGTCTGGGCCACAGGACAGGGGCTCCTCTACTCCATCCGCAGGACCAGCAACCCCAGGACATTGGCAGTGTCAGTAGGAGCCGAGGAATCATTCACCTAACACGTGTTGATCGGACATCTACTGTGTGCCCGGCACTGTGCTGGCTGCTGGTGAGCATGTGTGTGTGGTATGGAGTGCCTATTTATCACTACTAATAACAGTACAAATGGCGATGAGAGCTGAATTCGGTGAGCCCTCACCACGTTTGAGACCCTGTTCTAAGCACAGTAGCACGTTACTTTCTTTAATCCTATGACAACCCTTCAAAGTCAGGAGATTCTATTTTTATCCCCATTTTGCAGCTGAGAAGACTGAGGCAGAGAGAGGCTAAGTGACTTGCCCAGGGCCACTCGGGTCGTCGTGGCGAGTTGGGACTCTGCCTGACTCGAAGTTCTGCGCCTGTGACCATTTGCCCCCCCATCACTTTAGATCTAAGAGATGAAAGAGAGAATAAACTCATACATATGTAAATAAAAATTGTTGCCACTCAGCGAGTGGCAGAAAGGAAACACAAAGGGAGCTGTGGTAGAGAAGGGTGGCGTGGTTGGTGAGGTCGCCTTTATTTTTATTTATTTATTTTTGCTTGAGGAAGATTAGCCCTGAGCTAACTGCTGCCAATCCTCCTCTTTTTGCTGAGCAAGACTGGCCCTGAGCTAACATCCGTGCCCATCTTCCTCTACTTTATACGTGGGACGCCTGCCACAGCATGGCTTGCCAAGCAGTGCCATGTCCGCACCCGGGATCCAAACCGGTGAACCCTGGGCCGCCGAAGCAGAACGTGCGCACTTAACCACTGCACCACTGGGCTGGCCCCTGAGGTTGCCTTTAGACAGAGCGGTCAGGAGTCACACACAGCCCAGCCGAGCGTTGAGGGGATCACAGAAAGAGCTGAGGAAAGGAAGAGCGCTCCAGGAGGTGGAACAGCGTGTGCCAAGACCTCCAGGCAGAAGGAGCTCGGCTTGTTGTAGGATCAGGCACCAGGCCACTGTGGCTGGGCTTGTAAGGAAAGGGGAGCGGGCTCAAGGGGAATTCAGGGGCGTCTGCCGGACCCCACAGGGACCTGCGTGCAGGGGCGGGACTCCGCAGTTCACCTGATGTGTGCTGGGAGCCATGGGCATGTTATGAGCGAGGTGGAATCGTGATTAGATTTACATCCTAAGGCGATGCTGCGTGGGCTGGAGGGCATGAGGGGGAGGAGGCCTGTTGGAGTCCACGGCAGTCCCTGGACAAGGACCCCTGGGGGCCTGGAGCCAGGTGGTGGCTTGGGTGGCAAGGACCCGGGACTGTCTAGCGAGACGTGTGGTAGGTAGAATCCTGGGTGGTGGGTTTCACGTTGGGGGCGAGGGGGCTGTGCATGGATGACGTGCTACAACTTCTAGATCTTCAAAACAATCCAGTGGGGGTGCAGAGAAGGGAGGGGGGTGCGGATGAAGGGAGAGTGGTCGTGGCGCACCATCCACGGCTGTAGCCCCGGGCGCTGAGGACAAAGGGCCTCACTGCACCCATGTCTCTACTTTGGTGGTGTTTGAAATCTCACATACAGCAATACAGAGTTTAAGAAAACAAAAAAGAAGAGGATGGCCGGGCAGGTGTCTGGCTTAAGTGAGTGGATGAATGGTGACACTATTTACTGAGATGAAAAAGATGGAGAGGGGAGCAGGGCTGGGGCGGGGGTTAGAAATCAGGTGCTCTCTTTGGGCCATGCCGTGCGGAGCCCGCGTCAGGCCTCGATCAGAGAGCAGAGGCAGAGGCCTCTGGGCTTCCGGAGCAAAGCTCTGCCTCCTTCTTCAGGCGTGATGCTCCTTTTGAGAATCGTTCAGAATGGAGCATCCTGGCTGGATGCTGGCTCTACTAGAGACAAAACACGTGACCAAGTGACATCAGGAGACCAGGAGAAGGGAGCTGTCCAGCAGACTCTGGGATTTCTGGTTCCCTGCTTGTCCCAGCCTCGTGACTGGCCATCATGAGGTGGAAGTGGGTCCAGGGCCTTCTATCCGCTGTTCATTACATGTAACAAATCACCCTCAAACTCAGTGGCTTAAACAACAAGGATTTCTTATTTCTCATTATTCGGTAGATCAGCAATTTGGGCTGGGATCAGCTCAGTGGTTCATCTGCTGGTCTCAGCTGGGGTCGCCTCTGTGGCTATGGTCATCTGGGGCTCAACTGGGACTGACATGTCCAAGATGGCCTCAACCGCGGGTCTGGAAACTGATGCTGGCTCTTGGCTGGAGGCCTCAGTTCCCCTGCACGTGACCTCTCACCTGTCAGGAGGCTGCGCTGGGCGTCCTCACAGCATGGTGGTCTCGGGGTTCCAAGAAAGCACAGGTGGAAGGTGAAAGCCTCTTGAGGCCTCGCCTCCAAAGTTGCACGGCCTCACTTCCGCCACATTCTATTGGTCAAAGCAAGTCACAAGGCCAAGCCAGATTTAAAGAGTGCAGAACCAGATTCCACCTCCTGAGGGGAGGAGCTGCAAAGAATTCGTGGCCATATTTAATCTGCCACAAGCCAGAAGGCTCCAATAAACGACCCGAGCAGGCCATCCTGCCCCCAGTAGGCCTAATCTGACGTAACGCCACCTTCCTCCCTCAAACCAGCAACACAAAACAGTTGGCGTTCATTCTGCAGGCCACTCTGTAGACGTCGATCAGTTAGGAATGGCTTTGGCTCAGTGGCTGATGGCATTTTTGAAGATGGCCACTAATATATCTCCTATGCTACATGCGAATCTTACAATGTGATGTTGACAAGCCTCCATCGAGATGTGGGATCTTATGCTCCCCACCTTTGAAACCGGGTGGACCTTTGTAATCACTTTGACCAAGAGAAAGGGGCAGAAGTGATAGATGTGACTTCTGAGGCTAGATCATAAAGGGCAATACAGCCTCCCCTCTCTTGGTACACTTGCCCTTGGAGCCACCATGTTATGAGGAAGCTTAAGCCACATGGAGAGGCCCTCGTTGGCTGCTCCAGACAATAGCCCTTGTTAGGCACTCCACCAGCAGCCAACATCAGCTGCCAGACATGAGTGAATGAGCCTTTGGATGACTCCACCCTTGGTGTTCGAGTCTTCGGGCAGAGCCCCTAGACGTCCTGGAGCAGAAATGCACCCTACACCCTGTCTGAATTCTTGACCCACAGAAACCAGGAGAGATAATTAAGGTTATTGATGTATTAAGCCATTAAGTTTTGGGGTAATTTGTTAAGCAGCAGTCGATAATAACATAGGCTACTAGTAATAGAAACAAGAGAAAACATCGGCTTAACAAACTAGAAGATCATTTCTCTTTTTCATTTAGAGAGATTGGAAGTAAGCAACCCAGGGATGATATGGAGGCTCCCATGGTGTCATTAGAAGCCCAGGGTCTTTTATCTTGTTCTGCTATCCTCAGCCCGTGGCTACAATTCTCAAGGTCACCTCCTAATCCAGAGTGGCTGCTAGAGTTCCAACTATCACATCTGCATTCCAGGCTGAATGGAGGATGATGTAGAAAGGACAGAACTAGCCTTCACCAATATTGTTTCTATTTCAAGGAGCATTCTTAGAAATCCCTTTCAACACCTTCTGCTTATATCTCATCCTAAAACTAAGTCATGCAACCACACCATATGTGCAAAGGAGGCTGGAAATGTTGCCTTTTAGCTGGGCTTATTGCCGTCTGAAGAAAAACTGGGATTCTGTTACTGAGGAGGGGAGGAGCGTGGAGAGTGGGTGGTGGGCAGTTGGGGTGTGGTGTTCGAGCAGGACGATGGGAGAGGGCATCTTCCCCACGGGGAGGAGCTGGAGCAGCAACTGGCACCCTGCGGCCTCCTTGAGTGCTTGGGCACCACAGAGTTTTCCACTTGAGCTGCTTCTGAACAAGGAATTGATGTCACCCCCAGAAAAATGAGGCTGCGGATGCAGAGGGAAAGTTCTGGTCTCCAATGCCACCCTCCCCACGTGGCCAGCAGGCAGCTGGACTTCTGCTAAAAATCCTAACACACAGCCCTGACCTTATCGCTTCTCCGCTCAACCATCTTCTGTGGCTCCAGTTTGCCCCAGTTGCCTCCAGTTTGCCCCAGTTGAAGGACAAATCCTGGGGTTTGGTATGAAGGCCTCAGCCACTCTTCGTGGCTCTGCTTCTGCCCGCTCATAGCACCTTGCTTCCTGCCTGCATCCAGGCTCTTGTGTCGGCAGCTCCCACTGCCCAGAGCACCCTCTGCCAGTCTCTGCCTGGGGAAATCCTTCCAGGGCCACCACTAGCCCTTAATGCGTCTTTGCACAGATTAGAAAAGGGTGCCCGTTACCCAGGTGGATGCAGCTTCATGCCAGGGCTTGAGGAGCAGCCCACAGGCTGGATTCCGCCTCAGCCCAGTGCCCTTGCACAGTGAACACCCTGCACAGCTGTACATGTGAGGATACCACTTCCAGGGACCCCTCTAGCTCCATCTGTGAGCGAGGCCTTCCTCTGGCCTTGTTCTCTGTCTTTGGATCCCATGCTCTGATTTGGGGCTGGCTGTTTCCAGCTTTGTGCCCTCCAACCTGCTCAGCGCCCATTCCTCTGGATCCATAACACCAACAGCCATGGGGGGAACTGAGCTTTTGGCACAGGCCACAGCTCTTTCTCCCCACTTTGGGCATCGGCCACCACTGCCTTAGTCCTCAGCACGCCCAGCAGCAGAAAGGAATGCCCCACTGGGCTGGAAGAGGGGCCGCTTGGACAATGCCTTAGATGTGATGCAGATACCAGTCGGTTGGAGTCAGCTGCTCAGAGCGACTCAAACTTGAGCCTCAGAGGCCCCAGGCCAGGCAGAGAGGTTCCTGCTTGGCTTACCCTGCTCCTGGGCGCGCTGGAGCCTGACCCTGCATCCCATCCCACAACCCAGCATCGCGCCCCGACCCAGGTGGCCCACTGCACTTGTGGTGGAAGCCTCGGACCCACCGCTCAGGAATGCACATGAGCAGACCAGCCATTTCATACCTTTTTATTTTATCTGCATCTTCTCTGCCTCTTCCCTCCCCCAGCGGCCCCTGAGCGGGGTGGAAGCCCCAGTTGGAAAGGAAAGGACTACTCTCTCCTCCCTGGGGAGGGATGATGTCCCCGGGGCCAGGCCCCTCTGATGAGGAAGCAGGGCCTCCATCTCACAGCAAGGGCATCGTCCAAGAGGCTGTGGCCGAGGCTGAGGCCCCTCGGATGCCCTGTGGGCCTAGGCCCCGAGGGTCATCAGGAAGGTAAAGAGCAGAGAAGTCGGGGGAGCGATGAGCAGACGACACCCAGAGGGTGTGTGTGTGGCTGACAGAGGCGGATGGACGGACGGACAGACAACAGACGTGGACCACGGGATGGGATGGAGGCGGGGCCCTGAGAAGGACCCCGGGGTTACAGGGGGAGCGGGACGTGGGGGGGAGGGTGCACCAGGGAAAACAGTGGAGGCGGGACAAGGCTGTGCTCCAAGAACCAGGCTCCCCGAGAAGGTCTGCCCCGCAGGGCCTGATCAGGGACTGGCCCAGGGCAGAGGCCGGAGGGTGGGCAGGGCGGGGCCTGTCGGGGAGGAGATGGGGACTTGGGGCGGGGAGTGGGGCCCAGGCTGTGGTGCTGCCATAGCCAGCTCTTCAGCTTCATGGAGGCCAGTCCAGCTGGGTGTGGCCCCAAACCACCAATTTGTGCTTCTGGGTTGCTCGAGGGTTGCTCCAGACGTGACCTCAGCCACGCAGAGAAGAGCCCACAGACAGCCCTCTGCTGCAGGCAACAGCTGTGCCCAGGACTCCTCCCCCATCTTGGGCTTTCTAGAAACTTCCTCACCTGCCCAGCCTGAGAAGCCCCCAAGCTAGACCATCTGCCGTGGCAGGGGGTGGAACAGGGTGGTGGCGGGGGTGGGGGGCGCCATGCTGGGACAGTTCATAGACTCAACCTCAGTGGTGGCCGTTCGCCCCCAACGTGACCCACGGGTCACTGCATTTTAGTCTGTGAAGGGACTCCATCCCCACCCCCACCCGTGTGTGCTGGTCTGTTTTCCCTCCCGTTTTGGACAACAATTACTCAGGCATGGAAGCCCATGGTGGGACGGTGGGGAGGGGCCACTCTGGGGGCCACGTGGGGCTCAGAGCGCACCCTGCCCGTCCCCCTGGCAGCCGCTGTCACCGTGGACAATGAGCACCGGGAAGTAAAGGGCATCCTCGTAGCACGGCGGGCTTTCCAGGGGCTCCGTGTCCTCCCCACGGCGCCCCAGCGGCCCTCCGCTCAGGCTGCGGAAGACCCCAGGCGTGGCCCGGCCCCCAGCCCCCAGGGAGAGGCGGCTGCGGCTGAAGGGCAGGCGGGGCCCGCTGGGCCGGGCGGGGGGCAGCGAGTTGCTGCTGACGGAGCGGCGGCAGCGCTGGCAGCCACGGAGGTAGGCCCCGGAGCCCGCGCCCATGACCACGGCCTCGGAGTAGCTGGGCACCAGCTGCCGGTTGGAGCAGATGTGCCACTCGAGCTCGGTGAAGTCCACCGTGGCCACGCGGGAGAGCGGGGGCCCGCTGGGCACGGCCCCCGGGGGCGGCGAGGTGGCGCCGAAAAGCTTCTCCACCTGGTAGTGCACGTGGGCCGTGCCGTAGGCGGCCACGACGCGCAGCGGCCAGGACAGCGTGGCCGCCGACACGAGCCAGAAGACCCAGGCGCGCGCGTACCAGGGCGGGCTGCGGGGGTCGGCGAAGACCATGAGCGAGTCGCGGAAGTCCACGTCCTTCAGGTGCATGCCCTCCCGGGCCTCCAGGTAGTCGTCCAGGCCCTCGTTGGCACTGAAGAAGCGCGCGCGCTGGGTGAGGTACGAAGCCTCGGCCTCGGCGCTGCCGAAGCTGAAGCATTTGGTGAAGCGCAGCCGCGTGGCCGCGTGGTCGGCCAGGCCCACGAGCTCCTTGGAGACATCACGCACGCCGTGCGCCGAGTAGTCAAACTCGCCCCGGGCCGTGCGGCTGTCGGCCCGCTCGTGGTAGACCTGCGTGGTGGTGTAGGCGTCGCCGTTCCGGTAGCGCGTGATCTGGCGCGTGCGCCGCACGTAGTGGTAGCTCGTGGCCTTCCACCAGACGCACGGCGGCGCCTGCTGCAGCCGGCGGATCAGGGCGAGCACTGTGTTGGCGTCGGTGCGCGGCGCCTGGCAGGACCGCACGTGACAATGCCAGCACTCAGCCAGGTAGAGGAGGTAGAGGAGGGAGACGAAGGCCAGCGGGATGTACAGGTAGCCATCGGAGCAGGGGCTGGCTGGGTAGGTGGGTGGCGGGCCCCCAGCCCCGCGGGCCAGGGCTGCCTCCGGCCCCAGGACCAGCCGTGGCACGGTGGCCAGGCGACACCAGGCCACCACGGCGCCGCAGGCATGGATGAGCAGCGTGAGGAGCAGGCACTTCCAGTGCGACTCGCGGCACAGGGAGCTTCCCAAGGACTGTTTCAGGGGCCGCTGCTGCAGGGGGCGCAGAGAGCGGAGGCGGGGGTCAGGACGCGGGTCAGTTGTGCCTGCCACTCTCCTTAAGCTCCGTGAAGGAGGTGGGGCTGCGCTCCCCACCTTACAGAAGAGGCAGCGAGCGTCTAAGGAACCGCGCAGCCCGCCCCAGGTCTTACCCTTCTGGCTAACTCACGGTGGAGCTGCGGGGATTCAAACGCACCCCGCGCCCGTCCTCCCTGTCATCTCTCAGACGAGGGCACCTGGGACAAACAGACCCATCTCTGCCAAGAGAAGGAAGGGCCCCCTGACTGGCCATTGAGAAAACCGAGTTCTGGCCCTGGCTCTGCCCCTAGTTTGCTGTGTGGTCTTGGCCATATCCCTGCCCTCTCTGGGCCTTGATTCCTGGAGCTGGTGGTGTGGGAGGCCAGGGTGGCAGGGGTCTGGGTGAAGGGCATGGGCTTTGGCGCCCCACTGCCCAGGATCCGGTGCTGGCTCCAGCACGTACTGCCTGACTTTGGCAAGGCCCTCATCCTCTCTGGACCACAAAGTCCTCATCTGTAAACTGGGTTGCTGTGAGGATTCAATGAGACTGTGTGTGTGAAGGTCTCGGCACAGGGTCTGGCCATGGGAATAAATAGTATTACTGTTACCCTGAGACTCCTTCTGGTCCTTTGGTTCCACTAGGGACAGTGGGAGACTTGGAGAGGCTTTTAAAGTCAGTGAGAAAGAGGAAGAGCGGGGGACGGGGGAGGTGTGAGTCTAGGGGGAGCAGATGGAGTGTCGTCCTCCACTCCCCATCTGTGTGGACGGAAGGGGTGGGACACAGCTGCTGGGTGACAGGGGCCACTCCCTGCCCCAGAGGGTTGGCCCACCCTCCCTGGCAGGGCTGCCAGCCTGGCCCCCACCTCACCCTCAGGTGCCTATGGAGAGAGAAGGAGGGGAGGGCGTGGGGAGAAGAAACAGGTGGTCTGGTGGAAAGAGCAGAGGTGGGGTTAAGGGGCCACCTCTCCCACCCCAGACTCACCAGACCTTGAGAGACCCAAGAGGAGAGGAAGTGCCCCCAGCCCAGGGCAGCCTGCCCTCCCCTGCAATCACCCACCACAGGTGCACACCACCACCATGACATGCAGGGCCAGTCCGATGCACACACCCATTCACACCCCCCCCCCCAACACCGATGTGCACGCTGCCTGTTCATTTAAGACACATCAGACCCTTACCTGTGCACAGGGCACCCCCCCCCCCCACACACACCATAACCTGGGGCACAGTTGCAGGCACACGTGCACACACACACATACACAAACCCCACAGACCCCCCGCCACAGGACACACACATGCACACGCCTGTTACACATTCACTGAAGCCCAGGACACACTGGACCCTCACCTGACCAGGGTGCACATCGCCTACCCCCACCCCTACTGCAACCTGACACCCACACCCTAGAGACTCTACAGGAGAGACCCACCCAGGGCAGAAGGCACTCATGTGCACTCACACATCACCACTTCACCCAAGCCAAGGGCTCCACCAGACCCTCACTGGCCATGGGACGCGGACATCCCACCCAAGGTGTGGGGAGCACTCACTGGCATTCACACACCCACAAGCACACTACATTCACCCCCACACACATAGATCCGCTCACCACCTATCACCCCAACACCTCACACGGGGCCCCACAACCCTGCAGATCCTCTTCCTGGCAAGAGCTGAGGAGGGGCCATTCTGGGGGTCCCAGCCAGCAGGATGGGCCCTCCGGCCTCACTCCGGGGACAGGGAGAAGGGGTACCAGAGGCCGCCTCCCTTCCTCCTTTCCCTCCTCCCTCCGCTCCCCCCCACAAGTCCCTGCTACCGCTGCTGCATTGCAGGCGCCGCCCGGGCACCTCGTGAGCGGCGGGGCCGGGCTGGGGGCCTGACCCCGGGCCCGGGGGTGAGGGGCAGCGCTGCGGAACGCGGACGGGGACGAGCAGGGGCCTGGGGCTGACGTCACAGGAGGGTGAGGCTGGATGAGGGGGCGCCGCGGGCGGGAGTCGCCTCCTCATCCCTTCCCAGCCGCCCCACCCCGACCCCCACGCGGGCCCCTGGGCCCCGGGACCCTTCTCAGGACGCAGGCTACTCCCATGACGTCACTGGCCGCAGGGGCTCCGGGACTTCTCCCCCTAATCCTGGGGTTCGCCCCTTCCCTTGTCCCCCTCACCCCGCTCCAGCCCGGGCTCCGGCCCCCACCACGCAGCACCGGTACCTCCTCCCGCAGCGGCTCGCCGTCCAGGATGAGCGCGGGCACCTCCCCGCCGTCGCCACCGCCGTCCTCGGGCATGGTGTCCTGGCTGCTCGGGCGGCCCCGGCCCGGGCCCGGGGCATGATAGAGGGGAGCGCGGAGGGCTGCGGCGCGGCCCCGGAGGGCGTCCGCTCGGCTCGGCGGCCGCGCAGGGAGTGCGCCGAGCTGGAGCCCTAGCGCGGCAGCGGCGGCGTTGGCGGCCGCGGGGCCCGACGCCCCGCCCTCCGGCTGACCCCGCCCCCGCGGCACCGGCGGCGCCGCCGGCCGCGCCTGGCACCGCGGGCGCCGCCCCCGCCCCCGAGAAGCCCCGGCTGGGCAGACCACTCCTGGGGTCCCCTCCTGCTGCTCTCGCGCTTGCAACCTTGGGCGAGTCCTTCCTCTCTGGGGCCTGCGTTTCCCCCGCTGCCTAATGAGAAGGGGGCATTTCGAAGGGGGTGGGCAGTGGCGGGGTCACGTCTCTGAGGAGTCGGCCGGGGCCTAAACCCACCCAGACCCCACCCCAGAAGGCTCGCTTGTAGGAGAGGGGTTAGTTCCAGCCCAGAAAGGTGTGATGAGCCTCATTAACTGGACAGACGCGCTACGCTCCACTTAAGAGCAGGCAGGCCGCGGCCAGGACACTCGGAGCCCTCGGCTGCCTGACCTTGGGCCGGCGCTCTCCATCCCCAACCTCAATTTTCCCACCTGAGAAATGGGGATGAAAGGTGTTGGATTCAGTATGCAAGTACTCATCATGCCGTACAGGAGAGTGGGATCTGTCTTGCACGGGAGTATCCCCTTTCAGGTACCCATGGCCCCAGTGCTGTTCTCGGGCCCTCAGGGGCCTCAGACCTCCACACCTACCCCCAGTCTGGGCCTAGCCTCCAAACTAGACAATCAGTGGTTGGGACATAGGGAGCTGCAATGCTATATGGGTTTGGTTTTGGTTTGTGATTTTTTTTTCCCCCAAAGGGCAACTCAAAGACCATTCGGTTCAACACCCCTACCCATTTAAAGATGAGGTAACTGAAATGGTAGAGAGAGTAAAAGACTGGTCCAGGGTTTCACCTATTTATTTATTTATTGGGCACAGATGTTTATTGTGTGTCTTCTATATGCAAGTACTGTGCTTGGCACTGTGAAGACAAGGGTAGGAGTCGAGAATGACAACAAGCTCTGTCCTCATGGAATTTACATCTAGGGCAAACTGGTGCCCCAAAGGGAGGCTAGAACCTGGCCTGTGGCCTCCACCCTAAGCCAAGTCAGGCCTCTCTGTTCGCTTTGTCTCTCTGAGAGGCACAAGTTGAACTGACTCTGAAAGGATAACTAACCTTTGGACAAGTCGATATGAGGAGGAAGGGCATCCCAGGTGGAGGGGACTTCTGGGCAGAGGCACTGAGATTGGACCACGTGGTTTGAGTCTGGAGAACAGGAAAGTCACCCGGTGTAACTGGACACTGGGCTGCTAACTAGAGGCAGGTGGCAGAGGACCTGATCTTGCTCTCTAGAAGGTCTTGACAAGGGAGGCCCCTGAAGACTGTCTCTGGGGATGGTGAGAGTGGTCAAAACTGGGTGGAGAGAAAGGAGCCTCCAGGATCACGAGTGAGGCTCGGGGGTCTCACTTCGAGATGACTACAGGGCTGACAATGACTCAGGAGTTTCAACCGCAGCTTCAGGAGGCGGATCAGCACACCTCCACGCGCAAATCGGCTGGACCACGGGACAGTCCACCGAGCAGGCCTGGTGCAGGATCCTGTTCCAACTCTACTACCCAATCTCTGGACTTCAGATCTTCTGGACTTCAGTTTTTCAATATATGTAATGGGTGTGTGTATGGATCGAGAGCCCAGGCTCCCCCGCTACCCCTCAGCAGCAGGCCCCTGGGGTCTTCAGGATGGCTGCAGTGCCAGTAAGGCATTTCAGCACCAGACGACGGACAGCACCCGCGCAGAAAGGAGGGGGTGGGAGGCGGGAGGCGGAGTCAGCATCCGGAGGCTCGCTTGGTCTCGCTGTCACTGTTCCGCCCGACCTCCTATCAACACCTCCCTGTCTGCACGCGCTCCGCACCAGGACTAGGGAAAGTGTGGAGGACAGAGGAGGAAAGCGAGCATAGAGAGGGAGGAGCAGAAGCCCCAAGGGGCAGGGCCTGGTCAGAGCCCCACCACCACATTCCCTCCTAGAGTACGTCCCGCGAGAGAAGCTTCGTTCCCGGACTCCGGCTGCCGCCCGCCTCCGCCGGGTCTCCGCCTGGTGTAGTCGTGGCAGTGCAAGCCTCAACTGCCTCACTGCGCAGGCGCGGAAATAATTCTCAACACCCTCCTACCTTAACCCATCTATTGGCTGCTCTAGCCGCGAACTAACAATCCATTGTCCAATCCAAGAGCGCCTCGAGTTGCTCCGCCTACTGCCCCCCGGAAGTTGACTACCGCCGAATCTGCAGCGGCTAGGGCGCATCAGTAGCCAATTGGGAGAGGGGAGGAGGGAGCCGGCGCCGCCGGGGAGCCAATAGCAGGCAGCGGAGGATGACGCTACGGACATGGCGGCTACGGTCGGCCAGCCAGGGGACGTGTCGAGCTGCTCCGTAACCTCGGCCGGTGCTCAGGGAGCGGAACAGCAGCCTCATTAGTATTCGTACCCACGAGGCGGCGCAGCGGGCCTTCGGGGAGAGCGAGCGTCGCGGCCATGGCTTATCATTCGGGCTACGGAGCCCATGGTGCGTGAGGCGTGGGGTGGGCGGGGCGCGGTCCGACGGGCCGATGGAGGGTCGGCTGCGCAGCCCGCTCACCCTATGGGAGGGTGGCAGCCGTTCCCGCTGCCCGGGCGGCGGATGTCATTCGGGTTCTTGCCCCACGCGACTGTGCAACGCGTCCCGGACTTCGCCCTCTCTGCCCAATCATCGGGCGATGACAGCACAGCTGGGATCCCCATGCCCGACCCGAGCACGAACAGGGTCTGCCTCCAGAACTTCCTTTCCTTGTCATAGCCCTGGCAGGGTCCCTGACCACTGCCCACGGCCTCTGGGTACCCAGCCGTCGCCTTTCCCACCCTTGTTCATGCAGGGATGCCCTCTCAGTTATCTTTTCCACCTAGCAAACTTCTACTCGCTCTCCAAGGCTCAGTTCAGAGATCACTTCCCTTGAGAAGGCCCCCAGGAGCCCCAGCTGGGCAACCACTTTCCAGGTGCTGCCTCGGCTCTCTCTTTGCCTACATTTAGCACCTCTCGAGAAGGATCTTTCACCAAAGTTCTTTCTGGGTTAGCTACCCCGCATCCGGCCAGGGTTTCCCCCTTTGGTGCCTGCGGGACCCATACAGGGCTACCCACCCTGGGGAGGGAGCGGTGGTTTGGGCTCATGCTTAGTATTCCTGTCACCTACTCTGATACCTACAAACCCACAGGCTCCAAGCACAGGGCTCGCGCAGCTCCGGATCCCCCTCCCCTCTTCGATGACACCAGCGGTGGTTACTCCAGCCAACCAGGGGGATACCCAGCCCCAGGAGCCGATGTGGCCTTCAATGTCAACCACTTGCTTGGGGACCCAATGGCCAACGTGGCTATGGCCTATGGCAGCTCCATCGCATCCCATGGGAAGGACATGGTGCACAAGGAGGTGTGGCCTGCCCCCTGGGCAAGGGTGGCAGGATTTCTGGCCAGGGCTGGGCATCATGGGATCCCACCTAATGCTCACAGCAGCCCTCAGGGAAGGAGCACACAGAGAAGCACCCAGAGGTTTGGGGTGCAGCTTGCCCACAGCCTCCTTTCTCCCCTCCCAGCTGCACCGTTTTGTGTCTGTGAACAAACTCAAGTATTTTTTTGCTGTGGACACAGCCTATGTGGCGAAGAAGCTAGGGCTACTGGTCTTCCCCTACACACACCAGGTGAGCGGGCAGGCTCCCCTGCCTCCCCCATGCTGCCCCAGAGTCTGGCCCCAGACCTCAACCTCCTTCTTTCCTCTCTTGTCTTTTCCTCCCGGCCTGGCCGCTGCTGCCACTGCCAGAACTGGGAAGTGCAGTACAGTCGTGATGCGCCTCTGCCCCCGCGGCGAGACCTCAACGCCCCAGACCTCTATATCCCTAGTGAGTCTCTGACCTGGGCTGGGGGACGTGTGGGCACTTGTGCCTTGAGGCACCAATGAGAAGAGAGAGGCTTGTGCGTTGATTCAGCACCTGCTCTTGGTGCTTGTGTACGTGGTGGTCGCTAGACACCAGGTGGATGGAGCAGGGTGACGAGGGAGGAGCCTCCCGGAGGTGCCTTCAGTGCCCTTAGGGTACCCCACTTGGAGACCTTTCTGCCTCTTGACTTGGACCGTGTCCCTCCCTGCCTGGAGCCCTGAGTTTAGACCTGGCCCTGCAGCTCCCAGCTGTGGGACCTCAGGCCGGCTCCTTCACTCTTCTGTAAAAGGCGATAACGAGAGTCCCTGCCTCAGCGGAGAGTTGTGGAGATTTGGTGAGGGGATGTGCGCTCAGCACTGGCCCGCGGGAAGCACACCGAAAATACCAGCTCTTATCATTGTTCCTGCCCAGCCCCCAAGGCCTGCTCCTACATCCCCTCCCCTGGGGATCTGCTCACTCCTTCTGGGTTCCCACGACTGCCCATCCACATGGCACTGGGCAGGCTGCCCACACTGTGCTGTGGCTGGCCGACTCTGCATCGGACTCCTCTTTGTCCTGGGGCCTGCACAAGGTGAGGCCGTGGTGGACACCCTGGAGGAGGTGAGTGTGTCAGGGCCAGCCCTCAGAGGAGTACCAGGACGGTGGCCACTGGGAGTGAGGGCAGCCAGCCAGCCCAGTTGCCCAGGAGGGCCACAGGTTCTTCCTCCATCTTTCACTCCGTTTTCTCTCACAACCACCATGTAAGGCGGGCACTGCCAGCTCCATTTTATATTGAAGCCAAGGCTCAGAGAGACTTGAGTATCTTTGAGGCCACGCAGCTTAGGTGGTAGAGCTGGTTTCCTGACTCCAGACACTGTGCCCTCGGGCGGGCGCATCCGTTCTGGTGCTTCAGGGGGGCAGAGGACAGGACTGACGAGTTAAAATTGCTGTGAAAGCCCAGCTCCCTCTGGCTCCGAGCTTTTGTGCAAACAATGGAGTTAAACGTGGAGCTCTCTGCGTTGGCAAAGCGGCCGGAGCCAGAGCCAGTGCCAATGCCCAGACTCAGAATTTCTGGCTGAGGCAAGGTCATCCCCACGGCCCAGGCTCCAGTGACAGCCTCGCTGTCCCCTGAGCCTGCATTTTGGTCCTTCCTGTATTGTGCATTTTGGGGCCTGAGAGCAATTTGGCCCCTGCCTGTTGGTCTAGGAAGAGCAATGGCCTTGGCCGGTGCTGTGGTTTCTGAGACACAGCAGGAAACTTAGGTGAGCTTCCTAGCACAGGGACAGGGAAGGAGGTGGCATGGTGGTCCTGAGAGAAGGGTCAGGTGGCATTTACACAGGGAGAGGGCTGAGTGGGAAAGGCATCCCAGGCAGGGCACTGGGGAGCTGAGAGTGGAGGTCGGCCATGTTGGGGTACACAGGGAAGGAGGTATGGGGGGAAGGTAGGGGGTGTCGGTGGCCTCAAATGCGTAGTAGGGGTGGGGGGTCTTGGTTGAGGAAACCAGGCTGATGGCACATCTCTGCCTCTTGGCAGCAATGGCCTTCATCACCTACGTGTTGCTGGCTGGGATAGCACTGGGCATTCAGAAAAGGTCAGTGCCAACCCCCTCCCCGTTCCCACCACCTCCCCACTCCTCACCTCCTGAGGGGATCTGTGCCAGGTCCCCAGCCTACCCCGTGCCCCTAGTCTCATCCCTGCCACAGGATGACTGGTTCTGAACTCCCCCCATCCCACCCCGACATGGCCATAGGTTTTCCCCAGAGGTGCTGGGCCTGTGTGCCAGCACGGCGCTGGTGTGGGTCGTGATGGAGGTGCTAGCCCTGCTCCTGGGCATCTACCTGGCCACCGTGCGCAGTGACCTGAGCACCTTCCACCTGCTGGCCTACAGCGGCTACAAATACGTGGGGTGAGCACCTGTGGGCTAGATGGGAGGCTGGCCTGGGGGAGGGGCCTGCATAGCTGTAGCCTTGAATTGTGACCCTGGGCAGCCCTCTGCCCCTCTCTCGGCCCTCTTTATTAGAGGGACCGGCTGTGTCCAACAGTCTCCTCAGGAACTGTGCAGTGTTGTTCAGGAGGTCAGGGATGTATTCAGACTCGCCTGGGAGCACAGCAGAGAAGGGCCTTGAGCTGGGGCAGTGAAGGGAGTCTCAGGTGCAGGTCCAGGGACTGAGTCCTGGGCCTTCGAGATTCATTTTGAGTTTAGGTCCCTGTGGGTGCAGACTGGGGGTAAAGGGCCCTGGTGGTGGTGGGTGGGGTGTAGGCTGGACTCTGGGCTGTGGCAGGTGGGCCACCTTGAGGGCTCTAGCCTCTCTTCCTCCTCCCCCCCCCCACAGGATGATCCTCAGTGTACTCACAGGGCTGCTCTTTGGCAGCGATGGCTATTACGTGGCATTGGCCTGGACTTCGTCTGCGCTCATGTACTTCCTTGTGAGTCTGGGCTGTCCCCTCCCCCTCTTCCCCTGGGGTTGGAGCCTCCCCTCTGGCCCAGCTTCAGCTCTCTCCTTTCTTCCAGGTACGCTCTTTGCGAACAGCAGCCCTGGGTCCCGACAGCATGGGGGGCTCAGCCCCCCGGCAACGTCTCCAGCTCTACCTGACTCTGGGAGCTGCAGCCTTCCAGCCCCTCATCATATACTGGCTGACCTTCCACCTGGTCCGGTGACCCCTGGCCCCCACTGGCACTGATTTTTGCATACATTGAAGATTTGATTTCCTTGGTTTCATTTGACCCTTGTTTCTGAGGCCTGAGGGGAGTTGCTGACACCCCTTCTTGTCCAGGTGACCCGGCTCAGGACTGTCTATAAGGAGGGAGACCCAGGGAGGGCTTCCTGGGGTTGGTGACCTTGATACTGCCTTGGAAGGCAGATGGAAGTGTTTCAGCAGGAATAGCTGTTTATCTGTGGTCGGGAAAGTGAGGATGGAAGGGGGCAGCTGCCAAGGAGACCTTGAAGGCCTCTGATCCATCTGAGGGGGTCCCTGGAGGGGTCTGTGGGCCAGTGGGGCAAGCCTGGCTGTGCTGCCCAGGGCTCAGAGGTGCCCCCTATCCAGTCCCTTTGCCTCCCTCATCTCCAAGCCTTTCAGGAGCAGAACTGGGGCCCACATGTTTGCAGTCGTTTATTCATATTTTGTCACAAATGGCCGGGGAGGGGGTGCCGGACTCCTCCAGGCGACATAGAAAATAGGTCCAAGAGACAGGGTAGGCTTGGCTTGGGGCAAGTGGGGACAGGAGGGGGTCTGGAGAAAGAGCCTGGGGGAGGGGAGAGGGCAGACTAGGGGTGGGGGTCTAGTCTGGGCCCCCCTGCTGAGCCTGCTCATTCCGGGTGCGGGTACCCCCCCACCTGCAGGGGGAGCCTCAGGGTGGGGGTGGAGAGGGGCGGCCCAGAACTTCCAGGGTCAAGCCCTGCCCCTTGGCAGGGCCCAAAGTGCCCCCGAAGTGGACAAGGCCAGAGGTCCCACCCCTTCCAGGACTGACTGCCATGCCCAGAGGCTGGCAGAGGAGCCCCTGCCCCTATTTAGAGCTCTGCCCAGCCCTAGTCCAAGGGGAGGGGGCTCTGAAGGCGGGAGGTCCCCGCAGCAGCAGTTTGGGGGGTGGAGAGGAGGCTGGGGGCACCAGTGCCCCCTCCCTCCCCAGGGCTGAGGCCTCTGTGGCCGAGGGGCAGGGCTGGGGGTGCACAGGCGTCCGGTCCGTTCTGGGCTCACTCCCTGGCCGGCTTCCCCCTTAGAAACTCACCAACGTATAAACCATACTGTGGGAAGATGAGGCAGTGAGCCGAGTCCTGAGGAGGCCCAGCCACTGGCCACCCACCCTATCACACCCTGGGTTGCCCTCAGTTCTCAAGGGCAAAGGCAGGAATTTGGGGCCCAAGGATTCCTGGGATTGGAGGCATGGTGCCTGGAGCATCCCTTTTCTGATATATGACTGCTGTGGGCAAGGCCTCACCTGTACAGGTAATAGAAGAAGGAGAGCAGGTAGAAGGCGAGTTTGCACCAGGACTCCTTCTGGCAGTAGTTGAGGATGTCAGCATTCATGATGGAGACCGCATCATACATGACCTCAGAGCCATCCGCAGGGCGGTGGAAGTACCTAGGCGAGGGAGGGGCCTGAGTGCCCACCATCAAGGCTCCCACCCCATCCTGCCCCTGCCCCCTCATGTGGCCCTCCCTGGCCAGCTGCTCCCCTCACCTCCAGAGGTGGTAGAAGAGAAGGGGGATGTTGAGGCCCAGGGTCACCCACTCTGCTGCACACAGAAACATCAGACAGAAGAGGCCGTGGATGGAGTATTCTGGGACCACCAGCTGGGGAGTGAAGGAGAGAGGTCAGGGGCCTGGTGCCCAGACAGACCCAAGCAAGCTTCAAGGGCACATAGGGGAGCTGGGGTTTGGGAGGTGTCCACCCACGGAGACCTCTGGGGACTAAAAGGGCCTCTAGCTTCCCACTCCCTCCCAGGCAGCAGAGTGGATCAAATGTCCTAGAGAAGGCCTGGCTCTGAGTCACAGAGAGTGAGGCTAAGCTGGGCTAGGAGCCTCCTGCCCCCAGTCCTGACACTGACCTTCCTCAGGAGGCAGCAGATGCGTTCGATGTTTTTTAAACGCTCGCGCTGTAGGGGAAGGAAAAAGCCGCGATGGGGGAGGCGGAGGAGCAGGCATTGGAGGCGCCCCACCATCCTCCTGCGCCCTCTCCCGCTCTGTACGTGGCCGCCAGGGGGCGCCAGAGCAGTGTCTGCGGTGTCGGCGCGGCAGGAAAGCAGCCGCGCCGTTCCCATGGCGACCGTCACCATGGAGGGACCTTCACCCGCGTCTCCACGGCAACGGCCCAGAGCCTGGCAACAGCCGCCCCGCCAGGAGGAACCCGAGCCCTGAGCCCGCGCCAGGTGTTTGCTGGGGGCGGGAACAGACAGAGAAAGGGGCACGGCCGCTGGGCCCCCAACCCTGTCTTCCCGTCCCTACCCCCCTTCGCGACAGATGGAAAGACAGACGGACGGACACACCTCGGCACAGCACATGTATCACTTACTGCCCGCGCTGGGTTCCCCTGGTCAATGGGGTTCTTGAAGTCGGTCCGCAGCTCGTCAAAGGCTATGATCTGGGGGAAGGGCGTGTGCCTGTCAGGGTTGGGGCAGCAGCTTATGGCCCCCCCTACCCGTCCTTCTGTGTGATAGGAATTCATACATGGGGACCGGGCCAGGTGAATCTTGCTGCAAAAGTGGAGAAACTGAGGCCCAGGGAGGGACAAGGCCTGGGTCAAGGTCACCCAACAGTCTGGAATGGAACCCTAGTGTGCTGATGCCCAATTCAGGCCATGTCCACTGCACCTCCATCCAACACATCCCAAGAGATGGTGTCTTCTGTGCCAGGTCCTGAGCTGAGCCCTGGAGCACACAGGCACACAGCCCCTGCCCGGATAGGAACCTCATGCTTGGGAGGGGAACCGTGAACCGCATCCCAGGGTGGTCAGGGCGGTGAGATAGAGGTACAGGGAGAGCCTAGGGTAGGTGCCTGATCCAGCATGGGGGGTCATGGGGGGTGCAGGCTGGACTCTGAGTAGGCGTTTGTCTGGTGAACAAATGGGGGAAGGGCAGTCGGAGCAGCAGGTACAAAGGCAGAGTTTGAAAGAACAAGGGACATTCAGGAAGCTGCAGGTTCCTCAGGGCTAGAGTGAAAGTGAGGTGAGGGGCAAGAGAGAAAGGAATGGTGAAAGGTGAGCTGCCAAGGTCTGCAGAGCCAGACATGGGGGCCCTGTGAGGCCAGACCAGATGTTTGGACTTTAACACAAAAGTAATGGGGAGCCATTGAGGGATATAAAGCTGCAGAGTGGGGTGGTCAGGTTGATGGAGCAGGAAGTACAAACTGGCTAATAGTCCCAGCCAAAACATACATGATGCTTGCTCTATGCCAGCAGGCTTTATATATTTATTAACTCATTTAATGCTTGCAACAACCTGATGACATAGATACTAGTATTATCATTTCCGTTTTGCAGATGAGGAAACTGAGACAGACAGGTTAAGTGACTTGTCCAAGCCCATACAGCTAGTTAGTGGCAAGCCAGGATTCTAACCCAGTTAGACCCCAGAGTCAAAATCCTTAACCACTTTATCATATTCAGGCCAGACCAGTGAGGGGACCGCTGGAGTATTGTGGAGGAGGAGGGGTTGACGGTGATCTGAGTGAGGAGAGGGGCCGTGGCGATGGAGAGGTGTAGAGGAATTCCAGAGCTATTTAGAAGCCAAGTTGCAGAAGGCTTAAGTGGTGGCGGAGTCGAGGCAGAGGGGCCCAACGTGCCTTCATCTGGTGGACGGCAATGTCTTCACTGGGATGGGGAAATCTAGGGGGGAGGCAGGTGTTTGAGGGGATGATGGGACGGACCTGGGGGGAGGTGGGGCATGGGAAGAGGGCTGCCAAAGGAGCCTTCCTGGGTCCCCTCTCCTCAGCACTAGCCCTGGGATGAGGCAGCAGGCCCACCACCCCCAAGCATCCTGGACCCCAGACGGCTCAGAGGGAGAGAACATGGGCTTCCTGGAGGGAGCTGGGGCCATCTGGAGCAGCCCCCCCAACTCCCCGTTGACTCTGGGCAGCCGCCTGCCTGCCAGGCACAGCAACAGGGTCCAGCAGGGAGCGGAAGGGTGCCGTCTGTCTGCCCTAGAGCTGGCACCACCAGCAGGTGGCGGGTGTCTCGCCTCCCACCCCCCAGGCTGCCTGGCGCTGACTCAGCCCCCTGGAACAAACAACCCCCCATGGTGACAGCTGACACGCGTCACTCACCACCAGGGTTGCCTAGCGACCAGTGGGGCCCGGGCTCGGGGTCTGTGGTGGGATCTGGGGTACTGCCCTGGAAGGTTCTAGGTCTTACCAATTTGGATTGAGGAGCACACCTCCTGGCCCCAGCCCCAGCCCTTAGCAGGCCTGCTGTGGGTACTCTGATGTAGGTACAAGCCCACTTTAGCAGTGAGGAAACACACTCGGGACGAGAGAGACCGGCTAAGACCACCCAGCTAAACAGCTGAGCGCGCACAGCGCCTGACTCGTAGTAGGTGCTTGATAAATACTTGTCGAGAAAGCTGAGGCCCTTTCTCCCAGCCCGGGAGCCCCCAAGGGCAAAGCCTGAGTCTCATTCATCCTCGGGTCCCCCAAAGCCGCCCAGAGCCTGGTTCTCAGGAAGCGTGGATGCAGGTGTGTGGACGAGGACTGTTCTGAGATTCTCTAAGGACAGGGACCCCCAAAGCGGCTGTGGGGGGCCCCTGGGTAGGGAGGGGCCTGGAAAGGTGCTTCTGGAATTCCAGGAGTCTTTCTCCCAGGAGCTGGTGAGCTCTGCGTTCCCAGCCTGTGACTCTCAATTCCTTCCAGTCCTCAGAACCCAGCCCCCCTACCCCCACCCTACAGGATCGGCCAAGGCCTGGGGATGAGATAGGAGGCTCAGAGAGGTCAAGATGGACCCAGCGGGAATGGAGAGAGGGAAAGAGAAACAGAGAAAGGGGGCGAGAAAAGAAAAAGCAACTGAGAGACCCACAGAGAGAGAGAGGCAAAGCCAGGGAGAGAGAGGGCTAGAGATTGGAGGGGGGGGGGGGGTGGGTTGTGTTTGAAGGTGCCTGTGGGGCCTCACTCCTCACAGAAGGGGCACAGAGTCCATGGAATCCTGATGTAAAAGAGACAGGCAGCAGGGGAGCAGCAGGGTATGGCAGACGGAGAGACTGGTCAAGAGCTGGGAAGGCCCCAGAGCATGCAGGCAGCAGGTCCCAGGAAAAGAAAGGAGAGAGGAAGTGGGGAAGCCAGGAAAGAAGCAGGTGCGGCAACAGGGAGGAAGTGAGAGCAAGAAAGGATGGAGGTACCAAGGGAGAAACTGCAGGGGGGTAAGGGGACCCCCCAGAGGGATGATGATAAGGGAGGTGTGTGCTGGACTTGGGAGCGGAGGATGCTGAGCTGAGGGGGCCAGGGCTGAGACAGGCAGGCCGCATGGAAGGGATCGGGGCGGGGGGACAGAGGAGGAGGCAGGGCAGTAAGGGGCCCAAACAATAAGCCTGAGGCTGGTGGACAGTTCTGTGATGAGAGGAAGGGAACCGGGCAGGGGTATCACTGAACAGAGGGCCCCAGAGAGAGAAGGGGGAGAGGGACCCTCTCTAAGGAGAGGTGATCGAGATGTGGGATGAGAAACGGACATTCTGAAGGACCAGGTGTGAGTCTAGGCGAGAGTGAGAGACAGACTAAGGGGACAGGAGACAAAGGGGAAAGTGGCGACAGGAAGAGGAAAAGTGGGGAGGAAACCTGGTGGGGGGAAGCTCGGACGCGAGTGGGTAGGGGACCCAAGGCGAGCTGGGTGGGGGCTAGGTCTCTGGGGCCGCTTAGAGCCAACTGCTGCTGGGTCAGGGAGGGGGGTAAGAAGGGAAAGGGTTAATGGGCTCTGCGATCTGCGGGTCTTGTAAACAGATGCAGTTGCCATAGCAACCCGCTCCATCACTCTGGCTGGAAAAACCCACAAAGTGGGGGGGGGGGGGCAGACAGACAAACCGCCCGACGGACAAACGGGGGCGACTGGATGGTGGGGGTAGGAAAAGGGAAGCAGCAGGAATCCCAGAATTCCGCCCCACACCCCGAGGCTGCATGGGGCAAGGGAGGTGGGTCAGGGACCGACTGACATACCCACAGACAGGCGGGGGCGGCGGAGGGAGGGGGCCCGGGGAGGCAGCCTACGATGGGGGCTGTTAACAGGGGCGAACAGAGGCCGAACGACGGGGGATAGCGGAGAGGAGGCCCCAAGTTTCCCCGCGCCCTGAGACCATCCGCCCGGCCCCCTCCCGCTCCGTGCAGCCCCTGCCCCCTACCCCGCCCCCAGCCCCAGCCCCAGCCCGGCCTTACGTGCCAGATGACAAAGAAGATGAGGGAGGCGCACAGCACCAGGGTGAGCATGTAGCAGAACGCGGCGAAGGTGAACGCCATGGCCCCCGCGCCGGGCGGCGGCCCGGGGGGCGCCAGCGCGGGGCCCGGGCGCAAGGGGACGCCCCCCGGCCCGCGCTCAGGGCCGGCCGGGCATGGCCCGCAAGGCTCGGGCGCGGGCTCGGGGGACGCGGGCGGCGCGGCCGGGACCGGGGCCGCGGGGCCGTGGGGCGCGCGGGGCGCGGGCCGGTGGGCTCGGGGGGCGCGTCCGCTGCCGGCTGCCCGGGCCGCGATCGCTCATCCTGCGATCCCTCGCCCGCGGCTCCCTCGCTCTCCAGCCCGCGAAGCCGGCGGGGCGGAGCCGGGGGCGGGGCCGGCGTGCGAGCGGCCCCGGGCGGGGCTGGGTCTCCGCGCGCCCCTCCGCCGGCCCGGGCGCCACCCCCCACCCCAACCTCGGGGACAAGCAGCCGTGGACGCCCACCCCTGGCATGTCCCCCCACCACCTGCCCACCACATCACACAACGAACCGACAACCACACTTGGTCCACTCGGACGGGCACACACACTCCTACCCTACACACCACGCCTCACCCACCAGCGCCCAGCCGGACTGAGCTCTTAAGTGCAAAGCACTTGTCACTGTCCCAGGGAGCAGACACACCTGGCTTGAACCCAGAGCAAAGCCCGGAGAGGGGGCTGAACGAGGGGGCTGGAAGGGACTCGGGCCAAGTGCGTTGGGGCACAATATCTGCGGCCCGGCGGCTTGGGCTCTGGCGGCCGCCCAACTTCACATCCTGGATGTGCGCCTGTGTGGGTTTTGGCGCTGCTCACCAGGTACTCGCTGATGGCCGCCTGCCTCGCTCCCTGCCGGAACCGTGCTGGGCCCGTGGGGACAGACCACAGAAGCACAAGCAGGCAGCTCTCCTGGCTTCAGGAAGTGGGTCAAGGACTTTCAGCAGCAACCCTAGGACACACAGCCCAAACCAGGACCCCTGTGCAGCCCAGCAAGCCCAGGGCTCCAGGTCCATCCCCCAACCCCAAGGCAGCTCCCACCACAGACCACACTCAGTCACCACAACTTCCTTGCAAAAACCCTCGGCTCATCCGAGCGCCAGTGGAAATTTATTATTATTTTTTTTGTCCTTTCCGTCTTTCCCCAAGTGGCTTTTCCTTGCAAAATGCCTGACATAACACCAGAGGGGAACCTGGGAGTGGGGGGGGGGGCACCCCAAGGGGCAGCCCAGGGACTTAAATACAAGCTGGAGGGCAGGGCACAGGTGGGACAGGCGAGAGACAGCACAAGGAACATGGCTTCTCAGGTAGAGACCAAAGGTTTGTTTTTCTGCAGGAAGCAGCTGTGCCAGAGGGCAGGGGACTAGGATCCTGGGGGGAGCGGGGAGCAGAGAGGCCTCCAACCCTGGGTTGCACCCACACTCCCCAAAGGAGAAGTAGCAACAGGGGATGAGGATCTGCCCTCACAGGCTCCAAGGGACGGAAAGGGAGACAAAGCCAGATGTGCTGCCTCAGAGAAAGGGACGAGGTGCTGGCAGAGTGAGGGTTAAGGCTGGTGCCCGGGCTCTGGCACGGTGGGCCTTCCGCCTCCGCCTGCCTTAGGGACAAAGGGGCACGGTGGGCAGGCAGCACATGGGCCTGGCTCTGGCAGGGCAGGGGGCGGCAAGGAGCAGGCTCCCTCTGGGCTCAAGACACAGGCCCAGCGCGGCTGCCCGCCCACCTGCCCTAGATGTGCTCAGACCCCACTGCAGCTGGACGGCTCGAGCTGTGAGTGTGGGAGGGGTGGGAGGAGAGGAGAGGGTGGGCTGCCAGGCCTCTGCGGCCCCCGTGCCTGTCCTGAGGTCTGGCCCAGGGCCCTGGATCCCCTGGTTCCATGCCTGGCCCTGGGCACTGACTGCAGCCAGGGGCAGTAGAGGACAGGGAGGCAATCAACTGTTGGGGCGGGGGGGCGGGGGCGAGAAGGAAGAAGGGTAAGGAGAGAAACCCACTGCAGCATAATGGGGGGCAGGGGGAGGGAGACAGACAGAGAAGCCCTCATCCCAAAGAAAGGTGTGTGGTGGGGTATCTTTTAAAGTTACCTAGAGGCAGCAGCAGAGCGAGCCCCTACCCCTAGCCCAGCCACAGGTCCTGGGTGTCCTCCCTTGGGGGCCCTGACAGACCAGGGCTCAGGGCGGCAGGCAGATGGGCCAGAGGGATATGGGGGGCCCAGGACACCCCAAAGCTACAGACTCAAATGCCCCAGGAGAAGGAGGCCCCTTCTGCCCCCTCCAGGGGCATCATCTGGAAGGTGCCCCTCCTGTCCCACCCTATGTACCCCTCCTAGCAACAGCCGCCACCAGCGGGCTTCACGGGGGTGCTGTCGATCTTGAGGTTGGGCCGCTCACCCCCCGAGGCTGCCCCAGGCCCCATCCGCTTTTTGATCTCAGCAGCCATAGTCATGAACGCCTGCTCTACGTTTGTAGCATTCTTGGCACTCGTCTCCAGGAAGGGGATGCCCAGAGAGTCTGCGAACTCCTGACAAGGGGAGAGGAGAAGAGAGGAGGGGAGAGTGAGGTGAGGCACACAGACCCCGGCCCACCCTGGGCGGACGGGCCCAGGCCCCACTCACCTTGGCTGTGGTGTTATCCACCACTTTCTTGGTGGTGAGGTCGCTCTTGTTGCCCACCAGGAGCTTATTGACGTTCTCACTGGCATAGCGGTCGATCTCCTGTAACCACTGCTTCACGTTGGCATAGGATTCCTAGAGGGACCAAGGTCAAAAACTGTTTCACTCCCAACTCCCACCTACCCTAGGCCTGGAGATCAGGGGCTTTGAGGGGAAGGGGGTGCCCTGGGCTCCTGAGAGGCGGGAGCGCTGGGCTCAGCGACCCGGAGGAAAGTCCCTTCTCCTTCCAGGCTTAGCTCTCCTCCATCTGGGTCCCCAGTAAGGCAGGCCCAGTGCAGCCCCAGCTGTCTGCCAACAGCCCCAGCACTGAAACAGCCTAAGCCTAAGGGCCGGCCTCTGCTTCCTGCAGCTGCTCCTCTCTCCCTGACACAGAGAAAAGGACTAAGCAAATGTGGGGAGCAAGAAACAAGCCAGAGGAGAGGAAGACAGGAACGCAGGGTGACAGGTTAGCAGGAATCACAAAGTTCCCACGGTGGCCTCAAAATCCCTTTAAAGTCTGAAGTCGTGGAGCCCAGTGGTAGGTGGAGGGTCTTCGCAGAGGAGACCCTGGACTATGAGACACGAGCATCCCAGGAACAGAGCCTAACATTCGTCCTACTTCTGGCACCGACAGCCTGCTTCCTCAGCCTGGCTCTCCCGGCAGCTTGCCACGCCCCACCCCCCACCCCTGGCATGCGGACAAAGGACAGAACTTTTAGGAACGTGCTTGAGCTACAGCCACTTTCCCTTCTTAGGAGCTGGAGGCCTGGTGATATGACACTGGCTTCAAACTTACACCTCCTGCCATGTCCTAGCCTGGGCCCTCGGGACAAAGATGGGAATCGTACCTGGGCCCTGCCCTAAAGCACCCAGGAGACAGTGGAAGCCTAGACCAGGACCCACACAATGGCAAGACAGGGTGACCAGCACTGTGGGGACAGAAGGCAAGAGGACCGCCCCTGCCAGGCGAGGCTCGAACTAGTGCAAGGGGAGGAGACAACACACGCCAGTTCACAGAATGGGAGGGGCAAGGTGTGTTTGGGAGGAGAGACTGGACGTTGCTGGGAGGCAGGCCCTGAGCAGGGAAGGAGACGGAGAGGAGGCAGGCCAGTGCACGGAAGACCTTAGCCTGGCTAGATCTTAGACAATAGAAGCCAGTGGGGGCTTCCTGAGGGAGCGGCAGGAGCAGCTATGCCCTGGGAAGCTAGGCCCAGCAGGGGCGTAGAGGCCAGAGCAGACCCGCAAGACAGAGACCACCGGGGAGGTAGTTGGAATAATCTAGGTAAGAGAGGAGGTGCCCTGAGCCAGGAAGGAGGCAGGGAAGAGCACAGGATTTAGAGTCAGACCATCCTGGGCTAAGCCCCACTCTGCCATTTACTGTGTGACCCTAAACATGTCACCTGACCTCTCTGAGCCTCAGTTTACTCACTTCTGCAAAACAGTACCTCCCAGTGGGGCCATTGTGATCATGAGCTAACGAATGCAGGCCTGTCTCATAACAAGTGCTTAATTAGTGGGAGCTGCTATTATCCTCATCGCTACTGTTATCATGAGGGGGACAAAGAGGGGCCCTGGGACTGACTGGATGGGGGAAGGAGGAGTTTTCTGGTCAGGCCGATAGGGACTCTGTTACAAAGATGAGGACAGAGGAGCTAGATCGGGGAGAGACGGTGAGGCCAGTGCTGGACATGCTGAGTTCTGCAAAAGGTCTGGAGCTCAGGAGAGGCTGTCTAGGAGCAGGAGAGGGGTCACGCAGTAGCAAAGAACCCTGGTTTCAAACATGGGCTTTCTCTTTCCTGCCTGCGAGACCACGGGTGAGTCACTTAACACCTTTCGGAGAGTGTCTCCTCATCTGCAAACAGGAGACCCAACCCGGTAGTTCACTGGGTGATGCTGCAAAGATCAGAACTATATTAATTCTAATTCACTAGAATCGTATTTATTCTGTATTAAACAGAAAGCGCCAGCAGAATGCAGGGCACAGAGGAGGAGATCCATAGTGATAGCTGTTTAGACACAGGAATCACAGAACACCAGGCAGAAGCCAAACCACAAAGTGGCCAGAAGCAGGCAGGGAGAGTCAGGAGGCTTGGGGCAGAGTTAGGAAGCACACAGTTTGGAGTCGTGGGGAGTAGCACAGGACGAAACAGTAAAAAGGCACCGAAAAGAGAATCCAGTGCAGCAGGAGATGGGAGAGCTGGAGATGGTCAACTTCTCAAGGAGAGGGAAAAGAATGGAGTTAAAAGCCATGAGGGGTCAGTCAGGGCGAGAACTGCAATGAGGTCACGAGACTTGGCAGTTAGAGGTCCTCGGTGACCTTTGTGTGAAGAGGAGTGCAGTTCGCCCACAGCTTGTAGTCCAAAGGCCATCACAAGTCCCCGGTGAGCTGAAAAGCCCAGTCACCCCTCTTCTGGCCCAGGGCTGATGTAAGCATCTCCCTGTCTCCAGGGCCTGCTCCCCATTAAGCAACAAGGTTTAGGACCAAGAACAGAGCTGGCAGAGTCAGCAGTCCCAGGCTTTCTGTCTCTGCCACTTAACTTGCTGGGCCTTAAGCAAGTCTCCTCACCACTCCAACCCATGCCCTCATCTGTAAAATGGGAACACAGTACAGACCTCTGCAGGGTGTTGTGAACATCAAAAAGCCGGCACACGTTCTGTAAACTACAGGGTATGGGGGGTTGTTCCCGGCTGTTAACATCACCATTGCTGCCAAGAACACACGACAAATGCTGCCGCAGTAGACACAGGGCTCCCAGTCCTCTGCGCACACTGGCCCCAGAGCTCACGGCTCCCTCATCGCCTTGCCTACAGCCCTCCAACTGCTTCTCCACACTGTCTTCACACAGGCGGCCAGGGACCCAGCACAGCAACCAATCGGCTGACTAAACCCCTACAAAACACAGGCGTCTGGAAGGCCTAGAATAAGGCGGCAAGTCTGGCGGGAGGTGCAACGCCTGGTTCTGCCGAGACCCTGCAGCAGGGCCTCGGGAGGATCCACTTCTGCGGCTGTTTCCCTCCTTGCGAAATGAGTCCGAATACACTCTCCTTTCCAGGCAGCACCAAAAAGAGAGGACGGAAAGAGCAGAAAGAAGCAAGCGCCAAAGGCCTGAGGCTGAGGAGGCAAAGCTGGGGATGGTGAGCCCAGGAGTACCTGGTCAGTGACGTCGTACACCACGATGATGCCATGAGCCCCCCGGTAGTAGCTGGAAGTGATAGTCCGGAAACGCTCCTGACCAGCTGTGTCCCACTAAAGACAGCAGGAAAAAAGGGCAGGTCAGCCCAGGGCTCCACGCCCAGAGCCCCTCCCCTCCCAAGGCAGATGCCTCTGCACCAGGGCCTTTGAGGACAGTGACACTCACGATCTGAAGTTTGATGGTTTTGCCATCCAGCTCAATAGTTCGGATCTTGAAGTCCACCCCGATGGTGCTGATGTAGCTCTCTGTGTATGTGTCATCCTGCAACATCGTGGCCCAGTGAAATGGCCTGACTGAGCAGGCCTGAGGCCCATTTGGAAAATCTCCCTCCAGTTCCCCGCCCCAGCAGCGCTCCTAACTGCTGAGCGCCAGTTCTCAGCCCCCCAGCTTGACAGCCCCTTGCCCTTTTTCAGTCAGATATGTTGCCAGCAAGTCACGCAACTTCATCCTTGGTTCCCCAGGTCTTGTAACTACTGTGCTCTGGGCTGCCCTCTCTCCCTCCAGCCACCAGCCAGGACCCCAGATGGATGCCAGGGGAGGCTTCTTACTCACAGCAAACCGCAGGAGCAGGCACGACTTGCCCACGCCCGAGTCACCAATCAAAAGCAGCTTAAACAGGTAGTCACTGGAGAGAAAGGATGGGAAGGCGTGAAGGCAGGCAGGGAACCCACCCGCCGTCACCCTGGAGTAACAGCTACAGCCCTCTCCCACACTGCGAGGCGGGCCTCCGTTTAGAGTACTAAGGTGCTCCCAAGATCCTCCCACAAATCCCGGGAGAGGGGGGCCCGACCACCTCCCATAACACAGCTGGCCTGAAGGGCTGAGTCTGAATTCCCACTTTACAGAGAAGGAAACCGAGGCACAGAAAGGGACATGACTTGTCAAGGATCGCAATCAGGGGACAGAGCTGGGTACCCCACCCTGATTCCTGACAGACTCCACAGTCCCCAGACTGTAGGGGACTACAGTAGGGGCTATTTAGGGAACCCCTCCTACACCACCCCGTGGCGTACCCAGCTTGTTAAGTGAATGTCTACGTAAAGAGCCTGGGACAAAGCCTCTAAGAAGAGGCGGCCGACAAGTGGCAATGACAACAGCAGTTAACACACACTGAGTTCTGCTGTGGGCCTGGCCCTGTGCTAAGAACTTCAAATGCATCATCTTAAAGCCTCACAACAGTCCAATGAAGTGCGTGCTGTTATTCCAACGACTGAGGAAACCAGAAGTCTGAGAAGGGAAGCGACTTGCCCTAAGTTAACTTTAAGACTGGAAACCAGGTTCAGACTCCAGTCTCTGTGAGCCTGCTGGTTCCCTTCTCTGTTCCCCTTATGATCCAGCTCAGAGCTTCACCCTTCCCCCAAGAAATGTGAGGCCTGGATCTGGAGGAGAAAAAGGAAGGGGCAGAAGAAGAAGATAACTGACTTTTGGGGAAAACCGTCAAGGAGCAGTCTGGGGCAGAGATGTGGGCCATCTACCCGGAGGGGAAGGGACCAAGAAGTGAGGAGAGTCTGAGAAACAGAGAATCCCACTGGAAGGGGGAGCAAATGCCACATTCATCTGAACTTCACCGGCAGTGTGACGGCGAAGGGAAGGGGTGTGCCGGTGGCGCCGGGGGCCTGCGCAAAGGTGAGGAAGGGCGGGAAGGGACCGGCAGGGCAGCTCGACCCGGGCACGGAGCAAAGCGACAGCCCCCGACGGGACGACCTGCTGGAGAGCGACCCCGAGCGGCGCCTCGGGGTCTCCCGCGTCTGCCTGGCCCTGCGCCGGCCCCGGAACTGGATTCCGGGAGAACGGGTAGAGCAGAAGGATTTACGACCCGACCTAAAGGGCCCGAGTCTGCACCGAGACCAGAAACTATCTGGTGACGGGCTCCAAGACGCCGGGACCGCCGTCAGCACCCGGACCGCCACTCTCCAGCAGCAGGTGGGGAAACTGAGGCCTGGAGAGACCGGGGCTGCGGGGTCACCGGACCGATAAGGCCTGGTAGGGCCAGTGCCTCGGACTCCAAGCGGTGCCCCTCGGGCTTGCAGTCTCTGCGCCCCGCGTGTAAGAAGTTGGGGTGTCAAGTTGGGGTCCTGGGGCTCCCCAGGGGGAGGGGCAGGACCCGGATGTGGGGGGAGGGAGGTCAGCGGAAGAGGGACCCGGATGTGGGGGCGCCGCGCAGTCCTGACCCAGGCTGGACAACCCCGGTAAGCATACAGCCCCGTACTCGGGATCGAGGCTGCGCCGGACGGCGCGGGCGGAGCTCACTCACTATTCGGGGTTCATGGCGGCGGCAGCGGCCCGCTCGGTCGCTCCCAGTCAGCTCTGCTCCGCCTCCCGTTCCAAGATGGTGGCTGCTCCGCCCCAGAGGCCCCGCCCGCGACGCGCAGGCGCAAACATTCCCGATTCGGGCCTCGCCGCGTTGCTTCTCGGAACTTGTAGTCTCGGTACGTTATCCTGCTCACCACCCCCCCCCGGCCCCCTCCCCCCCCCCCGGCCGCGCAGGCGCAAACCGAGGAGCCCGCGCCTCCTAGCGCAATCCCTATCGTCGCAGCGCATTGCCCTCTGGGGCTTGTAGTTCGCTCCCTATACGTACCTGAGCTTGACAGCTCTCGGGAGCCTGACGGCGTCCCAGCGTTGGAAACTCAATTTAGGGCTAGGGTTAACACGTTTCACGCCTGTCTGACAGAGGTAGTCATCCCTACCCTGCCAGGTCCCGGAGTTGTAAGCATTAGTAGAAGTTCATTTATCCAGAGTTCTTCGTGTGCTGGCGCTCCTAACTTACAGCGTAAGCCCCAGGAGGAAGATGTGGTCACCCACATTTTATAGATGAAAAAATCCAGTCTCGGTAACTCGCTTAAGGTCAAACAGCTCAGTGAGAGGTAGAGCTCAATCAAAGCCCTCGGTCTATAGATCTTCAGAGATGAAGGTTGTCGGAAAACATCCTGAACCTGTGGGGCCCCCAAACAGTTCCGGGATAGGGGCAGAGTATCTTGGCTCCACTGCTTGGAACCAGACGTGGGCGACACACACACACACACACACCCCGCGCTCACCTCTCCCGACCCCATCCCCAACCTAGAGACGCTAGGAGCCCTCGGCCTCCGCCCCAAAACAAGCCCGGCTCAGTTTCAAACCGTCTTTATTTCTACAGCAACATTTGAAAATAGAGAGCGACCGCCTCACCCCCCACCTGGGGCAGCCCCTCCTGCCACAGGGGGCCATCGCTGTCCCCGGGAGAAGCTGCAGGCGTGGGAGAGGCGTGGCAGGAAGGCTCGACGGGCGGTGCCCTGGGCGGGGTCAGGCCGTGCCTGGGCAGAGCCGGGCGGGAGGGGCAGTGCATAAGGCCGGGATGCAGGGCAGGGCCCGGCGGTGAGCGGACGGGCGAGGGGAGGGCTCTCCGTCCTAGGACACGGGGCGATGGCGGGGCAGGCCGCACCCCTCAGAGGCCGACAGGGGCGCCAGGCGGCCCAGGGAACCCTTTGGGGAGGCACCGTCCCAAGATGTGGAGCCTGGGAGATACCACCGCGCGGAATGGGGGTGATTAAGGCCTGGGCGGTACCACTAGAGAAGGGCGGGGCGAGGGGAGGTCCGGTAGTACCGCGGACTGAGGGGAGGGGCGCGGCCAATAACTTATTTCTCTATATACAGAAGCAACGGCCGTGGGGAGGGCAGGGTGCTGAAAGGACGGCAGGTGCTTAGTGTTCTTGGCCCGGGCGTCTGGGGAGGGCAGGCCACCGAGTCTCTACCTTAGAGAGCCCAGCCAGCCCCTCTCGCAGCCCTGAACCTAGGGAAGAGGGGGCCCTGCTGGAAGGAATAAATAAGGGGTAGAGCTGGAGCGGGCGTGCCCAGCCTCCAGGGCTCAGGCTGAGATGACAAGGGAGGAGGTTACCCTGAGATTGAACAGAAAAGACAGGGGTCCTTCAGAGAGACAGGGGGGCAAGCAGCAGGCCCATGCGCAGGGCTGGGGGTGAGGGCAGTGCCGAGTGGAGGCTCTGGTGACCCGCTGCCCCTTCAGGATTAGCCCACGAGGGAGCTTCGTCGCGAGAGGTCCATGGAGCTGGAGCTGAGGGTGCGGCTGTCAGAGAGGCCTGTGCCTCCAGGCTGTGGGCAGAAGGGGCAGATGGCTCAGCCTCGTGCTGATGGCTGTGCTTCCCTGGCCTGAAGGGGCCAGACCAGCCAGAGTCTCTGAGCCGGGCTGACGGCCACAGCCTGATGCTCTGACACTCCCGCCTACCTCCAGTTACTGGGTGGGCACTGGCCGCTTGCATGTCCACCCCAGGCAAGGGCCGGGTTTCCCTCATTTGTCTCCCCCAGTGTCCAGGCCAAAGCCAGGCCTGGGACGGAGACAGGAAATGTTGCTGGATGAACAGACATGCTTAGGAGAAGCTGGGCAGGTACACAGGACATGCAGGCCTTGGGCCCCAGGGCCTGGGCCTCAGCTGCTCAGTGCCCAGACACCCACCCACCCATACCTGGACTGGCTCTTCCACACTCTTGTTGAGGAAGTTGAGGGAGCTGGCCCGCTTCATCCTGAGGGGAAAGGACAGCCAGATTTGCCCCTGGTGGAACTGGGGGACCCTAGGGGGAGAGGTCAGGTTGGGGCTGGGGAGGGGGGCTGTGGGCAGGGAGCAGATTTGGTGGGTGGTGGTGCTTGAGAGAGATGAGGGAGTTCACCCTGGGTCAGGAGCTCGTCTGGAGTGGCTGGGTTGTTGGGTGGGTTTTTGAGAGGCTCCCTCTGGGTGGGGGGCTCCTCGGGGGCAGGGGCTCACCGGGGGTTAGGGGATTCCTGGGGGCTGCCACCCTGCAGCTTCTTCACCAGCATCTCACTGCTGCGCCTCAGGGCATCTCGGAGCTTCCCAAAGGAGCCGCTGCGCCGCAAGGAGCCGCTGCCGTCCTGTGAGGGGGGACAGGTTTGTCCCTCTGTTACACTGGCTGCCAGGACTTGTGGCCCACCCTTTTTTTTTTTTTTTAAAGATTTTATTTTTTTCCTTTTTCTCCCCAAAGCCCCCTGGTACATGGCTGTATATTCTTCATTGTGGGTCCTTCTAGTTGTGGCATGTGGGACGCTGCCTCAGCGTGGTTTGATGAGCAGTGCCATGTCCGCACCCAGGATTCGAACCAACAAAACACTGGGCCGCCTGCAGCAGAGCGTGTGAATTTAACCACTCAGCCACGGGGCCAGCCCCAAAATTTTGAAGATATTTATGTTAAAGTCTCTTTCGTATTGCCTTATACAACTTCTCTTTTTTTTTTTTTTTTTTTTGAGGAAGATTAGCCCTGAGCTAACTACTGCCAGTCTTCCTCTTTTTCGCTGAGGAAGCCTGGCCCTGAGCTAACATCGGGCCCATCTTCCTCTACTTTATATGTGGGACGCCTACCACAGCATGGCGTGCCAAGCAGTGCCATGTCCACACCTGGGATCCGAACCGGCGAACCCCGGGCTGCCGAGAAGCGGAACGTGCGAACTTAACCGCTGCACCACTGGGCTGGCCCCTCGTGGCCCACCCTTACCCCTAGACTCACCCCACTCCACTCAGCAGCGGGCCCTGCCTCCTCGAGGTCGGACTCAGACCGAGCTCCCCCGGCTACGTCTCGGCTGCCACGGCGGTCTCCCCGCACACCACTGCCGTCTTTCAGCAGTTCCACCACCTTGGTCTGGCTCGCAGGGTCCAGGCCCTGAGGGAGGGGCAGGGGGCGTCAGGCGGAGCGACGTGCCCCTAGTGGCACACACACAGGGCCACCGCAGGTCCCTGCCCACAGCCCTCGTGCCTGTTGCCCCACCTGCTTGCGGCTGCGACTGGCACAGTCCTCCAACGTGTGTGCGGCTTCTAGCTTGCCCTGGCGCCGGTAGAGGGCCCCCAAGCTGCGCAGGGTGGTGTTGACCGTGGGGCTGTGGGTGAGACATGGGATAGTCTCAAACTCCGTGGTCCCCAGTACCCAGGGCCCCTCCTGGCATCCGACCCCCACTGGGCTCTGAGGAACCATCCAGCCAACCAGAATCTCACCCCTCCTGTGTCTTAAGCCCTGTGCTAGGCCCGCGCGGACTCTCCTGTCTTGGCGGAATCACCCCAGGGTTGGGGACCTGGCTCCAGGACCCTAAGGAGGATGTTGCCACCAGGACTAAAAGCTGGGAAACCCAGGAGCAAGATAATCAGGCTGTCCAGGTGCAAAAAGCCTTCTTGGGACAGGTGGCCTGTGACCCGGGCCTTGAAAGACAAGCTGACAGAAAAAAGGAGTGTGTTCTAGCGGTGAGCAGCATGGAGAGTGGAGCCTGGTGCAGTCCCCAGCCCCCGGCCCGCAGCCCGGATGCTGGTTCCCTGCTCCCTGCCCCACTGTCCTCACCTGTCGACTTTACAAGCCTTGTACCAGCTGCCATATTCCCCATAGGGGGTGCTGTCCCGGCGCTTATCCTGGGGGAAGGAATGGTCAGGGGAGGTGGGACCTCCCAGCCTCACCCTCCCTCCCTGGACCCCCAACCCAGTCCTGCCCCACAGAGCTACCTTGCTCTCCTCCCGTTCCTCTGCGTGCATCCAGATGGGCTTGTTGTCCCCTGGGGGGAGAAAGGGGCTGTCACCAGCCTCCCATGTAGGCCTCTGCTAGTTGGGCTGGACACAGGACTGGGGTCTGGGGTGGGGGTCAGAGGTGCCCAGGCAGGACCAGGATTGGGCTTTGTTGAATGAATGAATGAATGAATGAATGAATGAACGAACAAGAAACAGACCCCAAACATTACTGACCCTCCTCTGGAACACAGAGATGACTGTGGTACAGGCCTGTGCTTGAGGGGCTAGTGATTGTGGGCTGCGGGGAGCCGACGCTTACACACCTCGGGCCCACAGCCCGAGATATGTGCTAGGCCTAAATGATGCGCCAGGCTGAGGGATCCCAGAGCAGGAAATGACTGGCTGTCGGGGGCCAGAAGGTGGCTTTCCAGAGCGGGAGACATCAGAGCTGGGCTCTCACGGTGGACAGGAGTTGCCCAGTAGAGAAAGAGGAAAAGACTCTGTGCTAAGGGCGTGGGCTATGCAAAGGGTGTATATGGCAGGGGCAGAGCCCAGGGGGCCAAGCCAGTTCAGTGTGTCTGCTCACATGTGCACACAAGTGGCTGGGGACCTGCCAGCCCCAAGGCGTGAGGGCCTGCCGGGCTGAGGTGTTTGCCCTGCACGCTGATGGCTGAGTGGGCCTGTGCTGGGTGAGCTGGGGGCACATGGCAGCCACGGACTCACCATTGACAGAGCCAAACTCCTTCTCGTGAGCGCGGGTGAGGATCTCCTTATACAGGGTCTCTGCATCCTGGTACTTGCCCTGCTTCAGGTAGCAGGAGGCCTGGAGGAGCAGGCCCAGAGGGTGAACAGGATGCAGGGAGCTGAGCCTTTTCCTTTCTTCCCTCTTCTAGCCTCTTCCCCCCCTTCCCCCTCCAGCCCCTCCCGGCCCAGGGCACCAGGTTGTTCTTGGTCTTGGCCACGTTGGGGTCATCAGGCCCGAGGCGTGTGGCGTAGATCTCCAGTGCCCGCCGGTAATAGTATTCCACCTCCTCAGCTTTGCCCTGGTTCTGGCACAGCAGGGCCAGGTTGCTCAGCTGCTTGGCCACGTCTGGATGAAACTTGCCCAGGACCTGGGATGGGAGCAGGAGCCGGTGGCTGGGCTGAGGGCCGGCCTAGGCCCCCTGCCCGCCCAGCCCGCCCAGCCCCACCTGCTCCCACCTTCTCCCGGATCTCCAGCGCCCGCTTGCACAGCGGCTCAGCTTCCTTGTACTTGCCCCGCTTGCCGTACAGAACCGCCAGGTTGTTGAGTGTCGCGGCCACCTGAGGGGTGGTAGAACGGAGGCTCCGTGACCTAGGGCCCAGCTGGGCAGGGGCTCTGGGAGCTGCAGGGCGCAGGGGCAGCTACCACCTCCCACCACCCTCACTCACAGCTGGGTGGTCCTTGCCCAGCGTCTTCTCACGGATGGCCAGGGCATCGTTGAGCAGGTGAGCAGCCTCCTTGTACTTGTTCTGGTCCCTGGGGGCAGGCAGGAGCATGGTGAGGGTTGTCCTCCAGCCCAAGACCCTCCCCCTAGTGGCCCAAGATCCCTGTGGTCACTCCTCCTGCATTTACTGACCAGCGGGCATGGCAGGGTGTGACCCAAAGCGTGGGGAGACGTGGTCGGCCTCTGCCCTCCGGGAGCTCGGGGGCTCTGGGCAGTTCACTCTCAACTCACTCACCAGGGCAAGTCGTGCTTCGGGACTGCCCAGACTCCCCAGGACACACCTCCAAGGCTTCATGCCCAATGCATCTGCTTCTCGATTCCCCAGGGCCCCTGCTCATGCTGCTTCAGCCAGGGAACCTTCTCCAACCCTCTCACGTTCTAGGCAAACTCATCTTGCACCAAAGACCCTACTTAAGCCTGGTCCCTGGAGAAGCTGTGCCAACTCCCGGTGCCCCCGGAGTCCTCATGTGCTGCCCCCTCCCAGTTATGTCCAAGCTGTTCTCCTCCACTACACTGAGGCTTCTTCACGTCTGTGGCCAGGCCTTCTGTGGGCTCAGCCCCCTCTGGGCACAAGTTCCTTCTCTTTCTGCCACCCAAGTGCCCGTGGAGCCTGAGTCCTGGTCCACAGCAGGCATGGAGGATTTGTGACCTGGGCTAGAGCCTCCGGGAGGAGTGCAGGCGCTCCCGTGGATGGCTGCGGCCAGAGGAGCCCTCACCGATAGACCAGCGCCAGGATGTTCAGCATGGTGGCCACATCAGGGTGGTCGTGCCCTGATGTCTTCTCCAGGTCCTCAAGGGCTTGCTTGCAGAGTGGCACGGCCACCTCATAGCGGCCCTGCGAGGCGTACTGGATCACCAGGTTGTGCAGAGTGCGGAGCCGTGCCGGGATTTCGTAGCCTCCATGCTGGGCAGCCACATCCCCTCCTCCAGGGCTGGGGGCTGCAAGGCCAAGGGCAGAAGGTCAGAGCCTCACTTGACATGTGGCTCTGGGCAAGTCACTATTCTGCCTCTGTATCCCCATCTGTGAAGTGGGTCTAGGCAACCCCAAGAATGAATAGAGTCACAGCTCCAGTACTGCAAGCTATGCGTCCTCGAGCAAGCACCCAACCTCCGAGCCTCAGCCTCCGCATCTGCAGAAGGGAACGTCTGAGACACACTCCACACCATCAGCAAGGTGAGCACCGGCCCAGGGCTGAGCCTGCGCATGCGTCCTCAGAGAGGAAAAAGAAACTCTACCAGGGCTCACAGAGCAACTAGTGGCAGAGCGAGACTTGAACCCAGGCTGGGCGGCTCTGGAGCTCTGAACTATGATGCCTGCTCCTCACAGAGCTTGGGGGGAGGAGAGAAGCCACATGTGAAACCTGCCTTTTATGCTCGAACATGCTGGGATGTGATGATCAGAAACGAGGCAGGAAAGAACATGGCACCCACTTGGTCCCCGTTCCCGGTGATCTCTGGGTCCCAAGGAGTTCACACAGCCCTCCCTTCCCCCACTCCCAGAACCGGCTGTCCCCCCCCCCCCCCCCCCCGCACCTGGGCCCTGCTCCTCCTCGTTGGGGAACAAGTCATCCAGGGAGTCTTTGGGGACGTCACCCTTCTCCTCCTAGGGGGGAAGACAGGACGAGCGTCAGGGAAGGAGGCACGAGGCAGCCCAGATGTCAGCGGCTGGGTCGGAGTGGACTCTGCTCCGTGCTGCCCCTCCTCGCTCCCAGGGCCCCCTGCCCAGTAGCCTTGCGGTGGCCGTGGTAGGGGCTCACGTTGGGGGAGGTGTCGTCATCCAACTTGCGGATCTGGCTCATGAACAGCAAGTGTTGCTTCTCCTCCTCGAGCTGGGCCACGGCCTGCTCGCTGCGCTGCAGCTTCTGCTGCGTCCCTGCCAGCTCCTCTCGCAGCCACTGGTTCTCCTGCACCAGGCGCCGCACCTGAGCCCGCAGCTTTTGCTTCTCTGACTCTACGGCCCCGAGGTGGCTCGACAGTGCCAGGATTACCTGCGGGAGCCAGCAGGAATGAGGGTCAGAGCCCTGGCCACCCCCGGCCTGGGCCTCCTGGGGCCCTGGGGCCCAGCAAGGACCAGGCCTGGCCCTGTGAGGAACTGCAGGGCTGAGGGCCTCGAAGTTCTCCTGTCATCAAAGGAGTTTTCCCCAAGGCTCCAAACAGACCGTAGTCCAAGATCCAAGCCCAGAAGGCTCGGGGATCCCCATCTCCTTCCTTCTGGGGTCAGAAGCCCTGGGCTCCCAGGCTGCTTTGCTGGACTCTGAAAAAGTCCATCCCCTTTCCTGGGTCTCCAGCTAACCCTCCACATTGACGGTCCAGTTCCCAGCTCGTTGGGCTGATCACGAAAAGGCTGGTTGCGCTTTCCCGAGCTAGCCATTCTCTTCCCTGGCTCTCCTGGGGGCTGTACGCAAGCCTCTGCAGCCACAGCTGCCATCCCACTGCCCCAGCCCCAGGGCTAGCACTTTCCCAAAGAACCCAAGAGGTGGCTGAAAGACCCCAACCTGACTTCTGGGTCCAGGGTCCCAAGGGTCCAGCCCAAGGGTCCAGGGCTGCCCCTGCCCTTCTGCAGCTCCCAGGAGGGAAGGTGTGTGTGTCCTAAACCCCCAGATGGCAAGGGGACCCAGAGGCCTCAGCCCTACCCCTCTCCTCAAACTCTCTGACTCCTTTCCTGAGCTTCCAGGCTCTTCCTGCCTTGGGGCCTTCCTCCATCCTTCACGGTCACGGTCATGTCTGCAGTGAAGCCTCCTCCCTCTGATGTCCTCCGCCCCAGGAGAGCAGGGCACCTTCCCGTGTCCACGCCATCCTGTAGCCCATCTGTGCCGGCGCCTGCGCACACCGGGAGGGGAGCCCCTGTGTGTTCATCTCTGCACCTGGCAGCCAACTGGCCGAGGAGTGAATGACCAGCACATTGCCCTTCCAGAGGGCCAGGCAGTCTGGGACCCTGCGCTCTCTAGTTGATTAGCAAATGCCTAAGTGACAGGTGTTTTCACAACCACTAGCTTTAAAAAAATTCCTGAACAGCCTGGCGGTATATACAGCAGATGGCATGATCCCTATTTTAAAGACAAGGAAACCAGGATGACACCACCTGCCCAGGAGTCACGGAGCCAGGCGGTGTCTCAGCCAGGATCTGAGGAGGCCAAGACTCTTTCCCCCGGAGCCTAACTCCTTCTACCCCCACTGCCTCCTGGATATTTCCATCTGCCCATTGTCCCAGCAGCCCCAACTTAAGAGGCCGAAACAGAACTCCTGACCATGCAGGCTCTCCCATCCCCTTAACCCGCTCAAACCACAAACCTGGGAGTTCCCCTGCCCTCCTCTCTCTCCCTCACTCCATCCCTGCTGGAGCTACCTCCAGAACACCTAGAACTGGTCCCCTTCTCTCCACCCTCATGGCCACTCCTTTTCTCCAAGTCACTATTCCTCATTTGAATTCCAACAGCGGCTTCCAAACTATGTGCTCCCTGTGTCCACCCTTGAACCACTATGATTCATTTTCCACACCTCAGCCAGAGGGAGCTTTTAAACCCTAAGTCATACTGTGTTCCTTGCCTGTTTAAAGCTCTCCAAAGCTTTCCCCATTTCCCGAGAATAAACCCAAACTAATAAGGTGCAGCATGATCTGGGCCCTGCCTTCTCCAGAGGCCTCTTCTGTCCCTCTCTCCTTCCCCATGAAGCTCCAGTCAGACAGGTCTTCTCTCAATTCTTCCACTACATCTTTCCTACCTCAGGACCTTTGCACGTGCAACCTTTCGCCCTCCTCCCTTTTCAGCTGCATTCTTTTCTTCAGGTCCTTGTTTAAATGTCATTTCCTCAGAAGTCTTGCCTGAGCAATATATAAGACCTCCTGCCATAAGCTATCATAAACTTTGTTGTTTGCTTTGGAGAACTTATCACAATGAGTAACAAATGTATGTGTGTTTCTGACTCTCTTCCTACTGGACTAGGGCAGGGATCTTGTCTGTCTTGTTGGACTTGTATCCCTGGCACATTGTGGGCACTTGATAACTTACCTGTTAACGAATGAATTAAAAAACGAACCGGGGAGAAGGGTGTTTCCTTCAGGATTTCCCCTCTAATCTCCTAGACCATTCATTCTCTGCTACCTAGCAGAGAAGGCAGGAACAAGGTTCTGTGTGGGAGCTAAAGGATGATCAGGTTCTCCTGCAGCAAGGCATGACTGGGTTCGCCAAATCCCATTCATTTCTTCCACAGATATTTACTGGGGTCCCATCACAGGGCTCCAGGGGACAGACGGTTCCCTGCTCAGATTCTGTTCGTATATTGCCAAGATTCCTCTGGAACGCTCCCTCCCTCCCATGACCTCCCACCTCAGCACCCCAGCCGCGCCTACCTGGGCCTCCCCCAGCCCCAGCTCGATGGCCTCCAGGGAGCGGCGCAAGAGGACACAGCGCTCCTGTGAGCCTGGCTCAGCGTCGCCGGCTTCGTGAGCGACCAAGGGAGCGAGAAGGGCACGATGCTCCCCGCGCAGGGTCTCCAGCCCTTGGATGACGGCCTTGGTGCCCAGCACGATCTCATCCTGGCTCAGCTTCTCCTCCCGGGGAAGCACCATCGTGGCCATGGCCGCGCCACCTGTGAAGGCGAGGGGGCGGGCAGGCGGGTGCCGGGCCTGGGACCACACCGCCGTCCGCCCCGGATTAGGTAAACACCTCCGGTCCCAAGACGCCTGGGTCCCCAGGGTGCCCAGGTCCCCCAGCCGGCAGCCCGCACCGTGCCCGCGCTCGGCCTACAGGGGGCGCGCCCGACTCCTCTCGGCCCGGGAGACGCAATGCGGTGAGGCCGGTGAGGCTGGACCCGGATTCGGCCCAGACCACCGGCTCAGGCCGGCTTAGGTGGCCCGATCTCGGGGCTTCCCCGGGGACTCCCTTAGCCGGGGCAGGGTGCGCCGGAGCACGGTCCTAGGGGGCTCCTGGGGGCTCACTCCCGTGCGGGAGACCCCGGCCCCTCCGGAGATCCGGCTCCAGCCCCTGGGGCAGCCCCCTCGGCAACAGGCAGGCCGAGCCACAGAGCCCACAGAGCCCCTCCTCTTGGGCAGGCCGACCCTGGGAGACCCTTCCCCTAGAGGAGCTGAGATCTCGGGTTCTCCGTCCCCTGCCCCCCAAGGCCGCGCCCACGATGACCCCTCCCCACAGGCCGGCGCGAGGCCCTGCGGACCCCTCCCCTGAAAAGGCCGAGCTCCCGGCCCCGGCCACCCAGGACGGCGACCCCTCCCCGCGGGCCGGCCCAGTCCTCCCACAGGCCGCGCCCACGACGACCCCTCCCGTGCGCTGACCCAGAGCCCCGTCTCCCGGCCCGATCGGCCCGCGCGGACCTGCGCCTCCCGCTCGGGCCCTGCTCCCGCTCCGGCTCTGGCTCCCGCCCCGCTTCACCCGGACCGGCAGCCGTGAGCCGGGCCCGCAGCCTCCATCCCGCCGGCCTTCCCAGCAGTCCCCGCGCCGCCTTAAAGGTGAAGCTGCTACCTCGGCAGGGTCGGAGGGGGCGAAACACGCTCTTCCCTGCCCGGGATTGCCTTAAAGGAGCGTGCTGGCCCGGCCGCTTCAGGCTAGAGGGAAAATCGGGGGCGTGGCCTTCGAGGTATAGGGGCGTGGCCATCCGAGGTGGAGGGCGTGGTCACCGAGGACCAGGCGTGGGCTGGCCCCAGGCGCAGGTTCCCGGCAGCCGACTCGCACGCTCTGGCAGCGCCGGATTCCTCGACTGTAAACCGCCCCCAGGCCACAGAGGTGGGGAGAGGCTCGGAGATTGTGAACCTGAACGCACCCAGTGCCGCGGCCAGAGAAGATGGCGGGAGAAACTGAGGCTCAGGGGGCAGGCCCGGCCTCCTCGGAGTCCAGAGCGAAACCTTTGACACTGACATTTATTGAGAGAGTTGCCACTTTCTGAGCGCTTAAAGTGCGTTGTGGGCGCTTTGGTGCCTTACGTGCGTTAATTCGCTCAATGCTCACAAAGACTCTATGAAGTGGGGCACTGCTATTATCCGCATCTCACAGATCTGATCCCAGGCTCATTTGTCTTTAGAGGCTGGTTACGCCCCCACTCACCTCTTTCGGAGCTGTCCATGTTCCTGTAGGGGATTCATGGCATCTTAGGGCTGCTTCTTGGGGCAAGGGACGGAGGCTTCCGGCCGGAAGGGACATGAGAGTGGCAAAGGGCAGCTGGGCATCTGCCGAAACAAAGACTCGTGCCCCTGTGGGTGAAGACCACAACAAATGCTGCTGACCGAGGATCAAGGCAGGTGATGTCATTTAGGGCTCACGCCCTTCCTTGATTCTCGACCCCGCGTGGAGAGCACCTCTCCAGTCCATGTCATGCACCCATTTAATTCTGCCTATGGCATTTATCCCTTCCAACATTTTTCTTGCGGCTTTCTGTTTCCTCCCTAGAATGTAGTCTTGTTCACTCCCAGAGGAGCCCCTGGCCAGCTACATAATAGCACTCAGTAAATGCTAGTTTTAAGCAGGGCAGAAGGGTGTACCTGTGGGCCTTGCCGAGTCCCTGCCAGGGCCAAGTTTTGACCTGGTGCTCTGCAGCCCTGGATTAGTGGCTACCTGGCACTGCCCCCACTGCTTCTAGGTCGATGTCACTAGTGGGTGACAGCAGGATCACCACCCCAAGGGACAAAACCTGCACGACAAGGCCTGGCACTGCTACCAGGGATCTGGGATGTTCCTCATGAGTCAGGATGGGTTCAGACTCAGGCTTCCCCAGGTTCTGTGTCCTGGTGGGTGCGAGAATCCCCTTGGCATCATCTCTGACGGAGAAATGGTCCGGTGCCCCTAGCTTGAGTACTTCCTGTGACAGGGAGCTTACTACATTCTGCTGTGGCTACTCTAAAGGTTAGAACGTTTTCCTTTGATAGCCCCAAAGTCCCTTCCTGCATTGCTCACCCACACCAAACCGCAGCTGTCTTCAGAAAGAGCAGTCTGTTCCCTTTTGTCACTGAGATATTTGGAGGCAGCAATGGGGCCCCATCCAGTCTTCCTCTTGCCTGGGCTGACAATCCCGGTCCCTTCACCCACCCTTGCTCCAGTTTCCTGACTCTGCTCCATCCTGATTTCTCTTTTCTGGGTATAGTTTAACATGTCAGCTCAGACACCGCTCAGAATGTGGTGCTCAATCCATGGCCCAGGGATCCAGACAGGGAGTGAACTGCACAGATCACAGAGGGGCAGTCCCCCCTTAATGAGCATGCCACCTGTCCACCGTGAAGTTGCATGTCAGGCTGACCTTGACAGCCACTGAGCTGTGCCTGCTCAGCATACGCTTGCCAGCCCAAACCCTAGATTGCGCTCATTCAGGTTATATCCAGCCAGGTTCTTCTCCCCCATCCTGTGCTTGTGCCGATGATTTTTTTCCTGGTGACTTTTAAAGGTAGCTAATACAGTCATATATAATGCAAAATTCAAAAGGCATATACACGTTACAATGAAAAGTTGTTCTTTCTCTCTGACCACTGTCCTCAGCCGTGCAGCTCCCCTCCCCAGAAGCACCTGCTGTTCCCCGTGTCCATCGATTATGTGGTTTGCATCCGTGCAGAGCTTGCGTTATCCTTGTCGGTTTCATCTGGTCGGTTTTCCTCCAGGGCCCTGAAGGTTGGAGTCTTTGCCCAAAGGATCTGTTGTCCTTCAGCCCTCACGTTGGCCCTGTCTCCCAGAGGTGTACTGGCTGTGGTGTGACAAGCCTGCCCCTGTGCATGAGACTCCATCAGACCATGACCGCACCCTCAACTTGCCAGCAAGTTCACGGGGAGGAAACAGAATCTGGAGTCCCAGGCACCTTTCTTGTTCTTAACAAGGCTCGGTTTCAGGATCTCTCGTGAAGGAACTTCATTAGAAGGCTCTCCTTCTAGAGGTTGGGATTCTGTGCTACCTTCTGGAGGTGGGTCCTGGGCATCTCTTATTATTTTAGGACTTCAGCAGTGCCTGTGATGTGCACCCTGGGTTGAAAGCCTCTGCTTAAGTGTCTTTATTTTACAGGCAAGGAAACTGAGGCCCAGAGAGAAGAAGGCATGAGATGAGGGAGGCTGCTGTTCCCAGGGAGTTCAGGCTCCCAGTGAGCACTATGTCCTTCTCTAATCCAGAGTCCAGGTCACTTCGTCCCAGTGTGTAAGAGAGGCTGACCACATGGAGTAGAAGTCAAGAGAACCGAGGTTGAGTTGCCGGTTCACACTCACCCAAAAGCCCAGTTGGGCACACTTCCTACGCACAGCCTCACGCAGGTTCACCCAGAGGCCCTGAACACCACATGCACACCTCCATGTGTTTATAGGCCCACGTAGGTGCATACCATACAAACCCAAGTGCAAACACACGTACACAGCCCCTGCTTCCTTCCCTGTGTTCTCTCCATCTAATAAAGGCACACATTCCTTTTAGCATCTTTTTCCACGTTGACAGAAAGAACATTTTTCAATCCCCCTTTATGACTTTTGTTGGGTTCTTACTCCGGATTTTCTGCTAACTCTCTGCAGGCTCTGGTGCTTTCTTTGTGATTTCCTTTCGGCATCTGGCCCTGCTCCTCCCCATGTGCTGGGCGGAGGGGAGGCTGGGCCTTCTCCACTGCTTCTCAGGCTCTTATCTTGCTTTCACTGCTTAACCTTGCCTGTGTTTAGCCTTTTGAGCCGCTCGGCTTTTTATCTTGTCTCTGAGGATTATGCTGTGCGTCTCCCAAGAGAAGGGACTGTTACTTCATCCCGGTCTGTGTTGCACCCCCCCACAGTGGCTGGTTTCCTGCCAGGCTGCTGATGGGTGCTCAGTTGATGGAGAAGGAAGGAAGGAGTCCATGCCCAATGTGATTCAGCTCCGTATGCCATTTTCTGCAGAGCTCATCAGCTTGCCCCCGCCTGTCCCATGCCTGGGAAAGTCATTCTTGCAACTTTTAATCTTGTTTTCTCCCTGAACATCACTCCCACTGCTCCCACCCCTTCCCCTTGGATCCTCGGAAGCACTCAGCCCACTGAAATCTGCTTTCTGAAATTATTCTTTTTCTTTTGGCTAGCGTCACTCGTTTTCTTTGAAGTGGTCGGGGGCATCCCCCTTAAAATGTCAGCAGCTTCACACATAAGCACTCAAGACTGGGGGCTCCTTAGGGCAGTCCTGGCTCTGGCACAGCACAGTAATAATCATAGGTACGAGCCTCCTCAGTGCCCCGGCAGCTTCTTTTCTCTTCTGCCCTATCACTCGCCATTTCCATTGCTTTTCAGCCACACTAAACCACGCGTGGGTCTCAGAACGGGCCAGACTCTCTCTGATCTCTAGTGTTTGCTATTTCCTGTACCCAGAACATCCATGGTGTCAGGCATCTTTGCTCAGGTGAGATGCCTTCTTGGATGCACCTTCCCCAGGCTGGATTAGACGCCTCGCCCGTGTGCTCCCATGCAACCTGTCATGCTGTGAGGCAATTGTCTATTTGTCTGTCTCCCCTCCTAGCCTCAGAGTTCCGCATAGGTAAGGACCCAACCCTGTATTCCTCCCGTAGCATCACACCTCGACAGGAACTGACCCAGAGTAGGAACTTAATACACGTGGGCTGTGTGGATGGTGGGGAAGTTGGGATCTGAGTGAGGCCTTGAGAGAGTCCCATGACCTGGGCTAGAAATCCAGCTCCTTCCCGCCGATCTGTGTGCGTGGGACAAGTGAGGTAACCACTCATCCCTAGCTGGCCTTTGAGTGTTGGCCAAATGCCAGAGTGATGGGGGCCGGAGATGCAGCAGTGAGCACGTCAGCCCGAGTCCCTGCCCCAAGGTGGCACAGACACGTTGGATGACAGTGAACGCCACGACTGAAGAAAGGGCTGAGGTGGAGACTAACAGTTGGGCTTCGGGCTGGGGGGTTGGGAAGGCCTCTCTGAGGTGATGCACAGGCTGCATCCTGAAGGAAAAGGGGTAGCTCTGGGGGCGGGGAGCGCATTTAAGGTGGGAAGAGCAGCACGTTCAGGTCCAGTGCGGGGAAGAGAGATCTGATTCCAGAAAGATCAGGTGTGGCTCAGGGCGGTGAGAATGGGGGAGAAAGCACCTGGAAGTGAAGTTAGAGGCAGGCGGGGGCGGATGGTGCAGGCCTTCGGACCGTGGGTCGGGCGGCTGTATTCAAAAGGCATTAAGAAGGCAGTGAAGGACGCTAGCAGGGGAGGAGGGCGCTCTGGCTTATGTTTGGGAGCGGTGTTTGGGAAGCCGAATAGACAGGAGTCACTGAGGTGACATGGGATGACCCGTTGGCTTCTGGCTTGAGGGATAAGATGGATACTGGTGCCACTTACCAACACTGGGGAGGATAGAGGGAATCAAGAGTTCCGTTTTGGCCGTATTAGGTTTGAGATTCTGTGAGGATTCAAGTCAAATAAATGGTTAGAAATGAGAGGCTAGAGTCAGGAGGGGCGGCTCTCTGACCTTTGGCTTCTTCCTTGGTGAAAAGGAAATGTCGGCCGAATTGACTTCCTAGGGCCACTGAGAGGATTCAGCGAAATACGCCCCATGCAGCACTCAGCAGTGGCCTGGCTAGAGGAAAATGCCCGTCAGTGACAGCGAGCCAGTCCTCGGACACAGCAGTGGGTGATGAAAGGAGTCGTTTAAAACACTAATCTGAAATCTGCTGCTCAGAATGATTCCAAAAACTCATGGAGAAGAAAGCTCCTCACTCCTGGGTGAGGGCTGTGCCTAATGACTGCCTTCCGGAGAGCACAGCATGCAGCACAGAAAGGGGGCGACACCACCCCAGCCGGGTGAGCGAGGGTAACATCACGGGAATGCCACACAGATGGCACTACCCTTGATGCGATGCGCTGACAAATCCCAGTGGACGGACATTCCACCAAATACCCGCCCAGTACTCCTCACAGCTGTCAAGGTCATCGAAACCAGGGGAAGTCTGAGAAACTGTCACAGCCCAAAGGACTAAACGTGGTGTGGTCTCCTGGAGGCATTCTGGAATGGAGAAGGATACGAGGGAAAAACCAAGGGTTGCGAGTGAGCCGGGGCTTTCGTGAGTAAGACCATGTCTGTCCTGGTTCATTAGCTGGGACAGATGACTATACTAACGTAACATGCTAACAGCGGGGGGACCTGGGTGCAGGCTGCTCAGTAACTCTTTGTTCTATCTTTGCAACTTTTCTGTAAAGCTAAACGATTTTGAAATACAAAGTTTATTTTAAATTAAACATAAAACCAGCCTGGAGTTGGTGTGCAGGTTAGATGGGGGTTCTCCCACCTTCTGCACCCAGTGCCACCCCTTCGCCTTTGGAGAATGTTTCTGGTGGCCCCGTGGGCAGTTCTGCTCTGGTCTGGCCTTGACTCGGTGACTGGGCAAGTTGTCTCAGGCATCAGTCTTCCACCTGAGAGCCTCGTGTTTGCAATCTTGGAAACCATTCCCACACAACCCTCTGCCTCCTCTTGGCTCAGAGCAGGAGTCTATCTTCTTACTCCAGGGCTGGTGAGAAAACTCAGGTGTCCTTTGGGCTGAGGCATCAAAGTGTCTGGGGAGCAGGTTGGAATTAGGGACCCCGATCCAGCAGCGTGAGGGCTCTTCATTCATTGTCAACAAAAATGTATTGTGTACCTGTGATGAGCCAAAGAATAAATGCCAAGAAGAAGAGCTAATAAGAAAAACAAAGAAGGGTGAGAGAAGAGGGAGGTGCTATGTTAGACTCGTTGAACAGGGAGGGCCTCTCAGAGGTGACATTTAAGTCAAGACTTGAACGAGGGAGCAAGCCACATGGACCTAGGGGCAGGAGAAGGATGGCAGAAGGAACAGCTTGTGCAAAGGCCCTGAGACAGAATGTGCCCGGTGTGTCTGAGGCATGTAGAAGCCAGTGAGCGAGGGGAGAGTGAGAGGAGATGAGATCAAGCAGCCCTGGGAGGTCAGATCAGGCAGGCCTTGCAGGTTATGATGAGAGTTTTGGATTATATTCCTAGTGGGATGGGAAACCGTTGGATGGTTTGGAACAGTAACTTAAGGCGATCTGATTAACATCTCAAAAGGCTCTCTCTGGCTATTGTGTGAGAATAGACACAGGAAGAGGAGGAGGAAACAGAGATAATTAGGAGGCGATTACAATATCCAGACGAGAGATAATAGCAGCAGTGAAAGCGGTGAGCAGCTGCTGGGTTCTGGATGGGTCCTGAAGGGAAAGCCTGTAGCATGTGCTGGTGGATTGGATGCTGGGTATGAGAAAGAGGTCAAGGATGATTCCAAAGCTCTTGGCCTCAGCAGCTGAAGAATGGAGGGAGAAGGCCGTGCACAGGGGAGCCTTCCACCCCACAGGGCTGAGAGAGGGGAGAGGAGGCCAGAGGCTGGAAGAGGAGGACACAGTAAGGGAGCCAAGAGGGAGCAGTCAGTGAAGCGGGGGGAGAGCAGAGTGCCGTCCACAGGCCAAGTGGAGACAGAGACTCTATCAGACGTGAGCGTGGGCATCAAGTGCTCCTGAAAGGTCAAGAAGAAACTGACCCTTGGACTTGGCACCTCAGTCACCGGTGACCTTGGTCAGGGAAACTTTGATGGGGTTGTGAGGGAAAAAGCCTGAGGAGCGGGAGGAAGTGGAGACAAGAACACGAAGAACTGTCGTGAAGAATTTCACTGTAAGGGGAGCAGGAGGAGGGGTGGCAGCCAGAGGAGATCCAGAACCAGGGGAGATTTTTGGTTTTAACATGGTTACTGCGAGTTTGCACGTGGACGTGAAAGAGCAGGTAGAGAGGGGGAGCCGATGATGTAGGAGAGAGGGGAGTCGCAGGAGCGAAGCCCTGAAGGTGGGAGGACCCCATGGGTGGGAGCGGGGACAATGACTGCCACAGGCGGGAGGCCGAGGCCTGGAGTCAGAGGCAGGCAGGCTGGGAGCTCAGGCCTCCTCCTCACTCTCATCTCCCATCAACTGCTCCCTCTTCTCGGTTCTGAGCTGGAAGCTGAGAGGGCAAGGAGCTGAGACCCGAGTCTACTTGTCCCCCACCCTCCCGTTTGGGATGCCACCAGTTCCAGGGTCCCCACAGCCCCTGCCCTCCTGGGAAGACCTGTCGTGGGCACTTTCCCTCTGCCCAGAGGCAACGCTTGTCTCCTCGCTAGTTCACCTCAGACACTATTTGACTTCTCCTGGTGTTTCCTCTCATCGACCAGAGTGTACACCTCACTCGGTAACTAACATGCAGATGGCATTTCTGGGACACTTTCACAGATCTCACTGGATCCTCTCCCTCAGGAGGTAGGCATGATTTCCATTCTCCAGACTCAGAGTTTGTACGGGGCCACACAGCTGGGGTCCAAGCATCCCTCCGTTAGGTCATTTGGTCACAGGGCTTGGGGAGCCTGTGACAGCCTGCTCTACTTGGCTGTCCACTCCTCTGTGGCTATGTCCTGCAGGGCGAGGACACCAAGTCCCCCCATGCAAGCCCCCACCTCTGGCACTTCTTCCTGGGCGGAGGCTGGGTGTGCAGGCCTGTCCTGGGAGGGCAGGAAGGACCAGGCCCCCGGGAGCAGGGGCTAGGACTGTTTGCCATCTCTAAGGTTAAGGACGGGCAGGAAAGTGAACTCAGCGATGGGTCCCAGCTCCACCTCCTCCACCTGCAGAGGCAAAGACCGCTTTGGCCTCAGACTTCACCAACTTCCAGAAACTACGGCAAGACATCAACCTAGTAGGGGGAGAGAAGCCAAGTTCTAGTCTTCAATCAGAAGAGCGGAACTGCCCTCAACACGACACTGGCTTGGGAGGTAAGATTTGGGGATGGTGAGTCCTGGAGAAAAATAGGATTTTGGTGTGGGAATGGTGTTATTTCTGTTTCTGACCTCCGCTTGCCTCATACTGGGCAAGACATCTTCATGCTTCTGTTTCTATAATTAAGAAAATGGGAATTCACTTCTTTCCAGCTAGTTCCTAGTTGATTTGGAGCGGAGCTGGCTATGTTGTGCAGAGGAGAGGGGGTTGGACAGATCCTGTGTCACAGTGAGAGGCACAGAAGTCCAAGGCTTGCTAGTTGGTAAGAAATCACCAGTTTATTGAATGAAAAATCCAACATCCACTCAGTCCCTCCCACCCCACCCCTCTCTCCGGCCCCGAGAGAGCAGCGCGGCCCAGGAGACGCTCTGGACAGCAGGGCTGAGCCAGGGTCAGGGCTGGAGGAGTTTGGGGGAAGTATGGAGAATGAGAAAAACACTTTTCAAAATGAAGTTCTGTGCAAAAACTTCTAGAAGGGGTGAGAGGGCACCGGGAAAGCTCTGGAGGTGCTGGCGGGGATGGAGGGCCGCGGCTGGGATCTCGACCTGTGTGCTCAGCCTGTCCTGAGAAGGCTGGTGGTCGAGGCTGAGGAGGGGCTCAGACCCCGAGCCGAGGTGAGACGGAGGGGATGGAGCCTGCTGGAGAGAGACCTGGCTGGGAGGATGGAGTGTCTGCCTAGGCCAGGAGCCCAGGAGTGAGGACAGGAAGAACAGACCACGGAAAGAGAGACAAACGGACACGGTGGGAACGGGGAGACAAAGGGGCTGGCGGGTCACAGACAATATGTTGGTGGGGGTCTGCCTCCCATCTCTCCGAGTCCAGAGTTTCAGGAAGAGGCAGAGCCGTGCTGGGGTGGAGCGGGTGGGAGGCAGAGGGAGGAGAATCATCCACAAGGGAGGAGCCACAAAGACAGGGACTGGTGCCCAGGCGAATCACACGGAACCACCAAGAGACTGGCCGTGCAGAGAACCAGAGAAACGCTCAAGGACATATGCAACATCTAGAGGGGACCAGGGGTGGTGAGGAAGTCGTGCATGGGGGGCCGGAAAGGCCCCTCCATCTCAGAAATACATGGCATCACCATAGAAACACTATCCTGGGGGTGAGGGAGCAGGGAGCTGCCCCTGGGACTGTGAAGGGGCACACAGTCCCATGGGCTCAGGGTACCCTCTCACCCTCCACGGGGAGAACCACGCAGTAGTGGGAAGTGGCCCTGGCCCCCATTCGTGGCAGGCAGCTGGGCTTTAGAAACCGAGAGGCGGCGGGAGGTGCGGGCTGGGCTCCCTGCTGGGGGCCAGGATTCCAGGTTTCCTATTTCCAGGAAGGGAACCAGTGCCACATAGGGGAAGAGGCTGGAAGTCAGGTGAAGGAAGGCCCAGAGGACTCAATTCCAGGGACGGCACCAGAAGGCAAAATCAACATGCCTTGGGCCTGGAGCAGGAGGGAGAGGAGGACAAGGAGAGAGGGAGGGAGGGGGCTGCCCAGGGATGGGACTGAGCAGTGGAGAGGGGAGCAGTATCCCCAGTGGCAGTGTCCTTCAGGACTGGGCAAGTGATATTAGGCCCCAAGGCCAGGAAAGGGGTGCTGGGCCCGGGCCTGCGGGCCTCCCCCTGCCCACAGGCGGTGAGGCTGGTGGCAGTGCCAGGAGGGAGAGTGGCCAGGAGACAGGGCCCTCAGGTGGCCTTGCTGCCACTGAACAGTCCCACTGGAAAGTGCTTGACATGGGTGGGCCACTGGGCCGCCAGCTGGAAGAACTTGATGTCACTCCACTCGACTCCGTCGATGGACACTAGGGGTGACAGGGGAAGGGGCAGGGGTGACCAGGGCTGCTAAGGCCAACTCCCAGGGTCCCTCGGGGAGGGCCATCGCCTCCCTGCCCCACAGTCCCTTGTCCCCCTTCTCCCGCCCTGCCTCTCGCCCCTCCTCCCGCGCCCAGCCCGCACCTCTCAGCATGGTCTGCTGCTGCTTGGCTGAGCAGATGAGGCGGCTGATGCCTTCGATGACCTGGCTCTTAGAGTCCACCTCCTTTTCTCGAGGTTTCTTGCTCAGGAAGATGGTGGGAACTGGAAAGCAAGCAGGAACCCGGTCAGTCACAGCCTCTGGAGGCGCAGCCACCCCTCTCCTCCCCCACCCACACCACCCCCTCTCTTCGTGGGAAGGGGAGGTGATTTGGAGAAAGTCAGTCTTTCCTCCCCTGCTCTCTAGCTCTGGGCTGTGTATCAGGATCTTCAAGTTCTTGCCCTGTCCAGCACTGGTCTCCTGACCTTGGCTAAGTTCCCGCTCCTCTCCCCTCCCTGGGCCTTGATATCTTTATCTGCGTAACGAGGACCTGGGGCCAGATGGTCTCTGAAGTCCTGTCTAGCTTGAATGTTCTAGGCAGCCTGTGGGACATCTCCTTCCTGCGCACTAGCGTGCCCGCGCGAGGCTGTGTCCCTGGGGTTGGGAGCGGGGCTGTGCAGCAGTGTGTGTACTAGCTCTGCCTGGGGATGGGGACATCGGGGTGAGCGCTCCTCGTTCCCCTCCCACACAGGAAGAGGCAAGAAGGAGGGCCCTGCTGACCTGAGAGGCCCACCCTAGGCAAGCCTCTGGGGTACAGTCGCAGGTTTGGCTGCAGGCCTGATATAGCCCTGCCTGCCCCCCAGGTGCCCCTGTGGAGCAGAGGCACGAACAGAAAGAGGCCCAGCTGCTTTGGGAGTGCCGGGAGGAGGGAGAGGCCAGCAGCTAGAGGAAGCCCACTTCCTGAGAGCTGGGGGGCTGTGGGGGCCTGAGAGCCCCCCCGGCCTGCCTGTGGGGCAGATGCACAGCCAGATCTGTGGGTTTACAAGTGCAACCGACAGTGGCAAGCAGTGCCCCAGCATGGCCTGGGTGTGGGGATTCCTGCCTCACTCACCCAGAGCACAGGACCCCCAACTCTCCCTCTGCTGCCTGAAGCCACCCCTCTTATCCGGAATGGGCTGTATTCCCTTTACTTCTTAGAAAGCAACTACCTGCCCTTTTGCTCACAAAGGCTTGACTGGCCTCCAGGGTTGGGTGCAAACGCTCTGATCCATGGGGCCATGGTGACCTTGGTGATGTGGCATGGACATGTCCTCCTCTGCCACACAGTCCACCCCTGAGGGCAGTGGCTGGAAAGACTTCTTTCGTTGCGGCAGTGCTAACTGCCTCGGCCCCTAAGGTGCTGATGCTCAGCAGGCAGGGACCAGTGACTCACTGGGGACTTCAGTTTCCTTCATTACAGCAGGAATGGCTTTGTTCCACAGGTGAGACAGGACCCCTGCGGGACCCTAGGCTGGACCACATGATACATGTGCTGCTTTGCCCTCATCCAAAGTTTCCCAGAAGCAGATTCTGTCCCAGACCCTGAGAGAGGAGATAGGGAGGGCTAGTGGCCCTGATTGTCCCTGGCCTCAGAGGTCACTTACCTTTCTTGTTCTTCTCTTTGGTAACCACAGTCATTGCCATGGTGCCGGAAAGCTGGGCCTCCCCACCATGGGGCAGGCGGGACACCTGCACTGAGCGGAAGACACTCTTGAGGGTGTTCTTGGAGCTGGCGTCCCTCTTGTCACCTTCCCTCCTCCGCTCCCCAGGGTGGCCCAGCCAGTAGTCCACCTGGAGGCCAATCACGTCCCCATATGGGCTGTTGGGGCTCCTGGAGAAGGGGAATAATAATGGAGAGGTGCTCTGCCCTCAGTTCCCTACTGCATGCCACACAGGGGGTGGAGAGGGGACCCCGAGGCTCTGGGAGGGCGAGAGGAGGTGGCTGGCTAAGTGACTCCTCGTTCCCTCTAGTCGCACAGACTGGTTCATGTGGGAGCAGAGGGTCAAGATATCTGAGGACAAAGCCAGGAGAGGGTAAAGACCCGAGTCACCACGAGAGAAGCAAATAAAAAGTCCCGGGGGGACGAGGCAGGCAGAGAGGGAGGAAGCGTTATGAAGGAAGGGTGTGTGCACATACACACACACACACTTGCACACGTGTGCACACACCCAGCAAGCAGAGCCCTGGCAAACCCAGCCAAGGGCCGGAGATTAAGTGGGGCAGAGGCGGACACCTTGGCAGCTCCAGAGCAGCGCCGCCCCAGGAGAGCCAATGGATGCTGACCTGCGACTTTCTCTTATTTATGGCACTTCTAGCCCAGGGATAATTTTAGCTCCAAGGGGAAAAAGAGCTGATGTTTTCTTGAAAGGAGGTGTCAGACACAATAGGTACACAGGCTACAAAGTCATCTGACGTTTCTCTATCTGCCTGGTTTCAGCAGTTCCATTAAAAACAAGCTTAAACTGGACAGGAAAGGAGGTCGAGGTAAAGGGCTGGTCCCCAGGTCCCCGGGGAAGCCTGGAACTGTGAGGCCACTGGGGCATAACTGGCTGTGTGGGATTTCCTCCCTTCCTGGCACTGTCCCTTCGGCAAGTCAGCAGAAGACCACGAAGGGAAGTGACAGGGGACGGGAGGGCAAGGGAGGATGGGGTTGGAATTCGAGCTCCAAGGCAGGCCTCTCACCACCCGAGAATACTTCATCTTCTTCAGGGACCAGGACACTGTCAGTGATGGTTCTGGAAAAGCCACCAGCCAGCGCCTACCTTCCCCGCTACTCAACGACCATCACAGCAGAAAGAGAAGGAGGCGAAGGCAGAAGAAGGGGCATGGGGAGGAAGGAGGCGCAGGAGCTCCTTTTCCTGGCACAGGCCCTGCTCTTTCCCACCCCCGAGCTTGCTCCCCTGGGATTCCCTGCGGGCAGGCGGCTCCAGCCTCCCTTGGGGCGGCTCCAGCCTGCCTCTGGCCTCAGCGCAAGAGCTGCCTCCCCAGGGAGGCGTCCCTGCCCACTCGATCTAAACTTTGGATATTTTAGATCCTAAAGAAATCCCCTCTCCCTTCAAACCCCCTGGTTTTTCACAGCACTTACTGCCGTCTACACAGTCTGAATTTCTTCACTGCTTCGGCAGCGCTGCCGAGGCCCAGGAGCCTGAGCCCCAGGACAGCGCGCTGCCCGTCTTACTCCCCGCGACAGCTCCGCCGCGCTGATGGACAGACTGAAGGCACAAAAGCAGGCGACACCTCCGTGTGCCAGGCACTGCCACACCTGCTCCCACTCACGCCTCACGACAAAACTGTGCCGTGGCTACTTCACCTCCACTTTCACAGACGTCAGAAAGGAAGCTTAGCAACTTGCCCAAGGGACAAAGATCCTTGACCCAACATCGGTCAGGCTCCTGAACCTTCTCATCTGTGCACATCCTTGAAAAATCCAGTGTTAGCAACAATCCCACCCTCCATGTCCGATCTCCCTGGATATCTGAACAGGGTCCTCGCCCCACCACCCCCGTCAGACAGGAGACATCTGAGGCCCTGGCCTGTCTTCGGCAGGAATCCTGTCAGGTCGGTTTAGCCAGAATCCCCTGAGCCCTGAGGTTTCCTCTCAGCGATGTCCATCCACCGCCCCTGACCCTGCGCCATGGCTAGAAATCCCCATTGCTCTCGCTGTATTTGGAGTTGGGCCCAATCTCTCCCCCGACGGCGAAGGCCCACCGCAGTGGCCCCTGCCCCTGTTGCGGTAGTGCCCACCTTGAATGGTCTCCCTTTACCATGCTTTAAGAGGCGTCATTCGATAGTTTGTTCTTTCACACAGGCTCATACAGCAGACGTAACACAGAACCAACACCTCGAACCCAGGTGCGTCCGACTCCCATGTGTCCCCCAGCGAGATACGTGCACAGCACTTTACAGGCTATGCGGGCTCTCTGCCCTTTGTCTCGTCCAACCCTATAACCGTGAGACGGGCAGGCAGACAGTATCCTCCATTTTACAGAGCTGGTCGATGACTTGCCTGGCCAGTGACCTAAGTCTCTGAATTCCAGGGCCACTGTTCTCACCATGATTCTCCTCTCTAAACCCAGCGTGCTTGTCACTATTCTACAATGCTACGGCAGCAGGGAAGCCTAGGGTCCTGGGCTCCGATGGAGGGCATGGCAGCAAAGACAGGCACAGGGGAGCCTTACCCCACAACGGCGAGGGCACTGCTCATGGACGGGGAGGAAGGAGGCGTGGCCGTAGCGTCTCGGCTCAGGCCCGAGCTGGAGGGCGGTGATGTGGAGGGCACGGTAAGGCTGACCACAGGCGAGTCGTCTCCGTCGCCTGTCACGGTGGAGAAAACACAGTCGGCCAGAGGAAGCCACCCCTGACCTGTTGGTGGCAAGGAGTCAAGGAGCCCGTCTCAGCTGCAGCCTTGCTCTCCTCCGGGCCTTCCACTCTTCCCCTCACCCCTGCTGCTGCTTCAACTGGGGGGAGAGAGCGCCCCGTCTTCCTGCTCAACTCTGACTTAACCCAGGGCGCCAAGGCCTTCACCTTCTGGCTGCCAGACAGAGAGGAGGCCAGAAGGCACCACCCTCACTTCACAGAGGCACAGGGCCCCGGGCTCACCTGCAGTGGAAGGAGAGTCTTCGACCAGACCCACCTTCACCACCTGGGAGGGGAGAAGAGACACAGCCTTAGTCCTCTCACCCAGCTGGACACCTGATCCGACTGGAAGCAGATGGCCGGCCACAACAGCCCTTACTACACAGTGTTTTCACAGGCTTTGAAACCTTTGCAGAGCCAGAGCAGCCCAGATCTTTAAGAGACGTGAAAAAACCCAGTTCCAAACACCGAGGGGGCCACAGGAGATCTTGCGGCTCTTCTCCGGGGATGAGGGCAAAGCCACCTTGAGGGCAGGAACCATTTTGGCATCCTGATCTCATCTCTTTTAGGATCACACGAGCGGGAGGCCACCCTCTCGTGTCAGAGAGGGAAATGAAGAGCCCCTGTGAGACAGCCCAGGAAGCTGGCAGTGTCGCGGGGAGGCACTCGACGCCCGCCTCACCAAACTAAGTGAGTGCGCTGACGTGCTCAGACCAGCCCCCGGATTCTGGAGGAATACCAGTGAGGAGGGGGTCCCAGGCACCCACCCCCGAGGCAGTGGTGTTGATTTCAGCTCCCCAAAGAATTTTAGATCCCTCATAGAGAATTCTGGGAAGGAGAGGGGGCCCTCCAGTGGCCAGCAAAGGGCACAGCTAGAGACAGACTATTTGAATGTCATGGCTGTGGCTTGAAGTGACAGGTCAAGTCCTGTGAACTGGCAGGCCTGGGTCCCAGCACCTGGCAGAGGTGCAGCAGAGCTGGGAGTCATGGAAGCTGGACCCTGGGGACTGGCATGGAGTGGCGATCACGCACACACGATTCCTTCGAGGCTGCTCAGAGCATGACACTGCCATTCATTAAAGTTTGTCTCAAATTCTCTACGCAGCCTTCTTTTAGTTCCCAGAAAGTAACACATCGACGCTTGGAACTTCCTGGATATGACTCCCCCTCTCCCCTTGGTGCTGCATGAGGCTCCTTTGTTTATTTGAATTCAAAATTTTTTTTTCTCTCTCTCTCTCAGCTGCAGGCCAGAGCGGGCAGCGACCCACAGCTCCCTGAAGATCCCCCAGCTCCACGAAGACATGAGTCAAACCACTGGCCCAGGCTATGGGCCACAGTCCAGGCCCTCCAACATGGCTATGGGAGCGGTCTGAGGGACTAACGGGGACTGACTGGCCCTGCCCGGCGGGAGGCTTTGCAGGGCCTGGGAACAGGCTACTGAATTTCCCCAGGCGCAGTCATCTCCCAAGATGACTCCAGACATCCAGAATCTGGGACAAGCAGAGAGCAGAGACGGAAGGGGGCTGGCCCACACCTGCACATGCCCCTTCCCCCTCAGAAGCTAGGAGGGATCCTCAAGGAGACTGTAGGAAAAGATCTGAGCTGATTGGGAAGGGAAATTCGAGTCTCCTCAATGGAAACCTGAGTTTTCAGTCACGCCTCTGTGCTGGGCTTTGGCCCCGGCAGGGTGTCAGCTCTGTCCCCTCCAGGCTCCTTCTCCAGGTCGGTCTCTGCCTTGTGGCCCAGCTACCACTAAATGAAACAAAGGCCAGTACCACCTGACACCAAAGACGTCCGGGAGGTTTTCCCTTTCTTTTCAAAATCCCCTCATCTAGAGACTCCCCTCGAGCAAACAGGAGGGAAGGGAGAAGCCCTTTCTCTCAGAGGACCCTCCGAGCTGAAGACAGAAACACCTAGTTCTCGGACTTCTCTTCAGAATGTCATCTGTCAGTATTTCCAAGGCAGCTTTCTCTTCCCTGAAGCCTGGAGAAGCTATGCTCTGGACACCACTCCCTAGGCCGAAGCACCCAGTTCAGGGCCCGGTGTAGGAAGTACGAGATACCAGTGATGGTTCGTGATGTGGGGAAGGAGGACACTGAGAGGAACAGCTCAGAACACGTCCTAGCCCAGCATTTCTCCACCTCGGCACTGCTGTCGTTCCGCGCAGCACCGTTCCCTGTTGTGGGGGCTGTCCTGCGCACCACACAATGTTTAGCAGCATCCGTGGTCTCTACCCACTACATGCCAGTAGCATCTCCACTCCCAGTTGTTGACAACCAAAAATGTCTCCAGACATTGCCAGATGTCCCCTGGGGGCAAAATCGCCTCCGGAGGAGAGCTACCGTCTAGATGAGTCTTATTTGTGTGTGTGCTGGGGGAGGACAGGAAGAATGGGGTATAGAGGAGGGGAGTCAGTACTCACGCCAATGAAGGGGATGAATTTCTGATAAGAGTCTTCATCAGGGCTGTTGGGGGAAACAGGAAAGCCTTCGAGTTAGCGGGTGAGACTGCGTGGGGAGCGGGCACATAAGCTTTTCACAGTTTACTGTGGCTTCAAGGAGTCCAGACACTACATGACATCTTCCCATCACATCTCAGGGTGGTACAAGGAGCCACCAAATGGAGGCAAAAGACCTGAGTCTGCACATGACACTCCCTGCTTCCATGTCGGAATTTCAGTCCCTCGGGTGGGCTTCTCTGTACTGAGGGGGTGCCCATACGGGTGGGGAGGCCCAGGGCAAGGAAAGGAGGGCCAGGATGGGAGGCAGTAAAAAACACTGTCTCTCATATTCTGTCTGGTTCCTACACAGGGAAATAGGGGTGGGGAGAAGGAAAATGTGAAAAAGCAAAGAAAACTCAAGATTTATCTAGCCCACCCAACCTATTTTTAAGAAATCTCTCAAAGTCAAACTTACAACTTATGCCTGCAGGTCAGCATGGCTTCAGCCACAGGAAGCTGGTGTGTCACGCCTGCCCCATTGACATACTGCATCACCCGCCCCACCACGTCCAGTTGCTCTGCAGAGAAGCCAAGAGAGAACGGCCGAGCTATTTCAGCAGGCAAACTGAAAAACCCTCTGAGAGCGCCCCCTTCTTGAGACCCATCAGGAGACACTAGGAGCCGAGGCAGAGAAAGGTTCCGACGATCCGCTGGTTTTGAATCTAAGGAATCATGAGCCACGGCGCCATCCTCTCCCTCGAAGCCTTTCCCAGGCTCGTCACGCCCCGGCCTCCTGTGACCTAGAGGAAGCCCCCCCACCTCTGCCCCTCACTTCCTCCAAGGTCTGTTGACGCATGTAGCACCTCTCAGCCTTGCAGAGCTCAAGCCCTCTCTATTCCTGGCTGCCTTCACTCCGTACCTCGGGGAGAGACACGGTGCAGGGTTATTCATTTATCAACAGCCCGCCTAGGAACTATTCTCTGCTTCTTATATTTGATCTTGGCAGCTAGATGTGCCCGCTCTTAGCCCTCTGTATTTCTAGATGTACAGGAGCGGAGTAAATAGTATGAACTGAAAACATCCAAGGTGGAAGGGCTGCACTGCAAACACGAACATGCAAAGGGACTGGGAGGGTTCGAGCCACAGGGAGGAAAAGCAGCATGCTCCCCGACCCCCTCCTTCAGCCAAGGCTGGCTCTCCACCAATCAGGCGACACTGTATCTCAATCCCTCACAGGGGCCATTACCTGACACTGGGGGCTCCGAGCGACTGAACAGATCTCTCCAGCTGGAGTCAAGGAAGGTACTGCCATATCTACTGTCAACTGAGCCCAAGTATTTGGCTACAGGGTGGGAACCTGTTGGACAAAAACCAAAGAAGATGAGCTGGTTTGGGATGGAAGGATGGCCCTGGCCTTTGGGCTCCCTGACTATCCCTTCCTAGGACCCAATGCCACCATCTTGCTTCAGGAGTGGGATCTGCCGCATCTTTACCAAGGGGGATGATGAGAAAGCGCATGTAGCCAAGCCAGTCGGAGGTCTTGCTGGCCAGCGACTTGACAAAGAACCGGAGGATGGAGCTCAGGTAGCTCTGGCCTCCTACGGCTGCCACCTTCACCGGCCGCGGCATGGCAGAGTTGCAGTTGCAGCTGGGGAGAAGGGGACAGTCACGCCACATTCAGGAGGTTCACCAGCATCCTGCTCAGAGGGCCCTGAGCTCGGACTTTACTTGATCTCAACAACCCACAGGGTAGAAACAAACCAATAAACAAAATAATACAGAGGCAATAAACCAGTGTTTTTGCAATTAAGAGGGAAGTCCAGGATCAGAGGGGGCAGGTAATTGTCTAGAAGGAAGACAGAATTAGAAGTGGCTGAGGCTAACGGGGAGACAAGTCAGCAGAGCTCCTGGGTCAGCAGTGTGTGTGAGCATGTCTCCTTCCCACAGGCAGGGACTCGGGGCCCTTCTGGGAAGGGAAGGCCCTGACTCTGGACGCCAAGCAGCGTGGTACACTCATAGGGAGGGGAGTAAAAGGTCCGTGTAAAACCCTGGATTCTCCCCTCCTGGCCTTCTCCACCATGAGTTTAAGAAGAGGATGAGGCGAGGCCAGGTGTGGCAGAGTCCCGGTGGGGAGGCGGGGAGGGCAGGAAGGTGATATTTTCATGCCTGATCCTCCGGGACATCAGAGCACCAAGCACGGGCCACGGATTCCCGGTCTGATGAAGCCAGGAGGTCCTGTTGATGCTTGGAAGGCAGGGTGGGAGGATGAGGTCAGAGGGAACCCCAAAGGGCGGGAGAGAAGCCAAGCCCTTACTAGCGCTGGATACGGGTGAGCAGAGCGGACAGCACGGCCTGGACCTCCACAGTGGAGCAGGTGCACACGACAGGCTTCCGCTGGTCCTGGAGCAGCTCTGCCACGTACTAGGGGGCAGGGAGGGAGAGGGGCAGGGACATAGGTGAGGGCCACAGCAGGGGCGCTGCTCCCCCACAGGTGCCAAGAGGCCAGGCAAGGCCCAGACCAAGCTGCAGGGCCCTGTCCTCCTTTTGACCACAGCTGGGCAAAGGTCAGGTTTCTGGCTGCCAGTGAGGAGAAGGTGGAGTGAGACCCCATGTAGCCTGAGGCTCAGGAATCTTTAGATCTAATGTCACCTCTGTAGCCCACCCTCCAGGTGGTGGGGCCACTGGGGCAGTGGGATTCTGGCACCAGGATCTAACCGGGCGACAGTGGTGAGTGGGAGCAGGCGGCTTGCTCTGCCCCTTCTGAACTGCCTTTGTGGAAAGTAGTGGCAAGCTCTGGCATCTGACAGCATTTTGTACTTCTCAAGGCACCTTCCTTCCATCATGCTACCTGATACATAGAACCACCCTGGAAGGAGGGCAGGATAGATAATATTGTTGCTTTTTCAGAGATGAGGAAACTGAAGTACAGAGATTTAGTACAGAGTTAGTGACTTAAGGCCCTATATGCTGGGAAATGAAAGAACTGGGACCAGAGCCCAGAGCTATCAGTTCAGTTCAGGGAGGGAGGGGCCTGAAATACGGGGATCCTTTTCCTTTATTTTTCCCCCAGGAAGGTTAGCCCTGAGCTAACTGCTGCCAATCCTCCTCTTTTTGCTGAGGAAGGCTGGCCCTGAGCTAACATCCGTGCCCATCTTCCTCTACTTTATATGTGGGACGCCTACCACAGCATGGCTTGCCGAGGGGTACCATGTCCGCACCCGGGATCTGAAGTGGGGAACCCCGGGCCGCCAAAGTGGAACGTGCGAACTTAACTGCTGCACCACCGGGCCAGCCCCGGGGATCCTCTTCCTATCTCCCCATGCCCTTCCTTTCAGATCACACACTCCAGGGGGTCTCTTGCTCCCCAGAACCTCTCCTCCCCAGCCCTGCCACCTCAGTGCTTTACCTGGCCCTGCCAATCAGCGGTGTTTACGAGGATGACATTTTCTGGGAGGGCTGCATCTGACACCAGGATCTGATTCAGTTGGTCATATACCACCTTTCGTGGAATCTGCAGGGACAAAAGTGTCTGTCAGGCAGTCCCCGGGAGCCTGAGGGTGGGGCTAGGTGGACTAGGGTAAAGAATTCCTAGAGCATTGAGGGAGAAGGACCCTAGGCCTCTGTGGAGGAGACCCAGTATCCCACCGGCCAGACCAGAATGGAAAGGAGGAGGAGAAAGAATACGCAGGGTCCTCAGAGAACACTCTCCGGCACCAGGAACAAAGCCACAGCGGTGGGCCTGGCAGAGCGAGGGCAGACAGAGCTGGAGACGCAGCCGCGTCCCACGAAGGGCAGTGATGCAGGGAGAGCAGGAGAGCCGCCAGGAAGGAGCAGGAGAGGAGGAGGGGGACAATGGCCAGCAGGTGCTCACAGAAATGAGAATGAGGGCAATGGGGAGAGAACTAATGAGACCGGCACTGAGCGCTGTGTGGGGAGCCCTCCTGTCACAGGGAACAAAAGGCCTTTCAGAAACAGTGATTAACAATAAGGACAATACCTCGCCCCAGGCACTGGGATATTCTAGTCTCTGGTTTATGTTCAGCTATGTAATAGCGTCAAACTCAGGAAGCCACACAAACTGACACAAACCTTCCTCTCAATGATATTTATGAGGTAAAGGAAGAGGCTTGCTGTTAACTCTACAAGAATAGTCATCCTGTGAGGGACGTCAGTTTAGAGAGGTTCCTTCTCCAGGCCCCTGAAACCGCTGGCCTTCAAAAGGAGAACACACTTCCCCAAGTCCAGTTTCTTCTGCGTGTCTATTCCAGCCCACTCTCGGGTCTTTCGATCAAAATATTTTAATATTGTTGATGTGCCAGCCTGAAATGACAGTAACCGGCCCACCGCAGTACTAAAGGTATCAGAGGTCAGGCTGGTGGCGTCCGATGAGATTTTAACGGCTGCCATCCTCTAGAACAGCTGATTCCCCACACAATCTCCAGACTAACGTCTGAGGGAGGCAGAACAAACCAGAAGGGGTGGAATTGCCACTTGGGGCTGGGACAATGCTAGCTGGCATCTCTGCTCCCTTCCCCATTCCCCACAAATCAACACTGAAGCCAGTTACACACTAGAAGCAAACAACACGTACGTGAGATTTCTCTGATTTAGGTCTGTCTTCAAGACTTTGATTCAGAGCATTTCAAAGTATTCTTTCTTTCCTCTCCATCTAACTAACAAGGAAGATGACAAAACGGAAACCATGGTCCAGGGAGGCACAGAGGGTCCTGGCCTCGAGTGGGGACAGTGTACCTGTGTGCTGTGGCCCAGGTCGGGGGACCGCTCGCTGTCAGAGCTGTTGGTCCTCTCACTCAGGGGCTTGGAGAGCTGCCGCTCCTTCAGGGGGGTGCTCCTCTTCTGCCGCGGGGTGTGCACCCCGTCCACTTTGCTGCCAGAGATGTGGGAAGGAGGTGGTTACACAGGCCCTCCAGCCTTGAGCCACTGCCAGCCTGCTCCTCCCTAGGCCGCAAGCCTATGCTAAGTGTGGTTGCAGCCTCGTACCATCGGCTCGGCTTCCTCAGTTCCACCCCACGTTCTAGGAGCTCCTTCCAATCTCGAGTACCTGGGAGAGGCAGAGCCGTGGACATCCGTTTTGCTGGACTTCATGGGGGTTTTGACTTTCTCTGGCACAACCAGACTTGTGCTCACGTCTCCAAACATGTCCAGGTCAGTGATTTCCTGCCACGGGGAAAGGAAGCACCGAGGGTAACTTCTCACTCAGTGACCACCCAGAAGCCTCGTGGAGTCCTGCCAGGGCCCATCACCGTCACGAGAAGAGAGCAAATCAATAGGTCTCTCTTCCTGGAAGCACGTGGCTCTAAAACTCCTACCGCGCCCGAAGAGGACACTGTTACTGATTGATTCAACTGCGTGCACCCACTGTGCTGGGCGCTGCCTCCTGTTATTCGGTCTGTCCTCCACATTTACGAGCTATCTGTAGACATGCAAACCTGGACCGATGATCCAGCTTCTCCAGGTGAGAAGGAGCGAGTTTTACTCAGGAAGCAGCATGACTGGAATTTCACTTTGAAATGACCACTGTGCAGTACGGACCAAAGTGAGGCAAGAGTGGAAGCTGGCTATTCAGATTTCTATGAACTAAATTAATCTCGAGTCAGGTCTAATGATGTGTCATACACCAGCTCTTTAGTGCTGCATTATTTACTATAGGAAACCTAAGCTTAGAATAATTCTTCCTTGAACTCTCTGCGAGGCTGAGGCACAGCACACCCCCCGATGGTCTTAGGTGAAGTTCTCTGCTCCCCCCAACCTGCTGTGCCCAGCCTGTAGTCCCACTGGATGAACTCTGGCACACCCTGCAAAGCCCAGCTCAGATGCCCTCCCTCGGCAGCTGGAATCCCTCTGTCCTTCCCTGGGCCTCCAGAGAGCCTCTGCACCAGGTGAGCACAGGCTGGCTTTCCCCCTAGAGGGTGGCGTCTTGATGGCAGAGACCATGGTATTCTCATCTTGGCACCTTCAGTGCTCAGCACGTGTAGTTGCATAGTAAATGTGTGTGGAATTCAATTTTTAATTAAATTGGGCACCCCAGCCAATTCATTCAATTTCACTAGGGCTTGGCCTGCACTCCTGGGCAGCTCCAACATCTCTCAGAGAAAGGAGGTGACCAGCAATCACGTGGAGCTCTAATGTTGTGGGCTGCCTGGCCATTGGAAGAACACCACTGGAGGAAGGGAGGGTTTTTCAGATGAAGATACTGGTCGTCGTCTCTCAGAAGTAAATGAGGGTAACAGATAGTGAGAAATTATCCAAATGAGCATTTGACTAGGTCTAATTAAAGGGCAGAATGAGGACACTTCCGGTTTGCTAATTTGGGGAATAACTGGTCTCCAGAGTAGGTTACGTTCCATGGGAAAGGATCTCAGGAGAAAGAGACTGAAGGACATTCACAAGTCCACAGACTTAGGCAAAATTTCCAGGGTGGCCCTGAGGGTCTTTTTGCCTTTATTTCTAAAGGTGCAAAAACTACTTTAAATGCTGAAACGGGAGGCTGAACCATACATACCAGAGTGTCTGTTTCAGTCAAGCTGTCATCTTGATTTTTAATCCAAGCAGATTTGACTTTTTCTAGAGCAGCCAATTCCATCTGCAAAAATCACAATAATTAGTCATCACCAATCCAAATAACTACCACTCCAACTTGTTTTCTGGGTCCCTAAGAAGCTTAAAATATTTTCAGTTAATCTGAAGACCTCACCAAATCTTTGGGATTTTCATCTTATAAGGGGTATATTTTTGTGAAAACTAAGCTTCAGAAGGGTCAGGTATTTTTATAATCATTACATCAGTAACACATGAGTTGGGGAACCCAGAAATTCTTACTCTCACAAGATGTCCCTAGGAAAGAGATGGCTTTGTCTGGGATCCACAAAGTCCTGACCCTGGATTCGGTAAACACCACTGCCCAGGAGGGACATTCGGAGCCTCTTCTGCTTGTCAGAAGTTGCTGAGAAGAAAGGAGGATCTTATAGTTCAGGTCTTTGATTTTGAGACTAAAGACATCCACGCTAGCCAAATGCTTTTTGCTTGGCAGAAACATCTAGAAAACCCTCAAACAGAATATACTAAGCAAAAAGACACCCAATGTTAAGCCATTTAGGTGTGAATTAATTCTCCCTTTGTCCACATCTCTTACTAGTATTTCTCATAAATATTAAACATGTACCTTGCAAGTATAGATACACAACCAGATTTTTCATATTTGCTAATATTGCTTCAGGCTGTGCTGGCGCCACTGTCAAAGTCATGAGCAATTGAGGGTTGTGGGTCTCAGACAAAGGGAAGGTATTGGCCTCAGTGAATCTCTTTAGTTCTTACGCGGAACCAGGGAGTCAGAAAAGGTCAAGGATGTCCCACTTCCTCCCAATTACTCAAAGTCCTCTCTCTGAGTAAATTATATAGGACTGGGAAATATCAGGCTAATAATAATAAGCTCAAGGGGTCACTTGGCAAACTAATGAACAAGGCTCACAAGAGCAGGCCCGTGTTGTACTCTGAACCAGGGTTTCTCCATCTCAGCACTACTGACACTTTGTGCCACATCCCTCTCTACTGCGGGGGGTTGTCCTGTGCAGCGCAGGATGTTCAGCAGCATTCTGGCTTCTACCCACTAAGATGTCAGTAGCAGCCCCTTACCCCTCCCCACTTGGGGCAACCAAAAATGTCTCCAGTCATTGCCAAATGCTCCTCAGGAGGCAAAAGTCATCCCTGGCTGAGAACCACTGCTCTAAGTCATGCAAGACTAACCCAATGTCCTTGAACCCGACCTTGTGGCTCCAGATCTTGAGATGCTCTGGCTCAGAGCCACACACGATAGGTTGCCTCCAGATTGCACAGCTAGTTCATTTACACATTGTCTATATGAATAACCAATGTTAACAGGGTCTAGAATCAAGGAGAAGTCCTGGTCAGACATAAGGCTGAAGATGATTTCGCTCAATTTCGGATCTCAGTATGACAAATGAATTAAACATGTTTTAAAGAGAATGAATTGGGGCAATACGGCCCTTCTGTTAGAAGGTTTGCAAGTAGCATGCCCTGTTGTCAAGCCCTATGACAGCCACAGCATTGTTTCCATGGCAAAGTTGCAAGATCTGATAAGACCTGCAGCTTGCACTGGGGTTGGAGGGCACCTGCCAGCTACTCGCTGACTCATCTAGATGTTCCAGTTGATCCCAGCAGACTCCTGATTCTCCAAGTTCCTATTCCTGCTCCTGTAAATACTGAGGGCTTTCCTCACCCCAGGACCCTGGAACACTGGCAGCGCAGTAGCTGAGTCTGTCTAATTGTGTAGCCTGGAGGCAGATGCCCTCAGGCTGAAGCACCGTGCTGTGGGGCGATGCTGGCTCTGCAGAGCGCACACACCTCTGTGTGTGGGGGGGGGGAAAGGGCAGAGTGGGCTAACATTTTAGGCTCTGATTCTTGTCAAGTACTAGTCTCTAATGCCACATTTTCAGTGCCACGGAAATGGCGACTTCTAGCAGCAGGCATTCTTGGCTGAAAGTCAACAGCCCTTGGCCACCCGGACTGAAGCACTGTCAGCGCCTATTGTCATCAGCTTGCAGAAATAAATTATGTCGCTACTGTGTGCCCAAGTCTTGGGAAAAATGCAATAACTCTAATAATTTGTATCAGCAGAAATTCCTTTTGCTTTTAGTGATCAATCCTCTTGAAACTTGGGGAAAAAAAGGGATGATTAAGAAAAATAAATAACAATGCTTGGAAATCAGGAAAGAGAGGACAAGAACCAGGCAGGGCGTGCTCGCCTGCCTCCGTCTGCACGGTCTCGGCATCTTTCCCTAATATATGCAGAAGTTCTCGGTGTAAGAGCACAGCCTCACTGTGCAGTTCTCAAAGTACCTTTCATACTAAAGGATTCCAAAGCTCCACACCCACAGCAAGACATATGGGGCTCTTCAAAATAGAAATATCACAGAGAAGCAGCAAAGCGAGTCTGAAATCTGGCCAAGGAAACCATTATTTGAAGGACTCTAAAAAGACATCCAGATTCTACCTATTTTGGGAGTCCAGAACGGAAATGGCTGTAAGGGAAGATAATAACAGTAACAGCGCGTACATTTACTGCAGCCTCCCCGTGCAGTAACTCGAGCCACCCGTCAGGCAAGCACCAAGCTAGAGGTTTACCTGCGTTCTCTCGGCGGAATGCCACACTGCCTTGTAAGGCACGTGCTTTGTGGAGGAGGAGACGGCGGCCTGGTAACTGCCCCAGACCACACAGTCAGTGGAGTGGAATCAAGAGTCATCCTCAGAAGTCTGAATCCAGAGCACGTGCTCTCAGCCCAGCCCTACCCTACCCCAAACAAATGTTCTGCCTAAACAGGGACCCTTAGGCCATCGTATTATAAAGATTGATACTCAACTGACTTTTGAGCTCACTGGGCTTCTATGCCAGTACCTTTATGTTACAAACGGGACACCTGAGGCTCAGAGCATTAAGGGGATTTTTCTCTCTAAATTTTGTAAGCCATATAACTGAGACTAAAGTAGAACCGACAGACAAATTCTATCAACTCAGAAACACCTTCATTAGTATAAAACAGTACCTCTTATCGATTTAATAACAACAATCCCTAGCATTGAGCATTCACCTTGTTAAGTGTTAGGGCTCGTGCTTTTGGGGCATTACCTCAGTTAATAATTTAGCTGCATTTTGTTACAGTAGAGCCCTTGTACTGCACTCCTGGGACACTGGGAGACAGTCCTCCCTCGGCCAGGTCCCATCATCCCTTACATTTATATTTAAGATGGAATTGGGCTCCAGTGGCCAACGATCTGTCCACGTGGACAGTGGCGATTTAGCAGGGCCATTTGGCAGCCCCGTGAGAAAGAGCAGCTACGAGCCACATCCTAAACAGAATAGTAAAATGAGGCCTCCTTGGCTCCGGATCCCCTGAACCTGGGGGAAAGTTGCTGCGAGTGCAGCGTCTGCAAGAGCAGCCTGAGGTTTCTCTGTGGAGGGACTCCTGGTGCGGGCTGCAGTTTTCCCTTCCACATTTCCTCACTAATGCCGTGTCTGCCTCCCTTCTAGGGCTGGACTGCCAACTGCGCCTTAACCAGGAGGAGGGATTAGGTGGGAAACAGCCCCACCTGGTGGCAGCAGGCAGTAAGGCAGCCCCTGAGCTGCTCGAGGGTTTGCAGACACTTGGGGCAGGTGGCAGCGGTTCCACAGACAACAGTTCTTTTCAGAGGACGGAGTGCCTCACTCGCTTCATATAATTTCCCCACAATTAGTACCTACTTGGTGGGAGAGTTTTGTACTGCCTCTGTTAAAGTGGCCAGAACGGGAGGACTGAAAGGATTCAGTTTCTTTGATCTACAGAAAAGACATTGTGCTTTCAAGAGCAAACCATGAACTGCACTGAAATCACGCCGCCGTCTTCGTGCCTTTAGTGGTAAATGAGGGGAAGAACAGCTCCCCAGGGCCTGAGGCAGGCACAGCATCAGCCGGGCTCCCACTCTGACCCACTGCTGGGAGATAGCCTGCCCAAGTACGGTCAGAGCATGATGCAGGGGTGATGCTGGGCTCTCGGGGGGCCACGGTACACAGCTCCTTCTTCCTCTTGCTCACCAGGCAAAGTGGGAACCTGCTCACTAAATTCTCTGAGGGCACTCATGAATGAAGCCTACGTACCGCCTCCTGAACGGAACTCGTGGGCTTCCTGCCCCTTTACACCTGTTCTGTCCCCAGCCTGAAGCGCGCAATTGCTTATCCAGATACCACCCTCCAGGCTACCATGCAACGGACACTGAGGGAGAGGTTTTGAGGCACCAAGTGTTCTGGGATGGAAGGCTACAGGCCGTGCGGGAACAGGCCAAAAATAACACCCGAGCAGCCACAGCAACGCCCTCAGAGAACGAAGCTCCCAGGTAGGACGGAGATGAGGACAACCAGATTGAAACAAGATGAGACCACTCTTCTGAGGTCCCCAGTGAGCCAAGAGCAGAGGGCCCAGAGTGTTAGGCCCCACACTCCCCTGGCCCCTCTCCCCGCCCCCATAGCCATTGGTCTTGCTCACAGGGCTGGTGGTGTCTTTGCCGAGGCTGCCCTTGCTGTTGAGGCTGCCAATCTCTGTCTGTGAGCTGGACTGCGACATCCCCTCAAAGAAGGGCCTGCGGTGGAGAAGCACAGCCAGGGTCAGTGCCCGCCCAGGCCCAGAACAGCAGCTCACGGAGAGCTGGGTGGAGCTGGTGTTCCAGAAAGATCAACGACCTGGGCTTCAAGGATGCCCGGTGAGGAAGGACACAGCAGAGGCTGGACAAGTAGGAGCCTGGGCCGAAGGACTTCAGCAGAGTCCTCTCAGGACTTTTGTCAGTAAGAGGCAAAAACAATGATTTTTATGCGGACAGCTGGAGGCTCAATGAGGATGAAGAACCAAGATGCCCTGGCGAGGGAGGGGACGTGAGGGAGGGGGCTAGGAGATGGCCAGGCCTAGCGAGGAGAGGTGCGGGGAGACGCTTGACAGAGCAGGTGTGGGCCTCACTTGAGCTTGGGCTTCGGAGTGCTAAGGATGCTCTCTGTCTCCTCCATTTCAGGGCCACTGTCGCTGGGATTGTACATCTCCAGACTATCATACAGCTCATCCAAGTCCTCTTCCACCTCTCGTATCTGCTCCCGGGATACATGTTCCAGCCCAAAGCCAACCTGCGGGGGAAAAAAGCTTTGAGTTTCGGGTTACCTCTATTAACAGTTATGGCAGACGTGCAACTTCTTCCTCCTGGGCGGGGACCAACTGGCCTCCCGTACCAGTCCCCCTTAAGGGACAAGCCACAGCTCTACACTCATCAGGCTGACCTTGATGTCCTTGCTGTGATCCGATCCTGAGAGCAGGGGTGCGGTGAGGCCACCTTCCCTCTCAGTACCTTCCTAACACTCCACACTACGGACCTGGCATCAGGAAGAAATGTGGAAGCACAGCTAACACACTTCTCCCAGAGAGCGGGCACAGAAGACCCAGGAGGCATGCCCCTGTGCAGGCTGGTCCTACCTTCTTCTACAGCCCACAGAGGGACAGAGAAATCTCTCTCGACAATTTCCATCTCCCTCCCTTTTTCAGTCCAGTGAGAGAGAAGCCTGTGAAAGCTGGCACCAGGCCTGCCAGAGCCCAGGAGGAGACTGCTCCTCCACGAACAGCCGGTTCTTGGTGACTCAAGGGCTGACCACTGAGGACCCTCCCACCTCACAGGCTGTTGCTCACAATGTTCCCCTGGGGATAGGAGGGAAAATTAAACAAGGAGAACTGGATTTGTTTCTGATACCCCATCCCAGAGGCTTGTATTAACGATGGCTGCTATAACCATGCTACCCCTACTCTGAATCCCATGAAACCTTGGGTGCCACGTGTAAAGCCTTGCTTTCTCTTTTCAAGTAGTTTAAATCCCTTCTTTGCTGCCTTCTCACTTGGTGGGTCCCAGAATCTTGACTCCCAGGGGCAACGTAGAGTGCACCCCAGGAACGAGGGTGAAATTCCAGGAACTCTACTCACCATCGACCTTGGGAGTAAGGGCCATACCTCATCTGAAACTTTAAACCGCTTCAGGAGGGCCACGAACTTCTGTTTGATGTTCGGTTGCTGTAGGGAGAAAGTGAACAACAGTTCTCAAACAACACCCACTCGTGGACGTGATCAAGTCAAGTCAACAGAGAGTGATTGAGAGCCCACTTTTGTAAAGAACCGTGGGAGGACACAACGACGGGAAGGCGGTGTCCACCCTCTGGCACGTCACACTATCGGGGAAGCAGGCCCGTGCGTGCCTCATCCTGGGGCAGCTCCCAGTGCTGTGGGCGTAGATGGAAGGAGGAGGGCTCATCAACTCCTGGGCCCTCCACCACCACGTCCTGCTAACACCCAAATGTGCATCTGCAGCTCACCCCTGTCTCTAGTCCTCCAGATCCATGGTGCAGACGGGTGACTTCCACCTGTGTGTATACAGTGACCTCAAACTCAACATTTCCAAAACGGAACTTGTCATCTTCTCCTTGTATTCCCTATCTGGTTACTGATATCACCACTCCAGTCACCCAGGTCTGAACCTGGAGTCTCTCCCCTCCCTTCTCCCCACAGCCCAGTGTTCGATAACTCCTACCCTCTTTTCCACCCGTAACACCACTGCTTTCGTCCAGGCCTTTCTCCTCACATCCCTCTGGGACCACGGACACCCCCACTCTCCCACTCCCAGTCAGTTTCCAGTCTTGTTCGCTCCAGAGTCCACAGTGATCACTCCAAATGCAAATCTCATCATGTCACTCCCCACTCACGTCGGCCGTCAGTGCCTGGAGAACAAAGCTTAAGTGTCAACTCTACGGCTGTCTGACGGCTGGGTCTGCCTGTCTCTAGCCTCATCTCACCCTTCAATCCCCAATACCCCATACTCAAACGGAAACTAACTGCTACAGTTCTGTGAAACGCCACATGCTGCAGTGCACCTCTGGGCCTTTAGACACGGTATCTTCTGCCTTGACTAAACATTCCCCTCGCATCCACTTGGTGAAGTTCTATTTGGCCTTAGAAACCCATCTCTCAGCATCTCGTCCATGAAGCACTCCCGGCGCTCCTGTTCAGTCAGTCACTTCCCCTAGTGCCACTGCTGTCCCTTACACAAAGCTCTGTCTTCTAGCACCTATCCTACTGCGTTGTAGTCACTTGTTTAGACGTGTCTGTGTCACTAGACACTGTGAGCTCCTTGACAGCATGGACCGGGCCTTCCTGGCTCTATGTCCCCAACTCCAGGCACAATGACTAGCTTGCGGCCCAAGTACTTCCTGACTGAATGACAGACTCGCCATCTGGGGATGGAAGAGGCTAACTTGCAAGTAAGACGGAGCCAGGCCTTCAAGAAAGGGCAGGGCTTCCAAACGTGGAAAGGGCATTCAGAGCAGAGAAAAAACACGTGAGCTCACAGTGACAGAGAAGCATAAGACGTACTCAGAGACCAGCACGTCAATGAGTGTGTCTAGAACAAAGTGTTCTTGGTTGGGGGAGAAGAATGCATGTGTACAAAAGGAGACAGAAACTAAGGAACAATTACTGAGTCTCTGGAAATCCGACTGCAAAGTGTCTGCAGCTAATAAAAAAAGTCTTCAGGGGAGTGGATATTAATAGAAGCGCCGAACTCTGGTCATATAACTGAGTGAAGCTGTGGGGGAGATGACAGGAAGGGGTGATTCACAAAGCTCCAGGGGACACACTATGGGAAGAAGGTGGGGCCTCTCTGTGGTTACAGAGCAGGAAAAAGAAAAACTTAGTAGAAGGAGCTACAACAGAGGGTGGTCATCCAGCCTACCCCCCTGACCAGAGCACAATGGCGGTGAGGCATTTGGGGCTCTGGTGACACGCCTTACCTGGCTATTTTGGAGAGCCTGTCAAGGATTAGATACCTCAGGACAATGAAACAGTTCTCACACTCTCTGGTCATTATTCAATGGGGGAAATCAAGGCCAGAGTCTTGAGGATTTACATTGAAGCCCCGTGATCCCTAAGGATGATTGGGGAGATGACAGCATTGTTTCATGGGGGAATGCCAGACCTCATCGGAAGGTCTGGCCTACATTTCTTTCCCTCCTGATGGTGACGGGACTCTCTGCTCTTGGGGTCCCTAGGCTAGCCCTGCACTAGAGAGAATCAGGATGTCTCCAGGGAAAAATGAAGCCGTGAATTTCTCTTCCAAAAAGCTCCTAGCACTTTTGACTCTCCCACACTTTGGCACAGGAACTCCAAAATCATTCAAAATTACCCCAAAAATTCAGGTACTAAGTGTCTCAGTCCAGAACTCTAATTTCACCAAAAATAGTGACTCTCGAGGAAATCTTATGCAGGGGACACAATCCAAAGGCATTTGGTCTCTAAGGTTATGGATCCATTGAGGCAGGAACTATATCTAATGCAATTAAACCTTAGCAAACCCACAGTTCCAAGCACTAGCCTATTATTTCTGGGTAAATTCAACAAATGATTAAAAATGGTAATAGGCCAAGAGAGGACTGGATTTATCTACGCAGTGGACAGCAGGTCATCTGAAGTAAGCACCTGGAGAGGGAAGGTAGGGTGTCTGAGGTGTTCTGTTCCCTGAGGAAGCATTATCTGTTCCGAAGGCTAAAACAAGGTTTTTCAACCTTTCTTCTATCCTGAGATAACCTGAAGAACATAACACAGCCCTATTGGTGACACTGGTTCTCTGCGACAGTGATTCTCAATTAGGTGGTGGCGGACATACACAGGGGTGTTACCAGAACCTTGAGGGCGGCCACGTGCAGAATTTTAAAAAGCTCCCATCCTACCCCCAAATGGAAAGTCTCAGCTAAACAGTCCCCAGACCTCTGTGGCTCACCCTGGTGATGGCAGAGGTGGAGGTGAGTTTCCTCCGGGTCTTCTTTACTTTGCGCAGATCCTCATCTTCATAGAACAGGTCCTAAGTGGGAGGGGGGAGAGAACGAGGTTGGGAAACCCCGGGAAGGTCTTGAATTCCTTCTCAGACACTTCCTGTGAGGGGCTGTGGGAAGTTACCTGCCCGTGCAATGGATCATCACTGCCTTCCTGTTCTGATGAGAAACTCTCCTCCTCTTCCTCAGAATAATTGTCAATATCAGGAGAACGATCTGGAAACAGACACCTTAGTAAGATAACTTCAAAATGGGAAGATGTGGCCTAAGAGACTTTGATCGGCTGGAATCATGGCTCTGCTCGGGCGAAACACAGCTGGAGCAGAGGAGAGGGCCCGGGCCATGGCAGGCTATGTTTCGTTTTCAGGGATCTCTAACTTCTCTTTCCTAGGAAGATTTTAGGCATTGCCTGGTTCAGCTCCGCCAGGATGGAGATCAGGTGACGAGCTCCCTCTTGACCTGCAGGGCCTCTGCATTCATCTTACCAGACAGCTTGGATTTGATTCCTTCGTGGTCAATGGGCTGGCTGGAGAGGGAGTAGATCTTTATTTCTGCCACAGGCACAGAGACATCCTTCACGTTGCTGTGCAGGCCGAGCACCAGAGCGCCCTCGTTAGGATGCTGCATCACCTAGGATGACAGAGCGGCAGTGGAAACGCCTTACTACGGAGAGATCCACTGAGTTGTCCATTTTCATAAACCCAAACAGATATGCATGCCAGTGGAAAGGGCATTCTGCTGATGCATTTTCTTTCTCACGACCTTCCAAATCCATGCCGACTGTTCTATTGCCTCCAAGATCTTACTGTGAAACTGTCTCCAGAAGTGCCGGCCACGAGTCAGGCCATGCGTTTAAAGACGAAAATCAAGGCCTGAGATTGAAAACGACTGCTAATCTCTAGGACTCCATTTTAGTTTAAGGCCTTCACAGAGAAACTAGTTTGCCAGGCTAGGTGGGGCCGGCCTGCGGATGGTGGTCACCTGTGTGCCTGGCAATGAGGAAAAGGACCTACAGTACATGAGAAAGCAGAAGGGCTTGACACAGCTGGCAAAACGCGGCATCCGCACTACTTCACTCCCGCCAGTCCCTCACACTGATACAAAACTAGAAGACGAGAGGAGGATGGGCTGGGACTATCTCACGTATGGCCACAAAATTTCCCCTATTTAATGTACTAAAGCACAGAAATGAGTTTTGAAACTGACTTGTGGCCCCTTTCTTTTTCCCCTTTGTCAGGACTGAGAGGATTTGCCTGACATATATGGGAAGTGCACAAATGAGCAAATGCACTGAGGATAATGGGAGCCTGGTTTCTAACTGATGGAGAAGGGAATTAGAAATATGGAAAGGGGAAGGCTAGAATAAGCCCAATGGTGCTGGATTGGAATTGACTGGATGTGAGCTCATGATCAGATAGATATAGATATGGAAACAGATATGATGTGTATGAATATATGAGTGCATATGCACACACACATATACACACACACACGTACGTTTCCTAGCTCTGTCAGCTGAGAGGGAGTAGAAGCAATGACACCCCAGTTGGAGAGTGAGCACTCCTAGTACCCACATCTTGGTTTCTAAATACCATTCTCCACTAAAACGAACCAGGGCTCTTAAGAGAACCAGTTCATTCCAAGGCTGCGTCAGGGGAAATACAAGATGAGCCTGTAATATTTTGTACCAGAAAGTAAAGAAGTATGTAAAGAGTGATAGGACATATCAAAAAGGATATAGGAACCAGTTTGAAGGGGCTCCCACTGGCCAAATTTGAGATAATTTGAACATCAAGCCAAAAAAATGACAGTAACAGATTAAACCCCACTGAATTAAACAGGAATCCATAGGTCCATAACTGATACAAATAAATGAATCAATTAGTAAGTAGGGAAGAAGGGAGAGCTCTGTCTTACAACCAAAAGCCAACTAACAAATATAGAAGGAATGGTGAGATTAGAAATTCACTGTGGACGGGGCCAGCGCAGTGGCCAAGTGGTTAAGTTTGTGTTCTCCTCTTCAGTGGCCTGGAGCTCACCAGTTTGGATCCTGGGCGCAGACAAGGCACTGCTCATCAAGCCATGCTGTGGCAGCGTCCCACACAGAGGAACTACAATGACTTACAACTAGGAAAAACGACTATGTAGTGGGGCTTCAAGGAGGGGGGAAAAAACAGAAGATTGGCAACAGATGTTAGTTCAGGGCCAATCTTCCTCACTAAAATAAAGAAAAGAAAAGAAAGGAAAAGAAACTCACTGTGTGGCAAGCATCAATCAGTGATTCAGCCCAAGAATCACAGATGCTAAAACTAGTTGGTGAAGATAGGAGGAGGAAAGTACTGTTATATAGTCTCAAAACATTTTCCTATAAAATATTTTTTCATTGGTAAGTACAAAATATTTACTAACTTTCTATTGGAAATCCTGGCAGACACCACCTTAACTAAGCAATGAAAGTCAACCTCACCCAGCGATGAAACAAATCAACGTGGAGTGCTGCCTATGTTGCACTGAGAAGAACATGGTATTACTTCTGTGGTAATTCTGCCAAAAATGTATAAGCTGAATCTAATCTTCAGAAAACATCGGACAAACCCAAACTGAGGAACATTCAATAAAGTGGTAACAGACCTGTACTCTTAAAAAATGTCAAGGGGGGCCCGCCCGTGGCCTAGTGGTTAAGTTTGGCGCATTCCGCTTCAGTGGCCCAGGTTTGGTTCCTGGGCAGGGACATAGAGCACTTGTTGGTGGCCATGCTGTGGCGGCGACCCACAGACAAAATAGAAGAAGACTGGCATGGATGTTAGCTCAGGGCAGATCTTCTTCAAGCAAAAAGAGGAAGATTGGCAACAGATGTTAACTCAGGGTGAATCTTCCTCAGCAAAAAAAAAAAAAAAAAAAAAAAAAGTCAAGAGCATGAAAGACAAGGAAAATCTGAGGGACTGTTGCAGATTGAAGGAGACTAAAGAGATATGACAACTAAATGCAAGACGTAATCCCAGATTCAATCGTGGGCCTGTAAAGACATCATGGAGACACTCGACACTTGGCACAGTCTGAATGGTGACTGAGGTCAGATGGTAATCTTACAGCAATGTTAACGTTCTGATCTTTTGGTGGCATGGTGCTTACATAGGAGAGTATTCTTTTTTTTTTTTTTAAATTACGGACAGAAGGTTTCTTTTCTTTCTTTTTTTTAAAGATTGGCACCTGAGCTAACATCTGTTGCCAATCTGTTTTTTTTTTCTTCTTCTTCTCCCCAAAGCACCCCCCACCCCCACCCCTGTACACAGTTGTATATTCTAGCTGTGAGCGCCTCTGGTTGTGGCATGTGGGATGCTGACTGCACATGGCTGGATGAGCGGTGCCATGTCTGCACCCAGGATCTGAACCAGCAAAACCCTGGGCACCGAAGCGGAGCACGTGAACTTAACCACTTGGCCACAGGGCCAGCCCTGGAGAGTATTCTTATTTAGGAAATTAACATAGTGTAGTATTAACGTGTAATGGGGCATCATGTCTGCAACTTACTCTCAATGGTTCAGAAAAGAAAATAATATGCATGAAATCTAGAGACAGAGAAGGCAAGTGCGGTAACACATTAACACCGAAGAATCTGGGTGGAGGCATATGGGGATTCTTCATACTATTCCGACAACTTTTCCCTAAGTTTGAAAATTTTTTAAAAATTAAAGAAAAACTTTTTGTGAGGGAGAAAGTACTTGATAAAAAGAGGTATACCCTAAATTTCCAATAAAAGAATTAACTTGTAAAATAAAATAAAACAGACAGCCAGCAGGCTGGGAAAATCGTTTGCTGGGTTCAACTCTCTCAGGCTCTCTGACTTACAGGCTGAGACTGTGCTCCTCTCACCTCTGCCATGTTGATGAGGCCCACGGCCAGGGTCTTGTAGCCCAAGATGGTCCGGTTCTTGTAACGCTTTCTCCTTTGCAACATGATCTGCAGCTTGTTGGCATCTCTCTTCAGGAAATGAGGGTACTGCCGAGCATAAAACAGAGTCAAGCGTGGTCAATAAGCAACTGGGTCCATTGGTGGGCTCTAGTCCCGCTAGAGAATGCACAATCTTTCTGTCTTCACTGTCTCCTGTCTATTCAAGGAGGTGCTCAGGGGGTGAAGGGAATATCCTTAAGTTGCTGCTGAGGGTGTGATTCGGCTCGGTGCTTGGCTTCCACTCCCCAGCTCTGTGGTCCACACACGTTCAGAAAGCTGCCTCTTTCCTTGCCATGTGATCTAGTGTTTCCTCCATGTGCTTCAATTTGGGCTTCTGGGATTATGATGAGAGACAGACATACTAGAAGGATAAGGAGGAGAAGGGAAGGGATGGAGATCACAATACGGGGGCAAAATGAGACTGAAGGGGCGCACTCTGCTGGAGTGTGTGCTGTGCATTCCTAAAGAGAGGTGACGGGGCTGAGCGTGGTAGGACGGGTGGGGCCAACAGCCTTATCAAAGGAAATGGGAAAGAAGAATGAGAAGTGATGCACTTTTCAGCATCCTACCTGGGTCTCAGCCTCCTGACTGTGGCTCGCTGTGTGATTGCTCTGGCCCTCCAGGCTGGGCATAAAAGCTGTGGGTGACTTTACTTTATTCCTGCTATGGCTAATTCACTGGGCTGAATTCACCGGGTGACTTTAGTTCACTGGGCTATGGCATCTTAGCCACCTGAGACTGAGGAGACTCTCACCTGAAGGGAGAAGGTCAACTGGAGCTCTGTTTCCACCAGGCCACTAGCTGGAAGGATGATTTCGTTGGAGCGAAGAATTCTTTTGGAACCCTGAAACCAAGAAAAAAATAAGTCAAAACTGTCACCAAAAATCAGACCAAGGGAAATGCTTTGTCTGCAAACAACTTTTAAACTCTACAAATATCCCTACCAGTCCAAATATTTCATCAGTCTTTGTCATACTTGTTAGAATTAAGCCACCACCATAGATATGATTTTGTATGTTTAATGCTGCATGTTTATAAAGGGTTTTCATGTAAAAATGATTTGTTTTTGCATTTGAGTTCTCCCAACTGTCCTGAGGATGAGGCAGGCAGGTATCAGCACCCCGAGGGGTGGAAACACGGCCCCAGGCTCAGCCCAGCCTCCCTTTTCCTCTGTAATGACACTTCAGCTGCACTGTCTTGCCTTTGGGTCTTCTCACACGCTTTTTGTCTCCTCTTGGGTGCTCCTTCACGCTTTGGTACACAGCTAACCAACTGCCCTTCCGGTCTCAGTTTAGATATAACTTTTTTTCCAGGAACCTTTCCTTTCAGCCCCTTCCTTTTCAACCTAACACTGGGTTAGACACCCCAATGTTTTCAGCTCTTAAGAAAATAAAGTTGGGCTAAACTATTCCTAAACTGTAAGAAGAGATCAGCCTGAGGAATGCCAGTAAATTTGTATAAACTACTTTCTCTAAAAAATTGAGCCGCAATTTAAACACAGTGGTGAAATGCCCAGATCTCCAGGACACAGATGGATGAACTGATAATGCAGACACCGCGTGACCCACATCTGTATCAAGACGTAGAACATTTCTATCACTCCAGAAAAATCCCTTGTGATGTCTCCCGGTCATTCCTGCACCACTCTCAGAGGCAAGCACTGTTGTGTTTTCTTTCACCATAGATCCGTTTTGTCTGTTCTAAAATTCCATAAAAACGGAATCATATCATACGTACCACTTCAGTTGGGCTTCTTTTGCCCAACATAACGTGGCTGAGGTTCATACAGGTTGTCGCATGTATCAATAGTTTATTCCTGCTGAGTAGAATTCTATTCTGTGAATATACCACACTTTGTTTACCCATTCTGTTGCTAAACGTTCACATTTGGGTCATTTCTAGTTTTTGGCCATTATGGCTAAAGCTGTCATCCTTGTACAAGTCTGGGTGAACGTGTTTTGCTTTTTCTTAGGCAAAGACCTAGGAGAGGAATTGCTGGGTCTTAGGGTAGACAAATGTTTAACTTTATGAGAAACTGTTAGACCGACTTCCAAAGTGTTGGTACCACTTTCCAGCCCAGCAGCCGTGTACGGGAGCCCCAGTTGCTCCACATCTTCCCCAGCACTTGGCGGGGTCAGCCCTGGACTCATGGATGCTAATGGGTACGTGCAGTGGAACATCAGTATGGCTGCAATTTGCATTTCCCTGACCACTAATAACAGTGAGCACCTTTTTATCAGTTTATTGGTCATTTTAAAATTTCTACTTATTAAGTGCCTGACCAAACTTTTTTGGCCAGGTTATCTTGTTACTGAGTTGTGAGAGTTTTTTTATTTATACAAGTCATGTCAGATATATGTGTTGTAAATATTTTCTTGCCTATTCATTTTCTTAATGCGTCTTTTGATGAGGTATTTAATTTTGATCAGGTCAACATTATTATTTCTTTTATGGTTACTGCGTTCTGGGTCCTATCTAGGATATCTGTGCCTACTCCAAGGTTGTGCGGATATTCTGTTATGTTTTCCTTTAGAAATTTTAATTTTCACATTTAGGCTTCTTATACATTTCTAATTTCTGTTTTTATAAAGTGCAAATTTGTTTGATGCAGAAGGAAAATCTCCTAAATACAACATTTCACAATGGCTTTGTAATTAGAACATTGTATTATACCAATTAAAAGTAATAAAGGAAACTTTGCCTCATCTGTTAGATAACGCTTTTTGTAGTAAGCTCTATTACAAACAAAAATCTTGACAAAGTTTTCACCTGACTCTATTTGGGCTCTCTTGATTTAAGAAATCTCTATAAAATGAATCTCAGAAATGCTGGGAGAGTCTAAAATGTGGTTTATTTCCAGCAGTTATATATACCAGGGGGTAGGAGACATTGACAATATTTAGAGATATTTTTGGTTGTTACAAGTGGTGTGGGTGTGAGAGATTTCTAGAGGGCAGAGGCCAGGGTTGTTGCTGACCATCCTATGACGCACAGGACACACTCCACAACAGAATGATCTGGCCCCAAACGTCAACAGGGCCGCTGTTGAGAAATGCTGCTCTGAAACCTGACCCCCGCGAAGACACTGCTTTCTGGGGAGCCCTCTCAAATGGTGCTACTTCTCTCCTACAACCCACAGCCACTGGGCTTGGAGGTGGGACAGGTGTCCTCTCATCACCAGGTCTAGAATATTCTCCCTTCCACCTCCTTAAAACTCCCCATTTTGAAGAGATGTCATCAGTTTATATTATCCTCTCTTTCTTGCTGCTGTTGTCATCTGTAACTGCCAGTCATTCCTGCTCATTTCCTGACTTTAGCTCCTCACTCACTGTTTCTCTCCCCAACACTACTCCAGTCATACACTCTTTCCAACATCCTGGCCTCTAAATCCCAGAATTCCTCTCTTCCAGTGATCTTGTCGTCACACTTGTCTTAGCCACTCACACGATTGTACTCTGGACCTCATCATTACCAACAATTACAACCAACACCTAATCTCAGCTTCAAACATCCTACTCTCTGATTACGCCTCCTATCTTCCCAGCTCGTTCTCTCTGGTTTGCCAACAATCATATAATCCTTCAAAGCCACCAGCGCCTACAATCCAGGGATCTGCTCATTGGTTCACTCTTCCTCTCACCCTTGCCATCCCCTTTCCTCCTTACCCAGCTTACATGCCATAATCAATCTTGATAAACACGTCCTTGCATCCACCCTTAACTCCTCTGCCCTGCTACTGTTCCGCCATACTCACTTGGTAAATTACAACCCTTTTAAATCCACCTGCCCTGGGTGAACATGCCCGGAGAGAATCTCAGTCTAACTGTTCTGACTTTAAATTTATGACCTCAGATCTTAAGAGGGCCTGCAATGCTGCCTGGCAATCATACTATACTTTCCCAAGTTCTTTCACTGTCCCACTCTATTAGATGATGGTTTCACATCTTCTCGTTTTTCCCCAAACCTCCAACATCAGCTTACCCCTCCCCTCACTCTAAGCTGATAACATTGATTCCTACCTGCTGAGAAAATTGAAGCAATACGAAAAGAGGTCCCACAACTCCCACCACACTTACTTATTTACCACATTTGTACCATCCCCTCTTTCCTCCTGTTACACAGATGAACCGCCCTGCTCTCATCCAAATCAACCACTTAGGCACCAGATCTCATCCCTTCTCACCCAGAAAGATGCTGTTCTGGCCATTCTTTCCTTTCCTACATAAGGGATCATTTCTCCAAATGGATCTCTACTACAAATGGATCATTTCCATTAGCAAACATGCTATTATTCCTCTCATTTAAAAAAAGCAGGGGCCAGCCTGGTGGAGCAGAGGTTAAGTTCACACACTCTGCTTTGGTAGCCCAGGGTTCGCAGGTTCAGATTCTGGCTGCAGACCCAGCACCACTCGTCAAGCCATGGTGTTGCCAGCGTCCCACACAAAACAGAGGAAGATTGGCACAGGTGTTAGCTCAGTGACAACCTTTCTCTCTCTCTCACACACACACAGACAAAACCCAAAAAACTTCTCCTGTCCCCACATGACCTGCTGGCTACCACCCCATATCTCGTCTTCCCTTTATAGCAAACTCAAGAGTTGCCTATTTTTGCTCTCTTGAAGTTTTCTCTCATTTTCTCTTAAAATTCCAGTCAGCCTTCCTATCTCCACCATTCCACCAAAACTGCCATTGACAAGGTCTTAAATAACCTCGACTTTGAGGAATCTGATGATCTGTTCCCATCTTCCCTGACTCATCTGCAGCTTTGACAGAGCTGATCACTCTCTACTTCCATCAACATGTCCTTCATTTGGCTCCCAGAACACCACACTCTCATGGATCTCCTCTTACCCTCCAGCTGCTTTCTTGGTCTCCATTCCAGGTCCTTTCTCTCCTCCCAACTTCCTAATGTTGGAGTGCCTGGGGTCGCAATCCTTAGATCTGCTCTCATCTCTATATTCATTCACTACACTCCTAGTTATCTCATCCAACCTTATGGTCTCAAATATGTTGATGACTCTCCAATTTCTCTCTACCTTAGACCTCTCTCCTGAACTCTAAACTCACATATTCAACAACTCCTCTTGAATGTTTAATAGGCATCTCAAATACAATATAATAAGCTGAATTTTGGATCTTTCCCTCCAAATCTGCTTCACCCACAGTCTTCCCCATCTCACTTAATTCCACCCTACCTGTTGCTTAAGCCAAAACTCTGGCACCACCCTCATCTCTTGTCAGAATCAGTGTCGTAGCCTATTAACTAACTGGTCTTCCTAATTCCTCTTTCCTGCCTACAGTCTATTCTCCACACAACAGCCAGAGTGATTCTATCACGTCTCTGTTCAAAATTCTCCAATTCACGCAGAATGAAAGCCAGAGACCTTAAATTAGCTACGCACATCCCGCCTCCCCACCTCTTTGACCTCTTCTCCTCCTCCACTCCTCTCCAGCCTCACTGGCCTCCCCTCCTTCCTCCTGATTCTGTCACACGTGCCAGACACGTTCCCGCCTGAGGGCCTTGCCTTGGCTTTTCCTTCCGCCTGGAACGCTCTTCCTCCAGATATTTGCATGACTCCCTCCCTCACCTCCTTCAAAGTCTTTTTTTTTTTTTTTAAAGATTTTATTTTTCCTTTTTCTCCCAAAGCCCCCCGGTACATAGCTATATATTTTTAGTTATGAGTCCTTCTAGTTGTGGCATGTGACATGCCACCTCAGCGTGGCTTAATGAGCGGTACCACATCCGCGCGCAGGATCCGAACGGGCAAAACCCTGTCGAAGCAGAGCTTGCGAACTTAACCACTCAGCCACTAGGTCGGCCCCCCTTCAAAGTCTTTGTGTAAACGTCATCTTCTCAATAAGGCCTACCCTGACCACCACATACAATTTATAACTTCCTCCACGTCTGGCACGCTCCAATCTCTTTATCTTATTTTATTTATTTCCCCATAGGACATGTCACCTTCCAATAGCAGCAGCCCTCATTATTTGAACTCTCACTATCCAAATATGTGCTATAGATATCTGTAAATCTTCTGTCCCAACTGCACTGTCTGCATTGCAAGCTTGTTAAGACGAATCTGCATGTGCAGGTAACGGGATGCACACATTTCAGTGCAGTCCCGGGGCCACAGCTGGTTCATTCTTTAAGGCATGGTGCATTACTGTTCTCATCTTTCCCTCCCTTCTCCAAAGATTTAGCCCTTCACGGTCCCAGTATTTGCTTCTTCCAAGTGCCTGGGGCACTACCAACTTGGGTCCAATTTCAAAACGATCTTTGGTCTCTTTACATATCATTTTTAATCTCTATGACAGTATATCTTCATTTGCAGTATAGAAGCAAAACAATTTATATCTGATACTACAGTATCATTACTCACAGCACACAAAAATATTCATTAATGAGTATTAATGCATGAAAAATTAGGTTACTGGTGTTTTAAATGTCTCTTTTTTAAATAAAAAATTCTTGATGGATTGTCACATACATATTTAAGAGTGCTGTAGTGATATTTGAGGAAATAAGCTGAGGTTGTGGATGTCTGAGAATGGATTGTTATTTTGCCCATTTAAATAATGGGAGATAGGCTTCTGCCATCTAACAAGTTTTCAAGAATGAGTTAGATTTCAAGGAAAACTTGTATATAATTTTCTTATCTATTATGTTTATTATCTCTTTCCTACTACTACATTGATTCTTAAACTTTTCAATCTCAGGATCTTTTTATACTCTTAAAAATTACTGAAGATCTCCCAATTTTTTGTTTACGTAGGTGATTCTATCAATATTTACCATATTAGGAATGAAAACTGAGATTTTAAAAATATGTATTAATGCATTTAAAAATAACCATAATAAACTTATGTGTTTACATAAAAATACTTTCTATGAAAAATATCTTTTCCAAAACAAAAACAATTTAGTAAGAAGATGGCACAGTTTTTTTTTATAACAGCTTTATTGGGATATAATTCAAACACCATACAATTCGCCAATTTAAAGCGTACAGTTCAATGGCTTTCAGTATATTCAGAGTTGTGCAACTATCAACACAATCAATTTTAGAAGATTTTCATCACGCCAAAGAGAAACCCCATATTCTTTAGCTGTCACCCTACCAAACTCCCAGTCACCTCACCTCCAGCCCTAGGCAGCCACTCATTTACTCTCTGACTGTACAGATTTGCCTGTTCTGGACATTTCACATAAATGAAATCTTTTGTGATTGGCTTCTTTCATTTAGCATAATGTTTTCAAGGTTCACCAATGTTGTAGCATAGATGTATTTTATCCTTTTTTATTAACAAATAATACTCCACTGTATGGATATGCTACTTTTTTTTTTTTTTAAAGATTTTATTTTTTCCTTTTTCTCCCCAAAGCCCCCCCCCCGGTACATAGTTGTATATTCTTCGTTGTAGGTCCTTCTAGTTGTGGTATGTGGGATGCTGCCTCAGCGTGGTTTGATGAGCGGTGCCATGTCCGCGCCCAGGATTCAAACCAACGAAACACTGGGCCGCCTGCAGCGGAGCGCGCGAACTTAACCACTCGGCCACGGGGCCAGCCCCTGGATATACTACTTTTTATTTATTCATTCATCAGTCAATGGACTCGAGTTGTTTCCACTTTTTAGCTATTAAGCTCCCAAGAACAAAGTGTGCAAAACTTTGTGTGGACATATTTTCATGTCTCTCGGGTAATATTTAGGAGTGGAACTGCTGGGTCATATGGTAACTCTATGTTTAATCTTTTGCCAGACTGTTTTCCAAAGTGGCTGCACCATTTTGCACCTCCGTCAGCAGTGTATGAGGGAGACGGGATACTTTTACATTTCTGCAGATCTCTTTAATGTCTGGCTTAATAGGAGACAGCTGGATTCTCATACCTGTTTCTGTATTCAGTATGCTGCAAAATACTGTTTTGGTTGGGTACATGAAAAAAATCCAAACTCAAAGAGATATGAAGTTAGAAAAAGGAGGAGCTTTTTAACAGCCTTTTCAGATAATTGTGAAATATTCTTCTCCGATACTACACCAAAACTCTACAAGTGGTAGTCTCTTAAAGGTTAGTAAGTTAGCAAAGTAGAATTTGAAACCATCTCAATAAGGCTTTTATACTCTGTTATATATTAAAATCCAATCAATTAACAAAACAAGGACATCGGTGGAAAAACTGGCAAATCTGAACAAAGTCTGCAATTTAGTTAACAGCATAGTACCAGTGATAATTTCCCAGTTTTGATAAACGTCCCATGGTTAAGAAAGATGTTAACACCGGGAGAAACTGGGTGAGGGGTATACGGAAACTCTACATGCTACTCCTGCATCTCTTCGGTAAATTTAAAATTATTGCAAAATAAAAAGTTAAAAATAAAATCCAATCCATTGGTCTACTTTGTTCTTTGAATGAATTTGCCCAGCATAATTCTGTAGCCTCACACATTGGTCATTTGGAAAATATTGGTTCACTGAGTTAGTCAAAGCTTTCAAATGTTACACATTTCGTTATACAGTAAAAACAATCCTAATCGTTACTATCACCACCGATCTCTTCAGTTAAAGTCTTTAGGAATTGGAAAGCTGTTAAGCTTACAGGGACAGAGATAAGTTTTCCAAAATTCTAATTTCCACTGGAAAGCTCAAATTTTATTTCTAATTGGCCAAAGATATTCTCAGTTGTTTCCCTTGAAGTGACATGCTCACACATTCATTTTCAAGAAAATAGCTGAGTCTGAATAACAAGTTTGTCTGTAAGTCCTTCTTTCAAGTAAAAATGGTGTTCCATGAAAAAAGCAGCTACTTTAATGCACAACTCACTCGCAAAGCGCTCGTCCTCGAGACAGCAGTATCCTTTGCTAGGAAGAAGTGCTTTATGCAAATTTCCCATCTCATCAGACAGAATATTAAAAAGACAAGTACTCCAGGGCTTATTGTATCCAGAGACACAATAAGTTAACAATTTTTACTGCTTCTTCAAGGACACTCTTAAGCAAAACTGGCTTTTTCCTTTTTCCTTTGAGTCTGTAAACAATATAATGACTACTGGTACATTCTGTGCAACTGCCTTGATTTGTGCTAAGGACCAGCTGTTCTCTCCACCACCGCTCTTGTGCCTTCAACGCAAATGTCAACACGGTGGAAAGGGCAAATAATGCTACCGTGCTATCTTGAAAACCACTGTGACCTCATGTATCCCCTGAAAGGGTCTTAGGGAGCCCAGGGTCTGCAGACCTCATTTTGAGAACTGCTGCTCTACTGGCCTGGAAAGATCCTTAAAGGCAGGGATTTTGGTCTGTCTTGTTCCCGGTTGTATCCCCTGTGCCTAGAACAATATATAATAGGTGTTCAATAAATATTTATTGTGTGAGTGAATAAATAAGTGTCTGGATAAATCAATATGAGAACATCTGTAATTACTTTCAGCTGCTTGGAAACAAAGCAATAAAAAATTCAGGATATTTGTAGTTTTGGGTATAATTTTAAATTTTAAAGAATATTAAATATTTAATCAGGAAATAAAAGAAATTATTTCTTTTGGCAAAGGCATTTAACTGTGGGGATGGCAAAAGCAGCAGGGAACTTTCAAAGCCACACCAACAGTGTTTGCATTGGAAAGCAACAGCTTTTAGCATAGGAAACAATTCCTGAAAACTGGAACACTGCCTGTGACCTAGAAACAGGGTGCAAAGTCAGGAAAGGAGAAAAAGACACTGAGAGTTTCCACTTGCACATCACTGTCCCACACTTGTTTTTTCAACCCATAGTGTCTGGCGACGTTTTACAGAATTGGGAGGAATTATGCACAAAGGATGAACACGGAGTTAGAATACAAGATGGGACACACAGGAATTCATAAGGAGTAAATAAAATGTTTTAATTTGTGGGACTAAATTGAGATAATGAGACCTGAGGACCTCAACACATGGCTCCCACACTGTGAGTGCTATAGACGTCGATTTTAATGAATGCAACATTAGCGCAATAAATTGCTGCATTATAGGTGATCTAGCTAATAAAATATTCTGGTTAGTAGGGAGTTACCATATAGATCACAATTTTTCAGCGAGTAGGAATTCAGTAAGCACACTGTTCTTAAACTGAAGAATGCCATCGTTATTTAATGACTCCGGAAGCACTTCAGAATCTCAGTGAGCTCCAGGGAGTCTCATTAGAGAGGAGCGATCAGTTAAGGAAGGTCTGGTAATGAAGTTTGACGACTTCACAAATTACTGACTCTAGTTTCTAGTCCTACTTCTGCCACTTGGTAATTAGCTGGCAACGGGTAAATTCCTTAACCTTTCTGTAGTTCAGTTTCTCCCTTCTTTCCTGAAATTCAGGAATGCTTAGAATATGAATGTTTGTGAAATATTTCGGGTCCCTTGAAGGTACTGACTTAAGCATAAGGAATTAAATCTGGGGATTACTCAGGAGATAATATATCCAAGTAAATTATACATTGCCAAGTCTGAAATAATAATCTGTAAGTTTCTTCTACCCTATAGAAAACGTCAAAAGTGCTTCCCCAACCCATGCGCCTGTTTGGACCTAGAAATCCTGGGGACAAGACTGAAACTGACACTACCCGCCTAGTAATTTCTGAACAATTTACTAAACACTTTAGCATCCACATCACTTGATCTTCATACTAATCCTGTTAGATAGGCAGGGGAGGAAGAACCATTTTTTAAAATTTTAGACAAACAGACTAAGGTTTAAAGCAACTGAGCGCTAAGAGGCAGAATTGGAACACTGTAGGTCTCACGGGCGCCATCATCCTTCTACTATTGTACTTGCTTTGCTGAGTGAAAGAAGAGAGAGGTGGCCCCCCATTGATATTTCTGAAGCCCCAACAGTGGGCAAATCATTACCCAGCTTTCTGGGACCCTGAACAAACCATCCTGCTCAACTCACCTGTAGCTTCACGGCAATGACCACTGAGTTAAGGTCCTTGTCCATTTCTTTTAGCATGACCAGTTTCTTCAGGGTCAAGCTGAACAGCCTAGAAAAATTTAGAGAAAGAAGATTTGGTCAAATGTAAGGAATTGATGAGGAGAAAATTTATGAGACATTCTCTTGGGGGAAATGCTGCTTTATCTAAAGTAAGAACGTTAGAATGCCATTCTCAGGCCAAACCGTGTCGCCTCCTTCAGTAAAAGAGCATCCCTTTTAGTTAACTGTTGTACTTGAAGGATAAAAAAAGGAATTATTCCATGAACCTCTGTGGATGTCCCTTTATCTCAAGCCAAACCAAGATGCCTTTTCACTCCTAACATGTGGGAACAATCTCTGAGGGGGGAACAGACTAAGGGAGGGGTACAGATGTTTATTTTGCTTACCCAGCTCCTCTTCCACCTTACATGTAACCACACCTGAAGCATTTACATGTAAATCTCCAGCAACAAGGAGATAATCTACACAAACAAAACAGATACCATTTGGCAGGAAGTGACTTCAATAGCCACAAATTCGATTTCAGCTGAACTTTGCTTCAAGTACGCAGAACATCTTCAGTGCCACGATGAGGAAACTGCCCTTAACTGAAAGTGACAGGACTGTGCCCCGCTCTGGAGTCTCAGCATCTCTAATCCGACTCTAATCTCCAAGGCGGGGCGACCCTGGACTTCTAGCAGGTGCTGGGAGAGAAACCCCGGATGCTGCTCTTCCACCTCCATTTGGAGTGGTTCAAGTTCTTAAAAGACTCTTTTCCTTGGGGAGGTTCTGGAGAATGGGGAGTCATCCGAGAGAGCGTGCTGACCAGAGTGACAGCAAGTCCTGAGAATTAGATTCCATCTCACACGCGTTTGCTCTTCAGTGCTGTAGCTCTCTGCCCCCGCGTTCATTTCTGACTGCTCTCTCTGCACTCCTTCCTCATACTCTCAGCTTCAGTTGTACTGAATTTCTTTTCTTTTGAGGAAGGTTAGCCCTGAGCTAACTACTGCCAATCCTTTTCTTTTTGCTGAGGAAGACTGGCCCTGAGCTAACATCCATGCCCATCTTCCTCTACTTTATACGTGGGACGCCTACGACAGCATGGCTTTTGCCAGGTGGTGCCATGTCTGCACCCAGGATCCGAATCGGCGAACCCCGGGCCGCCGAGAAGTGGAACGTGCGAACTTAACCGCTGCACCTCCGGGCTGGCCCCTACTCTCACCACTTTTATGTATTATACTAGAGGTTCTTTTTTTTGAGGAAGATCAATCCTGAGCTAACATCCGCCAACAATCCTTCCGTTTTTGCTGAGGAAGATTGGCCCTGAGCTAACATCTGTGCCCATCTTCCTCTATTTTATATGTGAGACCCTTGCCATGGCATGGCCTCATGAATGGTATGTAACAAGTCCACGCCTGGGATCCAAACCAGCAAACCCTGGGCTGCCAAAGCGGAGTGCGAGAGCTTAACCGCTGTGCCACAGGGCTGGCCCCCTAGAAGTTCTAACTGGTGCAAGAAGGCAAGAAAGAGAAATAAAAAGTATCCAGGTTGGAATGAAATAGAACTGTCTTTATTTTCAGATGTATGATCATCTATGTAAAAAGTCTGATGGAATCTTAAAAAAAACCTACTAGAATAGGCTCACAGGCCAGGGGAGGAACTTCAATGGCGTCAGCCAGGGCCAGTGTCAGCATGCCTGGACTGGGTGACAGCACCGGCCACCACCAATGTCTCAGTCTCCGGAGAGGTCTCTCCTCTCACCGAGATGCACCCGGAGCCTACCAGGGCCTGTCCTATGCCAGACACTCTGAATACTGTGAGTACAGCAGGGGACAAAACAAGACAAGCCCTCTTCTTTATGATGCTTCTTTCTGGCTGATCAAGAAATTATCCCACGTGAAGATGCCCCTCCCATGGAGAAACTGTGGGGTACTAGTGGACCCCATGCCAAAATGTCTACAAAGAAGGCTGCCAAAAATTCTTGCCCTCACCACACACACACACACGATGCTCCTTCATCAGATGCTGGGATTTCCCCCCTTTTTCTGGATCTTGTGATTTGCTTTGACCAATAGAATGTGGCAGAAGTAAAGCTGTGCCAGTCCGGACTGTGCCCTTAGGAGGCATGGCATATTCACTGTTCCTTCTCTTCGAGCCCTGAATCACCACATCAAGAAGTCCAGGGCCCGCCCCGTGGCTGAGTGGTTAAGTTCTCGCGCTCTGCTGCAGGCGGCCCAGTGTTTCGTCGGTTCGAATCCTGGGCACGGACATGGTACCGCTCATCAAGCCACGCTGAGGCGGCATTCCACATGCCACAACTAGAAGGATCCACAACTAAGAATATACAACTATGTACCGGGAGGCTTTGGGGAGAAAAAGGAAAAAAATAAAATTTTTTTAAAAAAAAGTCCAGAACCTTTCTAGTCATGGCAAGTGAATCTGAGTCATTTCCCAGTTGTTAGCTGTTATAGTCATCCCATCACACATTTGAGTGAACTCATCTTGGATCTTCCAGCCCATTCTACTGCCCCAGCAAACACCACATGAAGGACAAATGAATCTGACCCTGGTGAATCTATTCCATTTACCTGATGCCCAGAATCAAGAGCAATAAAGTGGTTGTTGCCAAAAACACAAAACAAAACAAAAAACAAAAAACAAAACCTAGAATAATAAGTGAGTTTAGAAAAGCTGCAGAATACAAGATCAATAGACAAAAATCAATGGTATTTCTATATACTAGCAACGAATAATTGAAAATTGGAACTTAAAATATATAATTCACAACAGCATCAAAAAATATGAAATACATAGGGGTAAATCTGACAAAAAATGTACAGGATGTGCACACTGAAAATTATAAAACACTGCTGAGAGAAATTAAAGAAGACCAAAATAGAGAGATATACACTGTTCATGAGTTGAATATCCATATGCAAAAAAAGGAATTTCAATTCATATCTTGTATTGTCTAAAGTAATCAATTCAAAATGGATTACAAATCTAAATGTAAAACATAAAATTATAAAACTCTGGGGGGCCTGCCCCGAGGCCGAGTGGTTAAGTTTGCACACTCCGCTTCAGCGGCCTAGGCTTTTGCCGGTTTGGATCCTGGGCGCAGACATGACACTGCTCATCAGGCTATGCTGAGGAGGCATCCCACATGTCACAACTAGAAGGACCCACAACTAAAATATACAACGATGTACTGGGGGGATTTGGGGAGAAAAAGCAGGGAAAAAAAAAAAGATTGGCAACAGTTGTTAGCTCAGGCACCAATCTCAAAAAAAAAAAAAAAATTCTAAGGAAAAAAACAGGAGAAAATACTTGGGAACTTGTATTAGGGAAAGATTTCTTAGCTATGACACCAAAGAACAATCTCTAAAAGAAAAAAATTGATAAAAATGTACTTCATCAAAATGAATAACTTCTGCCCTGCCCTTTGAAAGATGCTGTTAAGAGAATGAAAAGCGGGCCGGCCTGGTGGCACAGTGGTTAAGTTCGCACGTTCTGCATCGGTGGCACGGGGTTTGCTGGTTCGGATCCCGGGTTTGGACATGGCACCGCTTGGCAAAAGCCATGCTGTGGTAGGCTTCCCACATATAAAGGAGAGGAAGATGGGCACAGATGTTAGCTCAGGGCCAGGCTTCCTCAGCAAAAAGAGGAGGATTGGCAGCAGTTAGCTCAGGGCTAATCTTCCCTAAAAAAAAAAAAAGAGAGAGAATGGAAAGATGTTTTGTAATTGCAGAAGAATCCAACACAGGGGGTGGGTGGGAAGTGGCAATTACAAAAGGGTACTTTTGGGGTGATGGATATGTTCATTATCTTAATGTGGTGACGGTTTCACAAGTGTGTATATTTATGTCAAAATCTGTCAAATTACATACTTTAAATATGTGCAGTTTATTGTATGTCAATTATACTTCAATAAAACTTTTTGGGTTTTTTTTTTAAAGATTTTTACTTTAATTTTTTCCTTTTTCTCCCCAAAGCCCCCAGGTCCATTAGTTGTATGTTCTTAGTTGTGAGTCCTTCTAGTTGTGGCATGTGGGATGCTGCCTCAGCATGGTTTGATGAGCAGTGCCATGTCTGCGCCCAGGATTCAAACCAGCGAAACCCTGGGCCACCGCAGCGGAGTGTGCAAACTTAACCACTCGGCCTCGGGGCCGGCCCCTGTTTTTTTTTAAAGGAAGGTTCTACCCAGTGTGCCAGAGTTTGCTAATTATTTATCCAACATCTATTTTCCCCTTCCTACTTTATAAGAGAACACCAATTTTTAGCTGAGTGTGTTGCTTCCTGAAATAAAAGAGCATGCTTTCCAGCTTCCTTTGCAGCTGGGTGAGATTGCATGTCTAAAATCCGGCCAATGTGTAAGTGGATATATTAGGTAGGACTTGCAGGAAGATTTTTTTAAAGGGAGCAGACTCACCTGATATGTCCCTGATGACACCATGGGAGCTGCTGTATAAGCGCTTGATTTTTAATTTTTTATGTGAGAAAGAAACTGTTATCTTATGTAAATCTCTTATTTTGTGGTTTTTTTCTTGGTGTTAGGACTTTAGTCACCAGCTCCCAAATACTTTTAAGAGAACTGGCTGAACTCTTTCCAAAGTCCACTTTAAAGGGCAATGCCCTACCAGGAAATCCTGGCTCTCATCTTTATGGAAGGAAGGGAAGATATCTCACAAAAACAGTTGGAATCCAAAGGGCTTACAAAGGAGGACCCCAGGTTATCTGGTTCAAAAATAATCTTCCTCTCTACAAAGGCATTTTGAAAATATACTGATAACAGGAATTGTTTATTGTCATTTTTAAAGACTCTATTTGGAAATCTTAGCCAAATCCATCAACAAAAAACCAGAAAAACATCAAATCAGGTCCCGATTACTCAAAGTGGTTCTTCCCTCTGCGTCTTGGTCTTCTCCTGATCCTACCCCTTACTTTCTTTGTTGGGTGACCTTTGGCAACCTCTGTGACTCAGTTTTCTCACATAAAATGAAGATAACAACAGTTCCCTACTTCACAACATGTTGACACGAATAATCCATAATCTATAAATCAAAATTGGGATGAGTTTATTATGAGCCACATCTGAGGACCATAGCTTGGGGGCTTGCTTCCCCAAAGAAGGAGGCACAGCAAAGAAGAGGGGTGTACGGAGTGGTTATATACTGTCTTGGAACAAAGAGCATACATCACATACCACAGGAATATCTCTTCTACTACTGTCACGAGATGCTTAGCAGGTCAGTGCTCACAAGGTGAGCACAGCAGGTCGGTAATTAATCCTTAGTTTCCAGGAAGAGATGCTTATCCTTAAAGAAATGCTAGTATGGGGGAAAGCTACATACCTATCTTCAAGGGCATCATTCTTGTCTTTGGGACATTGTAAATGCTTAAAGCAGATGTACAATGCATGCTCAACAGACCACATCAGGCCTTTTTGGAAAAACGAGGTCAGGCCAAATTAGTTTTAAACCAAACGGCTTCCTCATCTACTCCAACATATACTATTGCTTTTCATTTATTTATCAACACTGTGATATGGATTAATTGAGAGAATGAAGGACAGCATAGGACCCGGCATATAATAAGATGCAGTAAATGCTACACTTGGAACCATCAACATCATCATCATCATCACTCTTACTTGTTCACTGTTTGAGACTGCCTTTGGCTCGCTCTTCTGTGGGATGGACCTCCTCGTGATAAGAGCAGTGAGGCAACCGCTCTTCCACACAGGAAGGGAGCTCCTGGCCTTGACCCCCAAGGCCTGCCCCGGAGCCATTTCTCTCCACTTCACAGGCACTTTAGCCCTCGCAGAGAACATCCTCACCGCCATCACCAACAGGAGGACCCAGTCAGAGTAACACTGATGGAGCCTACAGTTGGGTTAAAGACTTTCTCTGTGCCCATCAAGATCCCCATCAACCATTTACTGTACATCTTCTGTGTGCTTAGCTCTATGCTAGGAGCTGTGAAATACATAGAAAAATGAGGCACAATCTCTGCTTTTGAACAGTTTTATAACCTAGTTGCAAGGACAGGATTTAAGTACATTGAACAATTAGCTAACAACTGTTAACAGGGCAGACATAATTAAGGACTAAATTACATAAACGATTGTGAGTAACTGGGCTATGGCTTCAGTGAGGACATATTATTTGAGTCCAAGTAAATTCTCTCAAGAAATTGTTTTCTTTAGATCCCATTAGACTAAATCTGAAAGAATAAGGCTGTCTACTTGATAACTGGGTAGAGAATGGAACAAAAATACAATAACAAGAATCTTAATTCTAGTTTGTGCTTCACTGTAAGATAGAGAAGAAAGAGCCTTAAAGGATATCTACAAGTGATCCCCAACCTGCATTTATGGCTGTTTCAAATTTCTGCCATGCAAATCATAACCAGAGAGGCGCACCAAGAGGGAAATAGTAAGATTCCATTCCCCTCCATTTCCTTTCTAATAAGGCAGCAATGAACAGTGAAACAACCATATTTTGGACAGAAAAAGGGGAAGAAAGAAAACATAAAGATCTGCATGAAATAAAAAAAACTGGATCATCAGTCTCTGAATCAAACTAATGGTCCTTTTGGGACCAGAGCAGATAGATGTTGGACCAGAACACAAGTGACCTGGGCTATTCTTTTGTCCTACCAAGAAATGGCTGCCATATGAGCAAATCACGTTCCTCTCCTCTTTTGTTCTTTAATCATCAGACGGGAAGCGTAAGCTCCGCCCCCCCACAACAGCATTTCCAGCATAAAGTGCAAATCAATAGACAAAATTACGGGAAAGTTCTCCCTCTGTGAGAATAACTCTCCATTTCTAAAACTGTTTCAATTTTAACAGGGCAGCTGTAGAAGTCTGGATGAGCTCTAATAACAATAACACGAAAAGGTACATTTCTGAGCAGTATACTTCCACCGCTTAAGAAGTCACATGAATATGTAAATATTAAACTTATTACTTTACATGAAATAACATAATTTTGACTGTGAAACTAAGGCATTATTTTTTTTAAATCAGTAACCCTGAAGCAGATTTTTAAAAAGCAAAGCAACTAAATAATCATCCCAAAAGGCACAGCTGGGACGGGATGGGTTGAACGAGATGCAGGAGAGTGGATTTTACAACGAATGGAAAGAGGAAAAAAGATGGCCTGTCTGTAATTGTCTCACAGAGAAATCAGATGGAAGTAGGCATTGTTCAAATGGGGCAACACCAGAGATGAGGAAAAACTTACACCCAAACGAAAGACAGGACCCAGGAACACGGTGAGGCGCGTTTTATTTACTGGTCATAGGAGGTCACTTTCTTTGAAGCAGAGGAACACAAGGTGATAAGTAAACCCCAAATTTTCAGCTGGTCAGTGTAAGTTTATCTTTGGGGTATACATGCCAATTATTTGCACATACCAACAAGATTTATAAATTTTTTCCTCATTCTATGGTCTCCTCGATGACAGTCTTCTGGATGGGAAAACAGGTTTCCAGTGTGGGGTGAGGGAGGAGAGGGCTTGCCTACTGAAACGAAACGCGAAGATTCTCAGGTCCGCAGCCTTCAGGAATGTAAGGGACTTAAACGGAAGTTTTCTCACCCATAAAATAGAACTGCCATGTGAACTAACAGATGTGAAAAGTACCCAGCACAGAGCCAGGCAAATCAGAAGTCTCAAAAAGGTTAAGTGTGTTCCTTAACCTTTGCTCAAAAGAACTCTACATACCATGTGCATCTGACAAGTCCTAGCCACTTAAATGACAGTCCTGCATCATGACCCCCTTAAGAGATGTGTTTCAATGATTGAGGCAGACAGGGTTATGGGAAGAACAAGAAAACCAAACATCCTCCAACGTCTGGTCAAAAGCAAGTGTTCCAAGTCAGGGGTAAAAATCAATAAAACATATTAAAACAAAAACATTATATCCAACGGAGACTGCCAAGTCAAGCATGGTTGAATATTAGGGAGCTATTATTATTTTTTTCTCCTGAGGAAGATTTGCCCAGAGCTAACATCTGTTGCCAATCTTCCTCTTTTTCAGCTAGAGAAAGATCAGCCCTGAACTAACATGTGTGCCAATCTTCCTCTATTTTGTATGTGGGATGCTGCCATAGCATGGCTGACGAGTAGTGTAGATCCGCGCCTGGGATCTGAGCCCATAAACCTGGGCCGCCGAAGCAGAGCGCATGAACTTAACCACTATGCCATGGGGCTAGCCTCAAGGGACTTATTAATACATGTTATCACATTAATAAGTTTGAAAGAAAAACATAATTATTTTATTAGATGCTAAAAAGGCATTTGATAAAATTCAGCATACATTCCTAATTTTTAAAAGACCCTTAGCAAAAGAGCAATAGAAAAGTACTCCCTTAACATAAACTTTAAGAATATATACTTTCCATAAACAGTCAGCATCAGGATCAAAGGAGAGAGGGCATTCCTTCTGAAGAAAGGACAATATAAGGGCCTGTCTCTGGTATTCATATAAAACCGTTTCGAAAGCTGGCTGAAGTCATTAGAAATAAATGATATAAAAGCTGAAAGGAGGAGACAAACAATCCCCATTTGCAGATATGTCACTATGTACTGGAACTCAAGAGAATCAACCAAAAAGCTAGTGGAATCATTAAGAAGACATCAAAATAAAATATAAAATTGTATCAAAAGTTTCCTTAATGTAGGGGCCAGCCTCATGGCTGAGTAGTTAAGTTCTTGCACGCTACTGCAGCCCAGGGTTTCGCCGGTTTGAATCCTGGGTGTGGACACGGCACCGCTCATCAAATCATGCTGAGGCGGTGTCCCACATGCCACAACTAGAAGGACCCACAACTAAGAATACACAACTATGTACCGGGGGGCTTTGGGAGAAAAAGGAAAAAAATAAAATCTTGAAAAAAAAAAAGTTTCCTTAATGCAAATGACAACCAATAATTAAATACAATTGAGAAATAAGTAGAGATGCATGATGAAGTATTCAAGGGGAAAATGATTTTGTAATTAAGTTCAAAATACGTAGGAAAAAATAGATAAAGCAATATGACAAATTTTAAACAATTGTTCAATCTAGGAGATTAACATATATGGGGGTTCATTAAACCTTTCTCTCTGCTTTGCCTTAGGTTTAAAAAATTGCATAGTAACAATAAAAAAGTAAGAAAGAAAGAAAAAAACGCCAAGAAACTTCTGGGGAAAAGAGTGAAGAAGAGTGCTTTACTCAACAGGATATTAACATGTATTCTATAGCCAAAGTAATTAAAACACCTTGGTATTGGGCAAAGAATAAACAAAGAGATCAATGGAAGGGAACAGAGTCCAAAATTAGACCTAAGTATAAACAGAAATTTATTGTATTTAAGAAATAGATGAATTATTCAATAAACAGTACTGGAAAACTGGCTAGCTAATTGAAGAAAAACAATGATAGATCTCTATCTCATTCCTTACACCAAAGTAAATTACAGACAGATTAAAGACTTAAATAGAAAAAAGCAAGTAAGCAAAGCATAAAAGTAGCAGAAGAAAATACAGATAATTAAAAAAAAAAAATCTTGGGGCGGGGAAGACCTTTCTAAGCATCACACCATCACACCAAATCAGGATCCATAAAGGAACTGATACATTTAAAAATTAAAAACTTCTATGTAAAAATAAATGATAACAGAAATTAAAAATCATCATAAGATTTAAAAATTTTAAGAACTAAAATGAAAAATATAATACGATAAATGTCAATATCCTTAATCTGTAAAGAGTTATTAGAAATCAATAAAAAAAAACAAACACCTCAAAATAAAAATTCACAAACAATACTAAGAGTCAATCCACAAAGGAAGAAAAAGGAGAGGTGAAAATATATGAATAGATGTTTAATTTCAGTACAAATCAGGTAAATACAAACACCAACCAGGTTGAAAAAATGAAAAAGAGTGACAATACCTAGGGTTGGTGAGAATATGGGAAAATAGGCACTCTAATGTACAACTGACAGAAATGAAACCTACCAGCAATTTTTGTCTTTTGGAGAGCAGTTTCATAATAGGTATTAATTTAATGTGCATTCCTTTTTACCTAACAATCCTACTTGCAGAAATCCATGTAAGGAGACAAACAGAATTGTACACATTGGGAACTGACTGATAAATATTATATTTATATAAGAAACAAGGTATAGTTACTATAAATGATGATGTAGATCTATACAAATTAAACTGAGAAAACTTTTTTTTCTTTGAGGAAGACTGGCCCTGAGCTAACATCCGTGCCCATCTTCCTCTACTTTATATGTGGGACGCCTACCACAGCATGGCGTGCCAAGCAGCGTGTAAGTCGGCACCTGGGATCCGAACTGGTGAACCCTGGGCCACCGAAGCAGAATGTGCGAACTTAACCGCTACACCACCAGGCTGGCCTCAGACTGAGAAAACTTATAATACAATAATTATGGTATGATTCCATTTTTGTTAAATCGTTCCCACTCAATTTTCAAACAAATGGAAGACTGTTCAAACAAATTCTGATAGCAGTCATTTCATCTTACTTTTACTTTCTTAAGTTTTGTTTTTTTAAACTTAAGATTGTTTTGCATTATTTACATTTTTTAAAAATATCTATTTTTGGGGGCTGGCCCGGTGGCACAGTGGTTAAGTTTGTGTGCTCTGCTTCAGTGGCCTGGGGTTTGCGGGTTTGGATTCTGGGTGTGGACCTACACCACTCAACAGCCACGCCGTGGTGGTGACCCACATACAAAATAGAGGAAGATTGGCACAGATGTTAGCTCAGGGCCAATCTGTCTCACCCCTCTCCCCCAAAAAATCTATTTTTCTTACCAAAGAAATATATTTTAATTTTAGGGGAAAGATTTTTTTAAATGGTGATAACTAACGAAGCCAGGTGACAAGTGCATGGGGAATTGATATACTACTTTCTCCACTTTTTGAAAATTCATAAGTTAAAAAATAAACAATAGGCAGGGCCAGTCCAGTGGTGCAGCAGTTAAGTGTGCATGTTCTGCTTTGGCAGCCCAGGGTTCACTGGCTCGGATCCTGGGTGCAGACGCACTGCTTGGCAAGCCATGCTGTGGCAGGTGTCCCACATACAAAGTAGAGGAAAGATGGGCACAGATGTTAGCTCAGGGCCAATCTTCCTCAAAAAAATTTTTTTAAAAAAAGCAAATAAACAACAGGAATAAAAGGACAGGCTGAACAGAATCAGAGGGCCACGATCACTAAAGGGCACTTATGAAAATAAAAGTGCCAATGGTTCAAATGAGAAAAAAAAAGGTGGATAAAACTAACTCTAAGCCCATTCACACAACTGAAGAGAAAGGTAAAGATTAACAAAGCAGATCAGAACCCCAGAATACTGGAGCTGCAAGTACTATTTCCAGTTTAAATATGGAAACTGAGGCCCAAAGAGATGAGATATAAATAAATAAAACCTCTTAAGTCAAAATACGTTCCCTCCAACTACAATGGGTGTATATGTGCTAAATGCTGAATACCATACTGAACAGAACACACGTTCCCCTCTGCAAAAGTGCTCCTTAATGGCTGCTACAAGAAGTCTAGGAGAGGCCTAAAGAATACTTTAAATCCCAAACAAGCCCCACACATGTTACAATTATTGCTCAAATCAAAATATGTAATAAGTATGGTCAACCTGACTCTCTAATGAGTACTTTAACAAAAAACAGTCTGTCTCACTTTATAAAATAGAACAAAACTTAAGAACGGCTGAAAAATATTGGATAGGCACTTAACGGAAAAGGAAAGCAAATGGCTAGCTGACGTAAAAAGACGCACAAACCCTCAGTAATAAACAAAATGCAAATCAAAACCACAGTGAGATCCTATTTCACTTTCACCAGACTGGCAAAAATTATAAATCTGACAAGTGATGCAATTAGGGTAATTAGAACAATTAAACACTGCTGGTGCAAGGCCAGCTTAGGACGTCCACTTCAGAAGAGCGTGGCTTCACACAGCACGGGGGAGAATGTACACAGCCTTGCGGCTTAGTCTATGAACACATCCTAGGACAGCGGTTCTCTAAGTACGGTCTGGGACCCGCGGGAGTTCCTCAGATCCTTTCAGGAGGTGTGCGAGGTCAAATCTATTTCCAAAATCATTCTAAGGTGTTATTTCCTATTTCACTCTCATTCTCACCGAAGCATACAGTGGGTTTTCCACTGCTGTGTGATATTGAAACAGACTGATTGCAGAAGCAGATATGAGAAATCAGAGGTTTTCTACTAAGCCAGACATTAAAGAGATCTGAAAAAAATGTAAAACAATGCCATATTTCTCACTATTTTTTTGTTTTGGAAACTATAGTTCTTCTTTCATAAAAATGTTAATTTTGGGGGGCCAGCCCCATGGCCAAGTGGTTAAGTTCATGTGCTCCGCTTGGCAGCCTGGGTTCACCAGTTTGGATCCTGGGCGCGGACCTACACACTGCTCATCCAGCCGTGCTGTGGCGGCATCCCACAAAGAAGAACTACAATGACTTACAACTAGGATATACAACTATGGATTGGGGCTTTGGGGAGAAAAAAAAAAGAGGAAGACTGGTAACAGATGTTAGCTTAGGGCCAATCTTCCTAAAGAAAAAAAAAAGAAAATTTTTTATTATTTTTACCTTATTACTTTTATTTTTCAGTTATTGTTATTTTTAGTGAATAAGTAAAATTCTAACCATTTCTATTTTCATTTTTAATACAGTAACTATTGATAGATATAACCCACCAGACGACAGTCACAAGAACGTTAGCAGTACTATTTGTAAAGACCAAACAAAAAACTAGCTAATTGCAAATGTCTCTCAACACACATGCACACACAGTAATACCATGGAACACCACACATCAGTGGAAATGAATGAATCATAGACAGATACGATAATAAGAAAACAGAATTCAGCCAATAAGATTTCATGTACATAAAGTTCAAAACACACAACACTAAACAATACATTGCTTCGGAAGACAAATGTTCAAGGGATGATAAAGCAATGATTTCAGAGAGCAGTTACCTCTGAGATGGAGGGAAAAGGATGAGAAAAAATGCGGACATACCAGGAACTCCCAACAACTTCAATTCTTTTTCTTAAATTGGGTAGTAGATTCTTGGGTGTTTGTTGTACAATGAGTCTTTATATCTTCTAAATTTTTTCTAAATATTCTTATGTATCTACTCAATATTTAGTAAAATACTCAATATTTAATAAAGACAATTAGAGATCACATTGATTCAATTCTCTCAAAAAGATAAAGCAGGGGCTAGACGGGTGGTGTAGCAGTTAAGTTAGTGCACTCTGCTTCCATGGCCCAGGGTGCCGGTTTGCATCCCGGGTGTGGACCTATGCACCGCTCATCCAGCCATGCTGTGGCAGGTGTTCCACGTATAAAGAAGAGGAAGATGGGCAGAGATGTTAGCTCAGGGCCAATCCTCCTCAGCAAAAAGAGAAGAATTGGCAGTGAATATTAGCTCAGGGCTAATCTTCCTTAAAAAAAAATAAAAAGATAAAGCAGATCTAAATATTAAAAATGGGGCCTCGCTATCTGGGTACATTAATTTGTTAAATTTTTCTTAAGCATCTACTATGTGCTACTATGCTAATTTTTGAGGGGATACAAAATACACAAAATTCACACCCTTAAGAAGCTTACAGGAAGAGAAGATGGACTTCCACTTTGTATAAGAATGGAGTAAGCTGGGGCAGATCAGGACTCCCCCCAAGAACAATGAAAAAAGCCTGCTGAAATACAGAAATTGTCTGTTGGAAAGTAGTAGAGAGCTTCTGGGCAATGAGAACTGGAGGGACAAAGAGAAGAGATGCTTGAAAAGGGAGCTGCTTTTTGCAGTAAATTACAGACTGAATACAGGCAGGGGCCTGAGAAGCTGGGCTGTGTGTCCCTGGAGGGCCGCTGCTAAGTGAGAGATACCAGCAAAATGGTGAGCTCCAAAGCACACTGCCAGTTTTCCTGTGAGGACACCTGCGGAACACTGAGGGTGCAGGAGGCTGTGAAAACTAGGCAAAGGCTTCTGAAAAATGGTTTTGCTAGACAAAGAGTTTGTGATCTATCAGGGGAGGGGGACCCCAAGGACACACAAGGATCTCACTTGAAAACCCTGGAGGACTGGGAGAACCAGAGTTTAGTAGACTGATCCTCACCAGAGCTGTAAATTCAACCTCCATTTAGCACAGTGTCTGACTGGAGTAAGGGAATCGATCCAGCAGAGGGAAGACGGAGCCCCGTCTGGAGGAAGATATCATCACCCGGAGCTCTGGCATTACTAGACATGACCAAAGACAGGATCATATACTTGAAAACTAAGAGGAAAAAAAACCCGATAGAGACCAAAGATGATCCAGATGTTAGAACAGTAGAACTGGCTGACAAACACCTTAAAATAACATTAATCTAGTTAAAAAAAAAAAGAAAAGAAAAGAAACAGGAGAAAAAAAGAGACAAAAAGATGGAGAATCTCACCAGAGATTTAGAGCCCTACACATAGACAACTTAAAAATTACACATTTCCTCTGAGCATCAGAACAGCAGTTCTATTTTGATGTATGAATGGCATCTGAAATTCAACACGTCCAAAACCGAGCTCATTATCTTTCTTCCCTAAACAGTCCTTTCCACTGTTCACAGTCCATTCTATTGAGTAAACAAGAAACCTATGAGTAACCCACAACAGTTCTCTCTCCCTTACCTCCATATCCAAACCATCAAACCATGATCAAGTGTTGACGATGATACCTCCTAAAGAGCTCTCAAATCCGTTTCTTCCCACTGTGTCCAACACCAGCCTACGCCAAGGAACCATAATCTACTTCTGCAACAGCTTCTTAACCAGTCTCCCTACACTCTTGCTTCCTTCAATTTGTTCTCTACATTGTGGCTACAGGGATCTTTTTGAAGAAGTAGTCTGATCATATCTGGTCCCCTTAGCCTCAATTCCTATCTATATCCCAACCAGACTCAATGAGGACAGTGACAATGTCTGTTTCTGCTCACCACAGCAATGCAAGCACCCAGTAGAGTGTCCAGCACATAGTAGGCACTCAATGAATATATTGTTAAACAACAAACATTCTTTCCACAGTTTTACCCTTGAAAATCTGCGTGGGAATTTCTATATAGACTACTCATTCATTCATGGGCCAATTTCACCAAACAATGTTAATTCTAGGAAAAGAAGAAAATAGGATAAAGTCAAGTCCTTTAGTGCCTGACTTCAAAGAACACTTTAACTCGCTTTAGATTTAACTGGCTTTAGATTAAAGGTGCTACAATCAGACGTAAGTATCAGCTTCTTTTCTTCTATTAGAGTTGGCACCAGTAGGAAAAAGGATTCAAAACACTCCTTAGTAAAATGTCCAGTGGACACTCTACTTTAAATAAGGAGATGAGGCAATAAAGGGGAGCTGACATTTGCCTGTTTAGTAATGCTCTAACAAGCACACTTCACGTCCCATGGCCATTGGGACTGATGGAATTTGAAATGTGGAAGACAGAGCTGAAGGAATTACACAAAATGTACTAGTGTGACAATGAAACAGTATACGGGAAAGAAAAGTTAGCTCTGGAAAACAAAAAAGTTAGATCCAAAATACAATGAGCTTCTAGGAGAATTAGAATGGGGGAGGGGCATTCTTGAAAGAGCTAACAAATTTTCCAGAATTTACCAAAGACACCTATCCTCAGATTTAGAAAGCCCAACAACTCCAAGGGACGGTAGATAAAAATGAACCCCCACTCAGATGTCTTACTGCAAATCTGTGCACCAAACACAAAGAAGACTTACGTCTCCCCGAGAAAAAAGACAAATGAAAAGCAATCAGACTAACACCTGACTCTTACAAAAAAAAAATTTATTGAGGTTTAATTTACATAATATATAGTTCACTTATTTTAAGTGTACAACTCAATGATTTTTAGTACATTTACCAGATGGTGCAACCGTCTCCACAACGTAGGTTTAGAATATTTCCATCAACAAAATAAGATCCCTTGTGTCCATTTACAGTTAATCCCTGTTCCCACCCCACCCCAGGAAACCAATCTATTCTCTGTCTCTACAGACTTGTCTTTTCTGGATAGTTCACATAAATGGAATCATACAATATGTATCTGGTGGACATTTGGGTTGTCTCCACTTTTCAGTTACTATAAATAATGATGTTATAAATACCCACATACAAGTCCCGTGTAGACCCAGGTTTTCCTTTCTCTTGGGTATATACTACCAGTGGAATTGCTGGGTTATATGACAAATTTGTTTAACTTTTTAAGAAACTGCCGAACTGTTTTCCAAGGCGGCTGTGCCACTCTACATTCCCACCAGCAATGTCTGAGGGGCCTGTTTCTCCACATCCTCGCCAGCATTTGTTATTGCCCGCCTTTTTGATTAGGGTCGTTTTCGTGAGTGTCAAGTGGTATCTTATTGTGGTTTTAATTTGCATTTCCCTAATGACTAATTTGCTTTCTTCCTAATGACTAATGATGTTGAATATTTTTTCATGTGCTTATTTACCATATCTTCTTCAGTGAAATGTCTATTCAAATCTTTTTGCCAATTTTTTAATTGGGTTGTTTGTCATTATTATTGAGTGTTAAGTTTTTTATATCTGATCTTATCCATTTGATATCCAACAGTGGATTTTTAACAGCAATAAAGGAATTCAGAAGAGAATGGAAAAATATCTTCAATGTGCTGAGAGAAAATAACTATAAATATAGAATTGTATGTATAGATAAAATATATTTTAGGAATGAAGGTTAATTAAAACATCGTCAGATAAACAAAAAAGAGAGTTTATTACCAAAAGACTCTCATTAATGTGTATGAGTTACCTATTGCTATGCAACAATACAAATGGCTTAAAATAATACATGCATTATCTCAGTTTCTGTGTGTGAGAAATTCAGAAGCAGCTGAGCTGGGTGGTCCTCTCTCGTGAGGCTGCAGTCAAGATGGTGGCCGAGGCCACGATCATCTTGACCAGGGTTGCAGGAGTCACTTTCCAGGTGGCTCACTCGCAAGTAGTGGCGGTTGACAGGTGGCCTTAATTCCTCTCCACATGGACCTCTCCTAGGGCTAAGCAATAACCTCATGACACGGCAGCTGGCTTTTCCACAGAGTATTCCAAGAAAGGATGAGGCAAAAGGTGCAATGTGTTTTATGTCCCAGCCTCAGAAGTCACATTCCATCATTTCCACAATGTCCTAATGGTGACACAGGTCAGCTCTACTCAGTGTGGAAGGGAACCACATAAGAGTGTGAATTCCAGAGGGTGAGAATCATTGGGGGCACCTTGGGGGCTGGCTTGAACATTAAGGTAACTTCTTAAGGATGTACTATAAAGATAAGAAAACAGTCCCAGAAGGAAGATCAAAGATAGACAAAGAAATGGTGGACAAAAGAAATCACAAAAACGTAGGTAAATTTAAACAAACATTGCTAATAGTAAACGAGAATGACAATGTCTGACTTACCCACAGTAAATATTGCAGCACGCATCGTGGAATGGATCCACTGAAGTCAAGCGTTTTTTTAAGGTCCCTGAATTGTTTCAAAGGAAAATAGAAACTAACTAACTTTAAACTCTTAAGTATTCACATTCAAAGTTTGAGAGTAACCACTAAGAAAATAAAAATTGAACACCTATCTTTCAAGAAGACTTTTCTTTTTTTTGTAGCTTAAATGGAATGTGGGAAAAACCCTTAACCAACTCAAAAAGAAACAACAAAGAAAAAGGGTTGAAAAAAGAATCACCCAGGGGCTGGCCTGGTGGCACAGTGCTTAAGTTCATGCACTACACTTAGGCGGCCCAAGGTTCACGGGTCAGATCCTGGGCATGGACCTATGCACCATTAATCAAGCCATGCTGAGACAGCATCCCACATACAAAATAGAGGAAGACTGGCACAGATGTTAGCTCATGGCCAATCTTCCTCATGAAAAAAAAAAAAGAGGGAGAGAGAGAGAGAGAGAGAGAAAGAATCACCCGGAAACACAGAGAGAGAGAAAAAAGGGACACACAGAAAACGTAAATACAGATGGTGGAAAAAAGCCAAATATATCAATAACCACAATAAGTATAAATATATTAAACTCTTCAGGTAAAAGATATAGACAGACTAGATTAAAAGGCCAAAATCAAGCTATATGCTCTGTATAAGAGGATCATCTAAAAGATTGGAACGTTATATCAAGCATTTAGTAATCAAAAGAAACTGATATAGTTATACTAATATCAGACAAAATAGCATGACTAGAGATAGAATCACCAATTCACCAGGAAGATAATTCTAGACCTGTACATACTTCATAAAAATAGCTTAAATATAAAAACCACAAAAATTGACAGAACTATAAGGAGAAAATGACAAACCCATCATCAGTGGGGCATATTTTAACGCACCTCTCTTAGTAATTGACAGTTAAGCAGAAAAAAAATTTGTAAGATTATAGATATTTGACCTAAAGAACACATATAGAATTCTAAACCCAACAATTGGGATTACACATTTTTGTCAAACGTACATGGAGGATTTTCAAAAAATGACCATGTAGAGCCAGCCTGATGGCCTAGTGGTTAACGTTTGGGGCGTTCCGCTTTGGCAGCCCAGTTCGGTTCCCTGGCACGGAACCACACAACCTGTCCATCAGGAGCCATGCTGTGGCAGCAGCTCACACAGGTGAACTAGAAGGACTTTGCAACTAGACTATACAACTACGTACTGGGGCTTTGGGGAGGGGGAAAAGAAAGAGAGAAAGATTGGCAATAGATATTAGCTCAGGGCGAATCTTTCCCAGCAAGAAAAAAAAAAGATCATGTATTATGTATAAAGCAAGTTACCAACAAATTTAAAACATCAGTAATATGAGGACCACGGATTTCATTAAAATGCAATTAAGTTAGAAATCAATAATAGGAAGATGATTTTTAAAGAATACATTTGGAAACGTATTCTTAGAGGAAACAACAGTCTTAAGCGGTTATATTAGACAAGAAAAGATAGCAAAATCAATGACTTAAGCAGCCATTAAGGAGTTAAAAAAAAAAACAGCCAAATACACACAAAAATCCAAAATTAAGAAAATGGTGAGGATAAAGCAAATTTCATAACGAAAACAAATATATGTCTTAATAGACGAATGAAATTTATGGGGCCGGCCCTGAGGCCGAGTGGTTAAGTTCCCGCGCTCTGCTATGGGGGCCCAGGGTTTGGCTGGTTCGGATCCTGGGTGCGGACATGGCACCACTCGTCGGGCCACGTGAGGCAGCGTCTCATGTGCCACAACTAGAAGGACCCACAACTAGAATATACAACTATGTACTGGGGGATTTGGGGAGGAAAAAAAAAGAAGAAGAAATTTAAAAATCTGAAATTATTTTTAAAGGAACATACTCCAGATAAAGCAGAGAGTTACAAGATAAGAATACGCCACGAACCACTTTATATAAGCAAATAAAGTTGGAAACGTAGATGAAAAAGGCGGATTCCTAAAAAAATATTACATAACACAAATGACTAAGGAAGCTAGAAAAAACCTGAATGGTTCTATAACCATGAAAGAAGCTGAGTACTAATTTTAACTCTTCCAAAAAAGAAAACACCAGGTCCAGAGAACTTTTAGAGGCAAATTCTATTAAGCATTCAAGGAAGAGAGAATTTTAACCTTACACATCTTCTTCCAGAGGATCAAGAAGAGGGAAGACTTTCCAACTGATTTAATAAAATTAACATAACCTTAGTACCAAGAAAGAAAAATTAAAGGCCAATCTCACTTATGATCATAAATGCAAAATTTCACAACAAACCATTAGTAAACTAAATCTAGTAATATATTTTAAAAAGTATATCATGACCCATTTGGGTTTATTACAAGAATGCAAGGATGCTTTAATGTTAGAAAACTTAACGCAACTTTCTTCATTAACACATTAAAGGACAAAATATGATCATATCATATTAAGCATTTGGTAAAAGTAAATGTCTGTTCATGATAAATGCTCTTAGCAAACTTGGAATAGAAAAACCATCCTTGACATAAAGGATATGCACCAAAAGTCTACAGCAAAATCCTTCACGGTGAAGCATTAGAACATTCCCTTTAAAACCAAGAATAAGACAAGGCAGCCGCCATTCCCACTGCTATTCAGATCTATACTGCTGTCAAGACCCTAGCCAGCCCAGTCAGAGAAAAAACACGTAAAAATATAAGGATTAAAATGGAAGAAACTAAAGTTATTATTTGCAGGTTGATACACGATAGCCCATTTGGAAAATCCGAAAGAATTCTCATTATCAGGACTGAGGAGAGTTTAACCAGATTGCTAGATTTCAAAAAATCAATGGTGTTTGCATTTCTAAACACCATTAATAAAGAAAGAAAATGTAATTTAAAAAAAAGATACAATTTACAAAGCAACAAAAAATAACACACCTAGGATCAAACAGAGCAATAGCAGGTGCTAACAACTATTCAGCATCTACCGTGTATCCCTGTGAAACAGAAACTCTTATTCTCCCTGTCTTACAGATGAGGAAACTGAGGCCCAGAGGCCGATTTACCCAAGATCACACAGCTGGTAAGTAGCCAGGTGAGGACTGACCCCAGGCCATCTGGTTCCGAAGCCTTTGCTCTTTACCACTACTCCAGGTTGCCTCCCTCTGCAAGACGTGCAAGGCCGCTATGGAGCTGCGGGATACGTCACACAGCTACAAACGTTGCAAGACAGAAAACAAGTAAAAGAGACGCCATCTTCACGCGTAAGGGAAACTCTAGGATCAAGATCTCAATTCTTTTCCAAAGTGATATACAACAGTGATCAAAATTCTGACGGGATTTTCCATAGACACTAATTCTAAAGTTTATAAGAAAGAGGGCCAAGAAAAACCAAGACATTTTTGAAGAAGGGAAACAAGGTGAGCAGATGAGCCTATCGGATACCTAGATTGATTGTAAAGCAATATTAGTTGAGGTAGGATGGTATTAGTGAAGGAACAGGAAGAAAGATCAATGGAACAGACCGGAGTGCCCAGAAACAATCCCACAATTATACAGAAATTTGACGTAAGAAAAAGACAGTATTTCAACAACTGGGAAAAGATATAAACTATGAATGGAAAAAAAAATTGGATCCACACTTCACACCATATATAAACATAACCTCCAGGTGGACTATGAAATGCAAAAACGAGCAGAAACATGGGATAATATCTTTCATCCTCTGAGGTGAGGATGAATTTCTTAAACAAGACACTGAAAACATTTAGAAATTCAATTATATTAAAATTAGGAATTTCTGTTCATCAGGAGACACTATAAAGAGAGCTAAAACACAAATCATGAACTTGGAGAAAATATTTAAAACTTGTAATACTGACAAAGGGCCTAGAATATAAATAACTCCTATAATTCAGTAAGAAAGACTGACAAATCAATAGAAAAGTGGGCAAAAGACATGAACAGATGTTTCATGTTTCCAAAAGAGGAAACACTAATGGCTAATAAACACACAAAAATATGCTCAACCTCATTATGAATCAGGGAAATGCAAATTGAAATCAAAAATATCATTTTACACCCACAAAACTGGCAAAACGAAGTGTGGGTGAAGACGTGGCGCAATGGGAATTCACATGCTGCTAGTGGGAGGATCGGCGGGTACAGTCACTCAGCAAACCCTGGGGCATCATCTTATGAAGCTGAGCATGTGTGAAATCCATGATCTGGCAGTTTCACTCCCGGGAAGACATGTACAAATGTGCTGACAGCGCTCTTGAGCTATATGACCTGGGGTAAGCTACTTCATCTTCCTATGCCTCTGTTTCCTCATCTGTAAAAGAAGGGCTGTAAAAATACCAACTCATAGGGTTGTTGTGAGGATTCACATATATATAAAAGCACTGAGATCAGTGCCTGGCCCACAGCAAGCTCTCTGTCAACTAGATATTATTTGTATTATGCTCATCAGAACCCAAATGTACACTCTCAGAAGAGTAGATCGATAAACTGTGGTATAGTCATACAACCAAGTGCTACCCAGCAGTAAAAATGAATGAACTAAGCTTACACTTCAGCATGCATTAATCTCAAAACGCATAATGTTGAGTGAAAAAGCAAGGTGCAGAAGACTGCACACAGTCTGATATTGTACCAAATTCAAACCCAAGCAAAAATAAAAAAGCTCAAAGATGCTTCCGAGTTTTTGGCTTGAGTGACTGAGTGGCTGAATGAAGGTACTGTTTCCTGAGATGAGGGAGATGGGGGGTGGTTTCTGGGTGAATAGGGCAGAAAAGTGAGGACATTATTAAGTTTGAGACAGCTTGAATATCCAGGTGGAAAAATTAAAGTAAGCTGCTGGCTACGTGAGTCTTGAGCTCAAGGGCAAGATTAAATTAGAGGTGAGGATTTAAGAGTCATGGCATAAAGACGATATTTAAAGCAATGAGAACGGTTGAGATTTTCCAGAGGAAAGTTCAGATAAAAAAGAGAAAAGGCCAAGGATGCAAGCTTGAACATTCCAGTGCTGAGCAACCCGGCGGAGGAGGAAGGCCCAGCAAAGGACACTGAGAAGCTGCCCGTGAGGTAGGAAGAGGGTGCGCCTTCATGAATCTCGGGAAGAAAGTGCTGAGGAAGATGTGTCAAACGCCGCCGAGAAGTAGAACAAGGTGAGGACAGAAGAGCGATCGTTGGATTTGGCGAAGTGGAGAATGCTGCCCACAACGCTGGCATGTCAGTGGCGTAGTGAAAACAAAGGCTCCGCTGAGGGATCTCTTCCTGTGAGAAATACAAGCAGTTGCAGATGAAAGTGAAGACAGAGAACAAGATTTCAAGCTGGAAAAAAGAACGACATGGTACAGAAGAAGGAAGCTGGTCTGCACACTGACTAGCGGTGAATCTAAGAATTTCCATTTTCTAGCCCTCAGTCGCTTGTTAAGACGTTGGGACCAAATGGTCTTGTCTAAGGTGCTTTGTGGTTCTGGGTGATCCCCTGGAAGAGAGAAATTAAATTTATCTGAGAATGTAGGGAAGAGAGGTGACTGGGGAGCTGAATGGAATAAGTCAACAAAATAGAACAGATTTTTTTAAAGTAGCTCTGGTGTCACTCTAGAATTATATACAAGAAAAACGATACAGCCCATGAGCACCCGGAAAGTTTCAATTATGTCCTGCCATATCATCATCCCAGGGTCACTGTACTGTTTTTGAAATCACATAAGTGAGGATTTGATCCCTATCTCCCCTGCGATGAGCCCGGACGGATAAACTGAGTAACGTGCAAGGAAGAAATTGTTAACTCTCTAAAGTTCAAAAGCACCACAGTCACAGCATGAGGCTAAAAATGGAGATCTTTGCCCTTCTTCCCAATTATGGAGGCATTACAGCCATCCAGACACTGCGCTTCACATGAACTGATGAGCCAGGAAGGAAAGAGCAAACTGTGATCTCAACTCCCTCCCCTTTCTTATTTGCCTTCTCTTCCCTTTCTTTCTTTCTCCCAATATTCAGCCTCTGACAGATTCTCACAGTGTTTAAACAAACAAAACAAGAAAATCGTGTGATTCGGATTCAAGATGTCTTTCTCTACAAAGACAATTAGCATTTTTAAAAGTAGGTCATGTTGGGGGCTGAAACGGCTTGCCATCGTACCTTTAAATGATACATTTTTAAGTATTGTATAACCAGCTGGTTTTCTTTTTTTCCAGAGATAATTCCATCTTTCTCTGATCTCCCCATCCATCTCATCTCAAGGCAGGACTCACATTTCCCTCCAGAAACAGATAACAGGGTAATCCTTAGGCATTCTTGATAAAGGACTTCACAGAGAGGAACTACCATTATCTTACTCTTTGAAACTATAGGCTTCAAAAGGACGCTCCAGATCATAGCCATCTATTCAAAGATATCCCACCTTGAAAAGAAGCCTGCTGGGATATGAACGGGCATCTTTAAAGTCCACTACTGAGACCGCAACACAGGAAGTATAAATTTTAGACCTAAGATCTGAATAATCACTGAGCTTTAAATCATAAAAGTTAGAGGCAATAAACTAAAAAATAAAATAAGCCTGGTCTCAAAGTAATTATGAATGTTGGGTGGGACTGAGACACCGGGATAAGAACATCAGGTCAGACTCTACCGATAGCTATTTTCACAGCTGCATTCCCTCTGAAGGCTCCAGGGGAGAACCCTCCCTTGCCTCTTACAGCGTCTGCTGGCTGCTGGTAGGCCCCGGCACTCCTCAGCTTGTGGACACAGCACTCTGATCTCTCCCTCTATCTTTACCTAAGCTTCTCCCTAGTGTCGCTCCTGTGTCTGTGTGTCTCAAATCTCCCTCTCCTTTCTCTCTCTCTTTTTTTTAAGATTTTATTTATTTCCTTTTTCTCTCCAAAGCTGCCTGGTACACAGTTGTATATGCTTAGTTGTGGGTCCTTCTGGTTGTGCTATGTGATGCCGCCTCAGCATGGCTTGATGAACGATGCCATGTCCGTGTCCCAGGTCCCTAACTGGCGGAAACCCTGGGCAGCTGAAGCAGAGCGCATGAACTTAACCACGCGGCCACAGGGCTGGCCCCTCCTTTCTTTTATAAGGACACCAATCATGGGATTTAGGGCCCGCCCTAAATTCAGGATGATTTCATCTTGAGATCCTTAACTTATTTACATCTGCAAAGACCCTATTTCCAAATAAGGTCACATTCACACATGTGGGGGAGGGGTTGGGAGAGACATACCGGTTCAGGGGCCACTACTCAACCTACTACATGGATTAATATCCATCTGGCTGGGCTTCTAAAATAAAGCACGTTTGCTTCTCATGGCACTCGTCACATTCTTCCTAGAATCCACCTTGACTTGGGAAAAACTTTCACTTATAGGAAGTCAAGCGTGAATCCCTTGATGTGACCGCTCAATTCCTAACTTATCAATTTTATATCCAAACAAGAGTTTTTCTGTGAGAAGAAAATAGAGCCAATCGAATCTCTACTTTCTTATCTGGCTTAAATTTCAAATGGGAATGTATTCATCATCCCAGTGGAGTCAGATTAATAGAATCATTTTATTATTACTATTACCCTCAATCTATACATTCCTATTTTCTACTTGAGTTTAAAACCACGGACTTATTCACTTTTTTCCCAATTGCCCAGGAAGAAACTGTCTTCCAGCAGGGAGAACTAAGACTCCAACTAATCAAGTTATAACCTCCTCTTGGATGAGCTGTAAATACTCTAGCTCCCTTTGTCTACTTTAAGCCATCCTTTACTCTCGGTCATGCAAATCGTGTGTGTGTGTGTGTGTGTGTGTGTGTGCGCGTGTGTGCATTCATTCTCTGCAGCACTTCCTGACTGTCTGCTCCACCATCAGTCCTACCTATATGTAGTCTGTATTTCAGAGGCTGGTGGGATTTCTTTAAATCTTGGCCATACCCACAGAGAGAGAGTAACAGCGGCAGCAGACACTTGCACAGCACTGACTCTGCCTTGGGCTACACTAAATGCTATATACTAACTTATTTAATCCTCATTCTATGAACAGTACTATTACCCACATTTTACAGATGAGCAAAGTGAGAGATTAGTAAATGGTGGCACCAGAACATGAACCCAAGCAGGTGGGCTCCAGAGTCCATGTTCTTAACCGCTACGCAAGATTGCCTCTGAGGCAATGTGCCAAAATGCTAACGCTGTTCCATAGTGGTGAAGTTACAGGTAAGTTTTTTAAAAATGCTTTTCTATATATCCCACATTTCCTACAATGATCATATATTAATTTTGTAACCAGAAAAATACACTTTTAAAAAAAAGTATCAGTTTGTAATTCTGTACAACGTAATAATAATAGCAAGCACATACCACTATGAGCCAGGCACTGCAATATGTGATTTACATACACTGATTCAATCCTCAAAACAATTATAATCTTCATTCTATAGATGACAAAATGGAGGCACAGAGAAATTAAACAGCCTGCCCGAGGTCATAGAGCTGGTGAGTGGCAGCCAGGATTGTCTAGCTTGCGGCTGTGCTCCTATCTAGGTTACACTCCTAAATTAGATATAAAACTCCGGGGCTGCACTCCAGTCTGACTCTGCTGGAGTGCACTAATGCCAGGAAAATGCGTGTTTCACATCCTGTCACCCAAACCAGAGAAAAAGGCAATTAAAAAACCTTCCCATGCTGCTAAATCTCTGTGTCTCTTGCTCCTCATTATTTCAGGGCATCCTAAATACCACCTCCTTTCCTGATTTCCCACCACTGGGTGAGCTTTTTCTCCTCTCTGAGAACCACACCGCTTCCACCTCCGAAAGCACTCGTCACCTTCTTCCTTGAATTACAGTCCTCTCACGCTAAATGCGCCCGAAGGACGGGCCTCGGCCTTACTCTTACTTGAATCCCTCCAACTCCTAGCACGGTGGTTGGAAAGAAAACAGGAAGTGTTCAATTTGTTTAATTAAACGGTAAACGTTACACTTAATGTAAATATATTTAAAGGGAAGATTTTAAGGGAAGAAAAAAACCTGCTCTACCACATTAAGTATAAAAAACCCAAGTGTTTTCATCCTAACAGACTTCTTAATTGGACGATACTAGCCCAGATTAGAGGGCATTAAATTACCCTTTGCTAAATAGCATCACAAATGCAGAATATTTTCTCCCTTTGCTACTGGATGAGCTGGGCATGTTGCCAAGTCTTTTCCTAATTAGGTCCTGTGGTTAATTTCTTAATCTGTTAGTATGTCCTTGAATCTAGTTTAATGTAAAGGGAGTTGGACTTTTTCCATTGTTTTTGTGAAAGTGGGGTAATCTTCTGCCAGCCTCCTAGGGGCAGACTCATCATTAAACAATTGCCATCCTTTTCCTATCAGATTAGCAAACACTACGACCACCCCCTAAAAAAAAAAGAAAAACCTCTAACACTGTGGGCAAGGCTGCGGCCATTCATCCATTGCTCATGGGAACCTACGCTGGTACCCCTACAGAGCACAATTTGGTCATTTCTGCCCACCTTGCAAATGCATATACTCTTTCCCTCAGCATCTCTACTCTAGGGATTTATTCTACAGATATATGTTGTTTCTAATAGTAGTAGATTGGAAAACCTAAAATATCCATCAACAGGGAACTGGTTAAACAAATTATGGTACACGCATAGGATGGACAACTATGCAGCTGTAAAAACATATGAAGAAGCTCTCTTTGTACTGATATGAAAAGATCTCCAAGATAAATTGTTAACTGAAAAAGGGTACAGAACAATATATAGCATGTTGGCATTCATGTAAAGCAGGAGGAAAATGAAAATGTACACTTATGCTTGCTAGTATATGCATAAAGGAACTCCAGAAGAAATAACAAACTAAGAGTGGTTAACAGAACGGTGTAAGGATAAGAGACGGGAAATTCCAGAAATCTCATAATGATAGCTGTATAGCAGACTCATTCACCAAATGGTCCAGGATTAGGAGGAAAGAGGACTCAAAGAAAGAAATTTTTAGATAAAAAGGAGAACACGAAATGAATAATATAAATGAGAGATCAGAAAAAGCTGAGGATATCATAAAGGCATATTTTTCTGCCAGCAAGAAAAAAGAAAAGCAATGAGAAATCCTGGGGATAAAAACCAAAAACCCATAAAAGAAATGATCCAAACATGAGGCAAGGTAAAATATGACATGATTTTAAGTAACTGATAAAACGTATGGAAAAAGAAGCCATGTGATCTTTATCCTAGGAATATTCTCCTTTGAATAAAGAAAATATATCTTAGTACGTAGCAAGTACGTAGACTGGTAGGGCTATAGTCACAATGTTTATATAGTGATGAATAAATATTATTTATTGTCTTCCAACTTTTAGGTGCAAGGAGAAAAACTAACTAAAAGTAATGGCATTGGTGGAACCAGAAATAGAAGTGTAATTAAAACATTTAAAGTTACAAAAGTTAGCAACAACAAAAAAATTGAAAATATAGTTTCTAAATACAGGAGGGAGGAAGAAGGAAGAAAATAAAGGGATGCACATTAAATTCTCATTTTTCACATAAGTAAGTCAATAGATCTTTTATAATTCAAACAAAAGAGGTAAAAACAAATGTGTAGTCATGTCCCAAGGGAGGAGCCCTCCCTAGCTCAAGGGGTGATTCCAAACCAAGGAGGCTAGTCCCACTCCAAGTGCGATATACTCTCAGAACAAAAAGAACTGCAAAGAAATCTTAATCTGTACTGAGTAACCATACTGTTAGTAACAACATAGTATTATTTAAAAAACTGTTATATATAGTGTAAGATAAAGGAAATAAGTAATTATGTTAATGTTACTTAAGTTTTTCAGCGTAAAAGAAATGTAAATAAAAAACAAATATGGTAACCTGAAAACTTTAACTTCAACTGAAATTATCAGTATGAAACCATGATTTTTTTTTTTAAAGATTTTATTTATTTTTTTTCCTTTTTCTCCCCAAAGCCCCCAGGTACATAGTTGTATATTCTTCATTGTGGGTCCTTCTAGTTGTGGCATGTGGGACGCTGCCTCAGCATGATTTAATGAGCAGTGCCATGTCTGTGCCCAGGATTCGAACCAACGAAACACTGGGCCACCTGCAGCACAGTGCGTGAACTTAACCACTCGGCCACAGGGCCAGCCCCTCATGATTTTTTTTTTAAGAAAAAAATAATAAACATATTCCTTAGTTCAGACTACTGAAAAGGCCTCGAAGCAATGATCATCTCAGTAGCAATAAGCATCTCTATTACCCAGATTGTGGTTTCTAAAGACCATTTCTCATTAAAAGGAAAGTAACCAATTCTAAGTCTGGGGCAGGAAATATACCAGATAGGCCTAGAAAAATCTTTTCATACCAGAAAGCAAGGAAGGTATCAAAGACCACTGGGATCATATCAAAACAACATGGAAGCCACCTTGAAAGAGATTCCAACAGCCAAAGATGTGACAATTTGAACATCCAAAAGAATAACGATGGCAATAGATTGAAAAACATCAAATATATAAAAATCCATGAGTTCAATAATATACACACACATTGACTTTGAAGGTAGCTAGGGAACTAACTCATCACACTGAAAACAGGGAAATAAAGGGAAAGAGTAAAGCCCTTTGTCACCTATAGCATGTTGGCTAACTCTACTCACGGTTAGACGATGAGTGCTACAATCCCTGTCACTACATCCTCAACATCCGTTGCGTATCAACATCCAGATGCAGAAGATATGGACTCTTTCTTTACATTTCATTTTTATTTGTATCAAAGTAACAGATGTACATTATTTAAAAGACCAAATCATATTACAAGGCTTAATCAACAAAAAGTTTCCTTTTTCATCCCTTCCCATTTCCCAACTGGCAGGAACAGGGGAGAGGTAGTAACCTGAAAGGGTGGGATGGGGACCAGTAAATCTCCCTCTAAGCGGTGCTTTAGCAGCATCCACAAATTTGGATATGTTATGTTATCATTATTATTCAGTTCAGAATATTTTCTAATTTTCCTGGTGATTTCTTCTTTGATCCCTAGGTTGTTAAAAAATGAGTTAATTTCCAAATATTTGGAGCTTTTCTAGATGTCTTTATAATTCATGATTCCTAATTTAATTCTTTTGGGGTTAGAGAATACATACCCTATACGATATCACTCTTTTTAATTCTATTCGGATTTGCTTTATAGCCCAGCATATGGTTAACATCTTGTTTAACGTTTCATATGCATGTAAAAATGGAATGTATTCTGTATTGTGCTGTATAAATGACAATTAGGCCAAGTTGGTTATAGTGCCATTCAGATCTTTTATATCCTTACTGATTTTTGTTTAGTTTTTCAATCAATTACCAAGAAAAGACTGTTAAAATCTCCAATTATGACTGTGGATTTGTGTACACCTCTCTTTAATTACATCAGTTTTTGCTTCAGTATTTGGAAGCTCTGTTACTATGGGCATACACAGTGAAGATTTTTATATTTCCTTGATGTACTGACCCTTTTATCATATACAGTGTCCTTCTTTATCTCTAGTGACAGCCCTTGTCTTAAAGTCTATTTTGTTTCATGTTAATACAGCCACTTCAGCTTTCTTATGCTTGCTATTTACAGACAATATCTTTTCCCATCCCTTACTTTCAAGCTAACCATGTCCTTGTACTTAAAGTTTGTCTCTCATAAGCAGGTAAACCATCAGAACCTCACAACAGCAAGTTTCCACTTACCCCAGCCCATCTTAGTACTAGTGTTGTTACTGTGCTGCATCTCTATGTACCTTATAAGCTCAGCAGCGCAGTGTTACAATGTTTACTTTAAAGTCATATGTCTTTCAGAGAAATCAGAGGAAAAAAACCCATAAATAGTCTTTTACATTGACCCACACAGTTACCATTTCTAGCGCTCTTCATCTCTTCCTGTAGATCTGAGATACCATTTGGGATCATTTCCCTTCATTCCAAAAACTTCTCTGTTCCACTAAGTCTGCTGGTGATTAATTTTCCTCAGTTTTCGTTTATCTAGAAATGGCTTTATCCTTCATTTTTGAAGGATAGTTTCTCTGGATAGTGAATTCTTGGTTTATGATTTTTTTCTTTGTGTTGAACTATACCGTTCCAGTGTCTTCTGGCCTCTGCTGTCTCTGATAAGTTAGCCATGTTTGTAACATTGATCTTTTCTATGTTATGTGGCATTTTTCTCTAACTGCCTTCAAGATTTTCTTTAATCTTGGGTTTCAGCAGTTGGACTATGATGTGTCTACAAGTGCTTTTCTTTGTGTTTATTCTGCTTAGAGTCCACCGAACTTATTGGACATATAAATTAATGTTTTCTACCAAATTTGGGAAGTTTGGGGATATTAATTGCTTCAAATATTGTTTTCTGCCCATTTTTATCCTCTTCTTCTGGGCCTTCAATTACAGCTATCTCGGACTACTTCGTATTGTCCTACAAATCTCTGAGGCTGTGTTCACTTTCCTTCAATCTTTCTTCCCCTTTCTGTGAACTGGGTAATTTTTATTGCTCTGTTTTCAAGCGCAGAATCTTCTGTCTGTTATTTCAAAACTGCTGTTGCACACATCTAGTGAGTTTTTATTTCAGTTACTGTTTTATTTCAGCCCTAAATTTTCCATCTTTTCATAGTTTCCATTTCTCTGTTACAATTTCTCTCTCTCTTCACTTATTTTCCCTTTAATTCTATGATCATATCTTCATATAATTCTTTGATCATACGTAGGTACAGTAGATGCTTTGAAGTCTTTGCCTACAAAATCCAACATCCGCACCCACTTACACACTCAGAGTCAGTTTCTATTGATTGCCTCTCTTCCCAAGTATGAGTTACACTTTCCTGTTTCTTTACATGTCTGGTAATTGTAGGTTGAAAACTAGACTTGTAGATAAGATTGTAGCAATTCTGGATTCTGCTGTGTCCTTCTGAAGATTGTTTTTTATTCTAACAGGCAGTTAACTTGCCTAGATTCAAACTATAAACTTGTCTCTCCTACGGCATGCAGCAGCTGATAAAGCTGCTCAATTTCTTATAGCTTCTAGCCACTGCCTTTTCAGCCCATGGGTGGATGGGGGCGGAGTGAGGGGTGTCTCCTCCGACACCTGTGTAATCTGGCAGACAGCCAAAGATTTGGGTAGTTTATACTCAGATTTGAGGGCTCACACTCTCAGTGATATTTGTGTTTTTGTGATTTTTCCTCTAATTTTCCAGCTTCTCTGCCAGTCTCAGGGTCTGTCTTCTGACACCCCAAGCAGGTAAGGCTTTACCTTTCTACTGCCTGAACTGTGCCCAGTTTAGGGATGCATTCACTTAAAAAACAAACAAAAAACCATCGAACTTACAGATCTCAGCTAGTATAGGTCTGTCTTTCAAGGATTGATTCCTCTCTTACCTGTGCCTGATTTTTGTTTGTTTGTTTGCTTGGTTTTTGTTTTTGTTTTGCTGGGTCTCTCTGTACATTTGGAGTTTAACAGTTGTGATGGTCAGTCTTATGTGTCAACTTAACTGGGCTAGGGGATGCCCAGAGAGCTGGTGAAACATTACTTTTGGGTATCTCTGTGAAAGTGTTTCTGGAAGAGATTAGCATTTAAATTGGTGAACTGAGTAAAGCGGATGGCCCTTCCCAGTGAGAGTGGGTATCAGCCGCTCCACTGAGGGCCTAAAAAGAAGAAAGAGGTGAAGGAAGGGCAAACTTGATCTCCCTCTGCTTGAGCTGAAACATCCATCTTCTCCTGCCGTCGGACATCAGCATTCATGGTTCATGGGCTCCTGGACTCAGATCAGGACTCAAAACATGAGCCCTCTAATTCTCAGGCCTTTGGACTCGGACTGAGTTACACCACCAGCTTTCCTGGTTCTCCGACTCGCAGACTGCAGGTCATGGGACTTCTCGGCCTCCATAATCACATAAGCCAATTCCTGTAATAAATCTCCTCGTATATATCTATATATATCCTCTTGGGTCTGTTTCTCTGGAGAACCCTGACTAATACAACAGCCAACCAGGGATTTACGCAGTTTTCACCCAGGGGTTGAGCCTTACCCTTTCTGCCATTCTCTCTTGCTTCCAGGATTTCTCCCTTAAATTTCCAGTTGCTCTTCCATTACTGACCTTTCTTCTCTGTCACTTCTCACCCATAAAGCTGCAGTTTTCCACTGTCATTTCATTCCACTGTAGCCATCATGGGGACTGGAATGCACCTTTTTGCAAAAAATGCCACAAACTTGCAAGTCTTGCTCCTTCCAATTACAGTTTCTTAGGAGTCAACTGTCCTCCAGTTTCTATCTGCTTTTTGATGTTTTCAGTAGTTTCTTATATTCTGTCCAGATTTTCTAATTGTTATCTGTGGGCGAGTCTGAGCAACCTCTTCACTCTGCTTCCTTTATTGAAAATTTCCTCTAATCCAACTGAGAATAACTTATAATTGAATATGCTTTTTAGATTGTTTTATAACACCCTACCTTTAAAAGCATAGTACTATATACAGTAATAAAAGTTTTAAAATAATGAACAACAACATGTCAACGGTAAAGTTGTGATTGTCCTCAGAAATTCATTAAGTCAAGCAGTCCATGTGACACACGTAATAAAATCAAAAGTAGAAAAGGTTTGGGACTGTTTTTTCTATTTTAATAGAAAGGAAACAACATAAAATGAAAGAAAAATAGCTCAGGTCCCAAATGAAAGGAGCTGGAAACTGGAATTCTGATCCTAGAAAATGAATCTTTTTCCTGCCTTGGAGTCACCACAACTCAGTCTGTTCTACGTTTAGCAGCTGGAAGACATGGAACAAACAGAGCTCTTTGTTTTGGTTTTGTTTTGCTTTGTTTTGATGGTCTCAATGGTTATTTTTGGGAAGAGGTGAAAGAAAGGATGCAGACTGAGTAACTACACTATAGATCACTGCACGGGATTCCCACTGCTATGTGGAGTAGCTACTATCTTGTGCGTCTCATACAGCTAATAGAAGAGGAGGAGCACAGGAGGTGGAATGGAGGTGGAAAGTTCAGTGCTGCTTATAGACCGAGAGCGATTTAGTCAACGTCACAATTCCAAATCTCAGTTAGTATTATAACATGAGCTGCTTTTAAAAAGGCATCTGTGTGTGTGTGTGTTTACAAAGTATTACTGGAACACTATAGAAAAATATCTAATTTATTTTGGAAATACACAATAAAGTGAAAGAAACATCCCCATAACCCTCTAGAGAGGATCACTGCTAAAAGTCTGGGGAAAAAATGCGTGTGTCCATGAACCTTTAAGCATATACTTATGTGCTTCTCTGTCTCTCTTTTAATCACATAAATCATATTATTCATATTTGACAACTTATATTGATTGAGTGGACATTGTTCCACGTTAGTAGTTCTCCTGGACTAAATCTGCAGAATCTGTCTCACCCTTGATGTGCGGCCATGATGTCTCTACTTAGTCGCTTTTTAAAAAAATTCTTGTTTTTACTTTTAAACCTGGCTTCCTGGCGGTTGCTCCTGTGTCTACACAGTGTAGTGATCAATGATCAGTTAAAGGTTGTGCTCACACATCTTGAGCCAGCCAGGCTTCCAACCTCTGCCCATGGCTCTGTGCAGGGGTTATGGGACACAAAGGTCAGGTCTCCTCCAACTTTTACTTTCTGCTGGGCCCTCTTGCATCTCCCCTGTGCATTCATTCAGCTTCCCAGCCAACCAGGGATGTGTGGACAGCTTGGCCCTCTCTGGTCGTACCTACATGTGTGCATAAGCCTCTAGTCAGTCAGGAATGTGTGCAGAACTTTTCAAGCCTTTCTGTGGCTGTCATTTCCAGGATCTCTGCAAAGTTTTTGGCCAGCCCACCAGTCTGTTGCTTGACCTGACTGGGACATCTGTTTAGACTACCGGCACTGCCTTGTTCACTTGCTGCAGAGATTGCTACTTTTCTGACAATGCCAGTGGGCATGTCCACTCTGCTTTTCACCCTCTGCTCCAAATCAAGTGGGCTTCCTCTGGCAGCCAAGCTGCTGGTTTTCATGGTCTGCCCCACCCTGACAGAACCACTACACTAACCAGGGTCGGGGGGAGCAGTCCCTGGCAAGAACATCAAAGACTCCCATTGTTCTTATTTGAAGTTCAGCAATTTCTTATGGATAAATGCTTCTCAATTTGTTGTCTGTATCTATTTCCAGAGCCCTGAAACAGTTGTTTTTGACAAATTTGCCCAGTTCATTGCTTTCTGAGGAGAGATTTGCTGACTTCCTCATTCCACTTACCAAGGTCCTGCCTCTGTCCTCAGCTACTCTTAAGCCTTCCTTCATCTTCAGGTGGCCCACTCAGTCACATGACACGTTACTAACATTGTAAGCCAGAGGCGAGATCATAAAGAAAAATGAGCATTCTTCACATCTGGCTGTCTCCCCACACTATTACACCATGGACTTCTAGGTCTCGAGAGAGCAAAATACAACTTTTTAAAAGGCAGCTATACAACTCTACCTGGTCTAAAAGTAAACCAAAGGTCTGTGTTTCCCTTCAAGTCTTATCTAGATATCAGGAGCAGGTTTCACCTGGATTCTTTCACAGAAGAAAGCTTCTTGGCTATTTTTTGTTTTCCTTTCCTGTAAGTCATGCATTCTGTCTACTGGCTCGCATCTGAAGTCACCTATAAGCTATGAAAGAGATTACCCAATCTCTAGTGAAGGCAGACAGCTGAGTGCCTTCTACATTTCTTTGTGCAAATAACAAACCTAGCATTTATTTTCCCCCTTTCTAATAAACCTTGTTCTCCTCCTCAACAGGTACAGTTTCTTTTTGTAAGAGAAATGACTCATATCGCTGTACTTTACCTCACTAAAACTGCAAACTGTCACATGCTTGCTCTGGCATTCAGCAAACAGGTATGATTGTTACCATTTGTTAGTCATCCCATTCTCCGATAAGAACCCAACTCAAGAAACAGCTAAATAGAGTCAGTTATCAGTCAGAGGCAAACAGTTCAAGAAAATCAAAGTTCAAGAATTGCTGACTCTTAGTTCCATGATTATGCACCTCCCAAAATTAAAAGTATTTTTCAATATTGTTGCTATGTTGACACTGTGAGTTTGTGAAAAAGCATTTACCATTCCACACAACCCAGCCTAGATGAATCGCAAATTGCTTTTGAAATTTCTTAAAATGCTTTTTCCAGGGCCAGCCCCGGTGGCCTAGTGGTTAAGTTTGGCACACTCCTCTTTGGCAGCCAGGGTTTGGTTCCCGGGCACAGACGTACACCACTCGTCTGTTGGTGGCCATGCTGTGGCAGTGGCTCACCCACAAAACAGAGGAAGACTGGCAGCAGATGTTAGCTCGGTGCGAATCTTCCTCAGCAAAAAATAAAAATTAAAATAAATAAATAAATTGTTTTTTCCCCACAAAAGTCTTCAACAGCAAATGGCTTCCCAAACTGAGTATTACACATGAAATCAGGGCAAACATCACGGCAAACTAAATTTCTCATTCATTTCTTCCCTCGGCTTAGTGGTATAACATGATGGGCCTACACAAAAGAGAAGAGCATTGACTGTACTAACAGGGACTCCGAGGCCACCAGATCCCATCTAGCTGAGCACACACAGTGAAGGCACCGGCTGTAAAAACACCAAACACAACGCTCTGCTCTGGAAGCCCAAGGGCTGCTCCAGAACGCCTTCCTAGCACAAGCTAGCCTCGCAAGTGTTCAAATAAGGAACACGCCGCCAAAGGAAGGTGGAAATGTGCAGATAATGTCTCTTCCAGACAGCAAGAAGTTTTAAATAATCCACGCAAAGTCTCCGAAGCTAGCAGTCCATTACAAGTACAGTTAACTGATAAGGTGGGATTGGTTACAAGAAGGTAATTCAATTGCAAGACTCTTGACAACACCATAATCTAATACTCCTTGGGAGGGAAATCACTCTTTCTGGTTGTTATTTTCATTAACAGAACTATCCGACTGCGGTTTAAAAAGCTGCATCAGGAAAAATAGCCTCTTGCTGTCTTCACTAGATACACTGACCCGACCTATCTGTAAATCACAGAATTTCCAGTCAAGCCATACGGCTGGAGTGAATGTAGGCTAAATGTTGGTCTGTGAGTCATTTTGTTTTCTCAGTGATGGCATGCTGGGTACAGATACCATCATGGATCTGGGGTTTTTCCAGTGAAGGTGACTAACAGGTAAGGGGACAGAACGTAGACACCCTGGACGTCATTCAGATCAACGCAATGTCTCCAGCCGTTCAATAAGTCGTGTTAGATGGCAGCTTGCTTGAACCTTCCCCTACTCTTTTCTTTTTTTTCAGGACCTCCATTCCCATTTGGTTTAAACTAACAGCTCTGAATTATAGAAAGATCAGCTTTACCTCTGACAGAAATTATTTACTTCCTCTTTTTTTTATAAGATGCTGATTCACAAGAGATGAACACATTCAACTGGGTTACGGAAAGGAATCTCTCTGTTTTTCATCTGTTCAGTGTTAATACCATTACGGATGAGAAAACACTTTCCAAATCCACCGAGAGAACTTAAAGACATAAAAATAATATTGCACTAAATACATAAAAAGTTCAAGATAAATTTTAAGACTTTATAAAATGGAATAATATTGCTGCATACCCGACAACAAAATATAGAACGTATATAAAATATATGAATGTAATAAATTTATTCTTTGCAGCATTGTTTGTAATAGCAAAAAAAGTAGAAACAATTTAAACTTTTTTCCTTGTTTCCTGAGGTAAAATCCATGAAGACTTCTCTAAACATTCCTAACCAAAACTCTCTCATACTTTAGGAAAAAGTTCTTAACTAGAAGTCAGTCAAAAATCTTCCTGTTTTTGTTTTCTCTCGCTGTAGGCCAGAAGCTTCAGCACCACTTCAGACCTAACTAGATCCGAATCCGCATTTTAACAAAATACCCGGGAGATCTGTCTACACATTAAAGTTTGAGAAGCCCTGGCCTAACGTGCAGTTTCAATTAAACTTTTTGCTACATATAACAGCTTGACTTTGAGCGAAAACCACACTACACGAGTCATGGATACATGGGAGGAAGGCTGGTTTGTCAAATTGGAGGAGGCTTTCCCTTATCTGTGGTCTGGCACTACTTGAGTGACCACTGATGGTATTTGGGGCTTAGCCACTTCCATCTCAAGCACATCGCAAAAACTAAAGGTAAATGGCACCACGATCGTCTCAGGTTGTAAGCATTAGTGTCACAATAGGATTTATTTAAAAAATTAATTCTAAAAGTCAGAACTTCTAAATCTCTTTTTCAGTGCTTCTCTGACTTCGGTGTGCCTAAGATTCACTTGGGGAACTTGTTTAAAAGCAGAGATAGCCAAGCCTCACCGCTCAGGAGTTCTATTTAATAGGTTCATCGGTAGTGATTGTGACAATTCGAAGAAACAAGATATCAGGGCTCGGATTAGGAGACACCCAGGGAAAAGAATTTAAGGGAGTACTCACTCTCAAGTTTGTACAAGTGCAAGGTTGGCACCGGAGCAAACCTGTGAGTAAGTGCCTCCTTAAATACTGTGTCCAGGGCATCTTGCTCGACTCACCCTGGCCTCGGTCCTGCATGGTACGGGTGGTCCATGGACCAGCAGCACCAGTCTGGTCTGGGGCCTTACTAGAAATACAGAATCTCAGCCCAACTCTAGACCTACCGAATCAGAATCTGCTTGTTAACAAGATTCTCAGGTTATTCCCATGCACGTTAAATTCTGAGAAACAATGAAATCTTGCAACTGATACTAAAATCCTAAGCTCTTTCTAACATATCCTGTTGCATCTCTAATATAGGAAAGAGTGAGTAGTGGCTCCAGTGGCCAACATTTTTGTCACTCTTTTAATCAATGGCCTGGATAACGACATAAAAGAGATGCTTATTAACCTGCAGGTGGTACAAAGCAAGAGACTGCTAATGCAAAAAGTAACAGAGTCAGACCATGTTGATAGGCTAGACGACAGGCCGAACACTTAACTATACTTAAGTATATGAAAAGTTTTACATTTAGGCTAAATATTTCAATAATGAAGGTATAAGATGTGTGATGGTTTGCTTGGCAGCAACACATGAAAAATCCTGGGAACAGATCCAAAAGTATGTCATGAACTTACTATAATGGCATTTCAAATCAGCAGAAGAAAATGAATAATTTAATAAGTGGTGTTGGAGTAACTGGATAGCTAACTGGAAAAACAAATAAATTTGAACCCCTACCTCACATCTTATATTAAAATAAACTCCAGAAGAATGAAAGATTTAAATATAAAAACAAATCCATTAAAGTACTAGAAGAAAATATGAAAAAATGTTTTTCAAATAACCTCAAAGTGGATGAGGCCTTTCTAAGCATAAGCAAAATCCAAAACCATATAAAATTCAGAGGCCATTAAAAAAAACTGATAAATTTTACTACATTAAGAAAAACATCTGTGTGGTAAACACCACTCTAAAAAAAGCGTGAAGAAAAATGACAAAATGGGGGGGAAATTTTATAACTTATATCAAAGACATAGGATGATCCTCTTTAATGTACAGAAACTCCCAAAATCATTAAGAAAAAAGACCAACAAGCCAAGAGAAAGCTTAACCTGGAGAGACTAAGGAGGCTGAGAGCTGCCCTCCAATAGCTGAAGGGCATCCATGTGGAAGAGCAAAAAAACGGAGTCAGCTGTTGCTATAAATGGTTGAATCAGGACTGATGGTGGAAACTCCCATGAGTTAAATGTCAGCTGAACACACAGAAGAACTTTCTAAGAATTAGGAGAGTCCATAAATGGATTCAGGCCAAGGCGAAACAACCACATTCTAGGAAGCTTTTGGAAAAGAGGGCCACATTAGATGCAAGCCTAAGCTACGTGATCACTGAGGTTCCGTCAAACCTAAAATTATACAATTCTATCCCAAATATTACATCAGCTCCAAAAAGACTGAAAACTATGATGCTCATCACTCAATTTTTTATTATAAGTACAGTATTCTCTGCGGGCAGGGGGAGGGGAGAGTAGGAACGATTTTTTGGACCATGAGTCCCGACTCAGGAGCATTTCAAGTTTTTTTGTGTTTGTGGGCTGTTTCCTGTTTCAGCCACATTCCTCCCCTGGGCTTGTCCATTCCTAAAGCAAACACGGAGTTTGAAAGAGAGTGAATTACAGCTGGAGAGTTAAGTATGAGGTCTCAGTGGTAGGTTCTTTGATGTATAAAACCCATAACCCACAACGCATGGGAGATTCTTAGATATCAATGTCACTTCCACTATAGTCTGATTAAGAGCTAAAAAGCGCAGACAAACAAATAGCACAAGAATTCCACTGACAAACGGGCTGTATTTCACAAGCTAGTCTGCAAGTGAGTTGGGTAGAATTTGAAACAGCACTAAAAATGTGAAGAGCAGGAGAGAAGGAAAGCCAAGAGGAGGGCGGGTCCCTCAGAACCCACAAGGTATCTGAGATACTGAGATCAGAGCATTTTCCAAGGAGAAAACACCTCTAGAATGCTAGTAATTTATAAAGTAAAAATAAAACTGAAGAACTATTTTATTTACCTTGAATTCTAATGCTTACGACAAAGCAAACTTAGTTGGAGAAGACGGACACTGTTAACAAAAATTTGTAAAGGTTCTGAAGGGAACGCCTTCCGTGTCTCAAAAGTTCTAGAAGTTGGCAACAGTGAGTCCTTATTGCGGGATCTAATTTCACTTCAAAATCCAGTGCTTCCTTTGCCTTCATAAGGACACGCCGCTAAATACTTCTTAGCCATTACTGAGGAAAGTTTTTAGTTCAAAAGTATAATGAAAAGAATGAGTGGGAAGAAGAAATAAGATACTTTTGAGGTAAGAGAGCAATAAATAAGATAAAAAATAAGAAACCCAAAGAGGAGATAAGAAGGATATCTCTGGTATAATTATCTAAGATGCAAGATAGACTAAAAGCATGTAAAGGCTGGGGTAGTGGGAGAATCCCCCAGGAAGGCGGGGAACGAGGAAGATGACACTGTGGCTGAGTTTCTGTACAGGCCATCAGGGGGCACCATCGGTCCAGGACAACTCAGCTGTGGTCAGGGTATGGGGAGAAGCATCTAACTGGACTTCTCTATTTAGAGAATATTCCCAAATTGGGAATGCTATACTAAACCATAAACCATCAGAAAGACCTTCACAACCAGGTTAAGGGAGAAAAAAATAAACATTAAAAACAAACAAAATCGACTATCTGTCATCTGTTTCTACGTTTGCTTAATCCAAATCAGAAAGGACAATGACAAATAATGTCATTTGGTATCCAGAAGTAAGGAAGGCCAGGGAAAGCTGAAGAAACTTCTTCATGAAGTTCCCGCTGCTCTGGACTCAGCAGGGAGTCCGGACGGTGACAGCAGCACACACATGGCTGAGGGCCCTCAGACGCAGGCTGTGCGGGTGAACTAAACTAATAAGCACTAAGCTGGGGTGGAGTAAGAGACCTGGAGCAATGACGCTTCAAAGACACCTCAGGAATAAATATGATTTATGGATTTGTTAAGGCTAGTTTTTCATATCTCTGAGAAATCAGAATAAACAAGGGGTATATATCATAGGCATCTGAAAAAGAAGGCAGTTAAACGTCTTGTTCAGTATCACACTTAACCAGGATAAGTATTACTGGAATAAACTGTTTTACTGGTCCAGTTTTGTTCCACTAGACACAGATTCATGATGAAAAGAAAAGGCAGGAAGCCTTGTTTTAAGGTACAATGCCTTGACAAACAGAAAAGTCTGCCAAATATCTGAGCCTGGACAATACATACAAGCAAATCTGTTTCTTCAGAAACTACCTTGTGTGGTCTTCATATCTCAAACCTGCTGGCAGGCAAGATCCTTCCATCTCTTCACCTATATTATACTGCAGACCACGAGCATTATCGCTGTTCTGATGGTCTGTACTGGGCTTGGCAGCATCCTCAGCCCAAAGTGTCAGTCAACAGTGAGGCCTCCAGGAGCCACCAGTGAAGCCAAAGAGGAGACAGAGAGGAGAGAAGGCAGAGGGAAGTGCAGAGAGGAGAGACGAAGGAGAGAATAAAAATGGAGAACACATAAAACGAACAAACGGGCAAAAACCGGTTTAGTAGTTTAGGTTACACAGATGCCACTCGAACTGTCATTAAGTGACAGCCCTGGTTGCTAGTTGCTTTCACCTGTTCCACAGTGGAATAAGAATGGTTATTCATTGGTGCAATTTTAATCATATTGGGTTAAAACTTACACAGCATAACCAAACATGTTAGAAATACAGTTTTTACATCAGACACTTGGCGTTTAGGAGCCGGCCCAGGGGAGGTAACGAGCTTCCAGAGTTTAAGGAGGCAGCTTTGTTTTGAGTCGGAGAGGGGCACATACCGCCGAGGTGCCTGCCAGGTGTTTTCATAAGTTATTTCACTTATTTCTCACAAGACACCAAGGAGGTACGTGCTGTTACCTCCACTCTATAAATGACAAAACACCCAGGGAAGATACGTGACTCACCCAAGGTCTCAAAACCAGTAAGCGGCAGAGCCAGATTCAAATCTGAGGCTCTGAAATGACAGTTGCCCCCTCACTGAGAAACAAAGAGCAGCTCCAGCCGGAGCATATGGGCCACTTGTGCCTCTCCGCACAGCCAGAGACACTGCCTCCAAAGCCCCTTCACTCATTCAAAATCTGTTTGTGAACTGTCAGCGTAAGCTAGAGCACCTGCTGCAGACGCCGGTACAACCACCAATGACAGACCGGAGCCCTGCTCCCGAGAAGCCAGCAGTAAAGCTGGGGTGAGGCAGTGACGCAGGGAATAAACACAATAAACAAACAACATAACATCAGGGACGACGGAGGACACAGACAGGAGAGTGGGGCAAAGGCCCTCATTCAGAGAGCGGCTAGGGAAGGCTACACTGAGGAGGTAACATAAAGCCGAGAACTGAAAGACAAGAACCAGCCATGCTAATAGCTAGCGGCAGGACATTCCAGGTAAGGGAACTGCAAACAAATGCCTTGAGGAAGACCAGGCTTGGTGTGAAACAAAAAATAGACCTATCTGACCGGAGCAGACTAGGGGGGGTTAGTAAGAGATGAGGTTAGACAGACATACAAGGATAGGTCATGTTGGTCTCAAGGCAAAGAGTTTGCATTTTATTCTGTGACTGGAAATGACCTGAGGTCTTTTAAGCAGGGAAGTGACCCGCTCCGACCAGTGGCTATGACCGAAGTGCAGGGAGGCTGGAGTGAAGGCAGGGAGGCCAGTGGGGAGGCCACTGCCAGAGCACAGATGACGGTGACTTAGTTTAGGGAAGCAGCAGGTGGAGCGAAAAGACAGGGACAGATTTGAGATCTATTCTGGAGTCAGGATGGATAGAACTTGCTGATGGGTTGGATGTGGAGAACATGAAAAAAGAAAGAAGCAAAGACCCCAGGTTGTTGGTTAAGCAACAGGACAGATGGTGGTGCCCCTTTACTGCGATGAATAAAGACGGGGAGAGAGTTTTTGTTTAATGCGGAAGGGATAAAACAAAGGGATTCGCTTTAGCAATATTAAGTTGGAGTAGCCATTAGATATTCAGATGGAGCTATCAGGCAGGCAGCGGGTACACGAATTTAGAGATCAATGAAAAAATCAAGCTGGAGATATAAATTTAAGAGACACATACAAACCTAATGTGTTTCTTCTAATTAGAAGAAAATATAGGGTAATTTCTTAGTGACGTGAGGATGGGAAAAGATTTCGTAAATAAGCTTTCAAAAAGCATAAATCTTTATACTTGAAAAAAGCAAGAGAAATGATGACATCAAAATGCAGGACTGCTGCTGAACAAAGGACACTATGAACAAGGTTAACAGATGGGTGACGGCCAGGAGACAACATGCACAACATCTCTAACTGACTTAGGATTAATATCTAGAACACATACAGAACTTCAATGGAAAAATGGGGAAAGGATATTACGAGGTCATTCATAAAGGGAAAATCCAAAGGCTAACTTGTATACACAGAGACCCTCATCCTCCCTAGTAATCAGAGAAATACGAATTAAAACAAGATAACACACTGCATCTGCCAAATTGACAGAAGCTTGAAAGTCAGATACTAAGGGCTGCACTTTGCAGGGGGAATATATACAGGGAGCAATCATGGAATATTTAGTGAAATTAAGGATGAGCATACCCAGTGACCTAACAATTACAGGTGTTGGTATTGAGCTACAGAAACTCTTATCCAAACCCCTAGGAAGATATAAATGAGGACTTTCATCAGAGCATTGTTCGTGGTGCAGGGAGTTAGAGAACAAACTAGGTGTCCATCACTAGGGGAATAGATAAATAAAATACAATTGGATAGCTAAATGCAACGTTGAAACACAACAACATGGACAGAACTTAAAAATATAGTTTTAAATGAAAAAAGGATCAGAATGAGAAGGACGACATAATATTTATATAAATTTACAAAAAACACCATACAAGGATACAAACATATCCCAGGATAAATATTAAACACATTAGAGAAGCTGTGGATGGGAATGAGAGAAGAGATGGGAAATGACAACAATGGGAAACAACAAAACAAGAGAGGGGTCTTGCAATGTCAATACAATGTTCTATGAACTGAGCAGTACGGTCAATTCAACTTTGTACTTGAGATTTAAAAGAAAAAATAACAAAGTTACAGGGCAACAGTAACGTTCCTTCTGTTCCAACTGTCTTGCCCAAACTGCCTGACATTCTGTAGGTTGCCTCATCTGGCTTAACAGGCAAGGAAGAGAGCAAGGGATGAAGGAGGAGGGCAGCATGTCACAGCGTAAACGTGGCCACTGCTCTATCTTGTGCCCACCTTTACCACAGCATTCATCATATTGCTGAAATTACATGTATGCACAACTACCTTCCCACGCTGAGGATTAGATCCTTATGTGGAGACTGTATCACATCCATCCTCAGAAACCCAGAACTCAGCACTGGTTAGGCTGGTGCAAAGAACACATTCAATAAACGCTGACTTGCTGACCAGTTTGTTGCTTGGTAGATTAGATGAAAAATAAATGAAAATTAGAACCCACTTGCACTGTTTGCAACTCAGGTGTACCCTTAGTCCTTGACTATTATAATGCAGCCAAACGAATGTTCAATGAACTATCACTGGAGATGGCTGGATGTCCCTCCCAGCATCACTTCTTCTAGCATCAAAACGCATGTCCATACGGACGACAGACACATGAACAAACGTATCTCAAAATTCAAGCCAACTCTCTGGCTGCAAGGAAACGTGAGAGATGCTACAGCAAAACCAGAAGTGCCAATGATAAAAGTTAATTTTAAGTTGGGAAAAAAAACTGAGATGCAGCACATGTCAGATAATTCCCACGGCCTGGCAGTGCTAGGCAGCAGCAAACCTCTGAAATTACCACTTGATATTATGTGTACAACACATGAAAACCCTTCTTACTGATTTTTAATCAATTTTTAAATCAACCTGATTACAGTATAATTTACATACAATAAAATGCACCCATTTTAAATGAACCGTTGGATGAGTTTAAATGCATGGACCCGTGTCACCACCATCACAGTCAAGACAGAGAAGGATTCCATCACCCCAAAAGTTCCCTCAGGCCCCTGTGCAGTCAGGCCACCTCACCCGGCTCCAGGCAACCACTGACTGCCTTCTGTCAAGGCATCCATCTTTATATTTTTTTAAATATTAAAAAAAGTTTAACTTTACGTTTGGAAAATCTCAAACATACACAGAGTAGGATTGCATAACGAGCCTGATTTATCCAACACTCAGCTTCTACAATTTTTACTGCGTGACCAATCGTGTCTCATCCAGACTCCTGCCCACGCCCCTGCCAGGATTCTTATGAAGCAAATCCCAGACACCGTTTCTCCTCATATGTAAATATTTCCATATATATCTCTAACGGATATTCTTGTAAAATATATCCATAATACCATTTTCATACTTAAAATAATCAAGTTTTTCAATACCATCAAATAATCAGTATCCACATTTCCCAGACTGCCTCACATTCTTTTCTTTGTTCGTCTGAATCAGGTCCACATATTACTATGGCTCATTCATCTAAGTCTCTTTTTATCTATAGGTACCCCTTCCATCCATTTTTTCCCCCTTATAATTTATTTGTTGAAGAAACTGGTTTGTGTGTCCTATAGAGCACCTGCAGTTTGAAATTTTCTGACTGCATCCCTAAAAACATTTACCATGCTTTTCTGTCCCTTGAATTCCCTATAAATTTGCAATGAGATCTAGAGGTTTTAACAAATGCAGGTTCTACTTCATTTATCAAGGTCACTTTACAGGTGGTATTCTGTACATCTATCAGGAGATATATATAATGTCCCATATTTCCTTTTTGTCTCAATTTTCGAAAAATAGTCTTTTCTTCAACTAATTGAAAATAAAAGCATTTATTATAGTGTCTAAGACTCATTTAATCTAGAAAAGTGTAAAAGTATAAGACATCGATCCCCATCTAACAGGCTGACTCTGGACTCTAGCATCCCTACAGAGGAAAAGTCCTCCTGAGTCACTGTCTGAAAGACCTAGATGGTTCTATCCATCACAGCCACACATCACTTATTTGAAGTTATACACTGACCATGCACTGCCATGCTCATCTTTCTGTGCATGTCATATCTCCTCAGTTATATTTTCAGCTCGCTGAGGGAAGAAATGCAGTCTTACACCTCTCCTCAGTCCCTAACAGGCGGCTCTGCACCCTGACAGCACCCAGTGAACGACAATGACCGTGTCATTCTCTGCTGAGTACAGGCCCTTCTCGATCCTTGATGCAGGCCAGCCTCTTCTATCAGTTCTTCAGAACCTTCCTCCAGAGTCAGCAACACCCACAGTTTACCAACCAGAAAACAGAGGCACACAGAAGAAATATGAACAGTGAATCAGAGGAAGGTTACAACAAGAACCCAAAACATTGGTTGTTCAGAGAAACCTGCTGAGTTAAGTGTGTTTCTACTTTAATGCCTCCTCCTTCCCTTCAGGGAGATACGTGAGTCTAAACAATATTAGTCTTTGAGAGAAAGGGCTGTGGACGTTGCCTAGACAAGGAACCAGAGGGCCCGGTAAAGTGACCTTCCTGTTCTCTTCGGCAGCACAAGTCCCTGCTTGACAAGAGCTAAGTTATTATAAAAGAGAATAAGAATCAGTTAAAGAGATAACCCGTCAGTTTGGGATGGGGCAGAAGAGAAAAGCAGTTTACATTCCAACCTCACCGAAGCCTAGTGGAGTGGCATGTAATTACCAGGCTATGCAGAGGAAGTTAGAGTCATTAGTAGAACGCCTGGGCCTCTCTGTCTTCCCACTTTGATAAAACCCTCTGCCACCTGCAGCACCGTGTTGCACCAATAGCTACAGGGCCCTCCCTTGCCAGTCACCTCCCACGCATCTCTGTGCTTGGCTGGTTCTTTACTGCCTCCAGAAATAAAAGTTAGAATATGGTACTTATTATGCCAATAATCACTACCAGGTAACGCAAGTTCCAGAAGCACAGGCCTCTGCTTACAAACAGAATAACCTTCAATACCAGAGGATAGAGTGCTCCCTCATGCCTGCCCCCACCCCTGGACAAGCACAGATTAAATTAAGAATTCTCAAAATCCCCAGTGGTGTCAAAAGCATTTAAAGTTGCCAGGTCAAAGATTCATTTTTGCAGCAGACAACCACAAAGGATTTCAGTGTTACATACAGTGGAAATGACTGCGAGAAATTCTAAATATGGACAGACCAGTAATTTAAATTCTTTTTCTAATGGCTAATACTTTCTTTTCAGTTCAATAACTGATTCTAAGTCAGGCTCCAATTAAGGAAAGCAAGACCCAGTTTTCTGGTTCCACCGGGATCTACTCGTTCAGGGATTACCTGCCTGCCAGTTGTGAATCCGTTTCCAGTCAGCACTCTGCTGGAAACCCTGTCGTGACTAACAAACGTGTTTCAGAACAAGGGCAGAGTAAAGCCCCAAACAAGGAACTCTTACTACTGGTCTGGTGCTTCCCCAGCAGGCCACTGCCGCCGTCTCGAGCCAGCTGTGTGAAGTTGGCAAATCACCCTACCTAGGTTTTATTTCCTTTCTTCTAGCACTATTACTCACAAGAGCCAAAAGGTAGAAACAACCAATGGCTGTTGATAAAAAGACAAGGAAAGAAACAGTCCCTCTTCCACAGCTGGACATTCTGGTGTCTGTGACACCTGGAACCACAGCAGACTACCTGAGCCCATGGGGGGCCAGCCAGGACAAGCCACTGTACTGAGGATGCTGGGGCAGGAGGCTGAAATGATCCGGGGTCCTTGATGTCTCTGCCGAGCTGGTGAACTAATCAGCAGTGGAGTCACCTACCTCCAGACTTCCTGCCCTCTGAAATACTGCCCGCGTACTTGAGTCACTGAGTTGGCTTTCCTGTTTCTTGAAGGTGAAAGCATTCTTACTGATAACACTTACTGACCTAAAAAGTTTGGCACACCATGAAACTTACACAGCAATGAAACACAGGGTGTGATCTCTGTAATTGAAACAAACAAACAAAAGAGCAAAACAAAATACACCATTCTTGTCATTATAACGCAAGACAGGCTTCAGGCAGGTAAAGAACGAAGCTACAAGGAAAAGTGCAGTAAGTGGACCCACACGTTTAGCAAGTCAACGAATAAACTTGGACCCAGAAACTAGCCTGAATGAACTGACTGTGCTTCATTTCAGAAATATTAATTAGAAGATGATGACTTTAAATACAGTCTTTGTGTTCCTAACGACCCTGTGAGGTAGTCACACCATTCTCACTCTACAAATGAGAAAACTGAAGCAGAGACGCGGAGCAACCAGCCCAAAGTCAGCTCATCCATGCACTTTTCTCCACTGTAACTCTTCCCTTTCTCACTTAGCTAACTCCTACACATTTTTCAGCCTTCAGCTTAAACAAACATCACTTCCTTAGAAAAAGGCTTCAAGGTCCAAAGCTCCTGTTACACTCCGCTGCAGTCGGTGCTCTCTTGCCGCACTGTGCACGCTCGTGATTATTTAAACGTGTCTTCCCCACCAAGCTGTACATGCCCTGAGAACAGTTCTGTTTTGTCCACCACCATGTGGTATTTCCAAAGCTGAGCAGAATGCCTTCTTAAGGAGAAGCTCACGGTCTGAGAGAAACAACAAGTAAAGAGTTTCTTACGAGGCAATGTGGGAGGCAGAGAGGGGTATGCCTAGGACTCTATGGGAACACGAGATGGGGAGCAAGGGGGGCTTCATGGAGGGGACGTCCCTCGAACCGAGCTCTGAAGGATAAGTACGTTAGGAGAAAAAGAAGTGAGGAGAAAGGTGTTCTGGGCAGACGGAGCATAGGTACATGTACAGAGAAGAAAGAGGCCATGAAACTCTAGGGCAACTACCATAACTAGCTCACCAGGGCTGGAGTTTGGTATCAGGTAGCAAAAAACGAAGGCTGAGAGACAGGAAGATTCAGTTCTGTATTCAAAGAAAGCAATATGTTGTACAACCTCTGAAATAATCTACTAATAATGGCTATGATGGAAGCACTCACTGTACGTCAGGTACCATGCTAAGCACTTCACATGTATAATTCATTTCATCTTCACAACCACCCTGAGTATTATTATTCCCATGAGGAAGTAAGATCACACACAGCTAGCAAGTAAATAGCAAAGCCAGGCTTTGCACTGCAGCTACATCACGACTCCAAAGCTTGTGCTCTTAACCACAGTCTAATACTCGCCTAGCTTACCAGGCATTGATATGATCTTACACAGTTGAGTGTAATTCAGATAATTATCTTGATTTGACTAGGAAAGCTGACTATTTAAAGGAACCCCATATCTTTTTCATCAAGCAAATCATAAACATAAATATTTCATACATTGAGTTTGCTTAAAATAGGGCTGGCCCGGTGGCACAGCGGTTAAGTTCACACCTTCCGCTTTGGCAGGCCGGGGTTCGCCGGTTCGGATCCCAGGTCCAGACACGGCACTGCTTGGCAAGCCATGCTGTGGCAGGTGTCCCACATATAAAGTAGAGGAAGATGGGCATGGATGTCAGCTCAGGGCCAGTCTTCCTCAGCAAAAAGAGGAGGATTGGCAGCAGTTAGCTCAGGGCTAATCTTCCTCAAAAATAAATAAATAAATAAATAAAGTATATAATTAGTATTCAGTACACTTTTACCAATGAAGATCAAGGGAAAATTATTCAAAGACAGAAAACGTAGTGTCCTGTCTGATAATCCAATATTGTCGCTATAACTATGTTACCTCCAAACCATCAAAAATTATGCTAAGCAAACATTAGAACTTCTCAGTCTAAGTATCCTCATCAAAACTAACCTTCCTAAGGAGAATTAAAATTATTCATTAAACAAGTCAATCAATTATTGAGAATGGGTGGAAAGGGAAGAGTAGTTAATACAGAGGAAAGATGATATGACACACGAAATCTCTTTTCCCCACTATTACTTGCTTTAAGGGTGGTAAAATGATAACATGACTGAATGTGTTTACAAGGCAAGACATGCGCTCTACGTATCAACTCAAGTTAAAACATGAGCTAGAAAATCTACCAGTTAGGGAAAGTCTCGGTTCAAAAGAACTCAGGGTTTTAGGAAGCCACTTATCAGCAAAAATGCAAATACACTAAGTCAAAGTTGATGGGCTATTAATAAATTATTGAAATAAACTACTGAGAGATCTTCTTTGCTTTTTAAATTGTCTCATAATATACAGTAAGAGTTCACAGACTGATAATAATTATCATAGTTACACTAGATTAAACACTTACTAGAGCCAGGAGTTTTAAGAACATGATTGCATTTCACTCTTAAAAGGTCACTCACAGCCACACTTTCAGGTGAGCTAACTCAGGCACAGAGTTTAGATAAGCGGCTCAAGGTCACCTGAGTAGGCAGTGACACAGCCAGGATTCAGGCACAGGCCTGTCTGACGTCAGAGTGCACGCTCCTTCCTCCACACAGCGATGTCTCTACTGAGCTGAAAGGTGCCTCAAGATGATCCAGTTTACTCACCAATCAACCCTCTCTTTTAGAGAGAACTGTAGGGAGGTTAAAGGACCTTCCTGATGTCCTTTGGTTCGTTTACAGAACAACTGAGAGTAAACTCCGTATTTCCTACTCTTTAGCACAGTCTGTAATCATTTCGACTCATACCAGATACTCTCTTTTTGAGAAATATTAAAAATTTCCCCATAACTAAATTCAAACCGGACAAAACAAGAATGATGCAAATGCCTGCTGCTGTGCACTGAGGTGTGCATGCGTTACGCTTTAGCAGGAGATAGGAAAGGAGAAGTCAGACATTTCCTGTGCGTTACGTGCAACCAGCTAACAGAAGAGAACAGGATTTCATGCATTCCTTTTGACTACCATCATTGTTTCGGCCTCCTGCATTTCAGGAGGGCATTAAAAGCATTAAAGCAGGAGTCAGCAAACTTTTTCTGTACAGGGCCTAAATATTTGAGGCCTCGTGGGCCATACGGTCTCTGTTGCAAATACTCAGCTGTGTTTTAGGGACCAAAGAAAGCAGCTATAAACAAAACACAAATGAGTGTGGCTGTGTTCCAGGAAAGTTTAATTTGTCAACACAGAAATTTGAATTTCATATAATTTTCACGTCATGAAATGTCAATAGTCTTTTGATTTTTTTCAACTACTTAAAAAGCTATGGCTTGTGGGCTATGAAAAAAACAGGTAGTGGGCTGAAGGGCATCTGCTGACCCTGCATTAAACCAAAGAAGTACTTTCAGTCAGAAGAGATCAAAGGAAAGCAGTGAGCAACAAAGCAAGGCCCTTTCCTTGACTCAGTTCTGGTGCCCCTGACTCAGGGGGCCTTCCTGGACCACCCCCCACTCCACATCAGGGAGGTGGCCCACTTTCAGGCTCTCACTGAAACTTGGGCCTATCTCTATCCTAACACTCACCATAATACACTGTGTTGATTATTCAATTGTCTATCTCTCCCCAATCACAGGGCAAGCAACGTGCTTGTTTTTTAATCTGTATTCCTGGCTGACAGGGATGCTCAAGAAAACAAACAAACAAACAAAAAAAAACAACTAGGGAATGGTGGGAAGGAAAATAACAGAATAATCATCTCAGAAATTCTTATCTTTACACAGACAGTAGATATCAGCACAAGGTCTTGATAGTGGTTCAATGACATAGACCTAAGGAGTTAAATCAGTGGTTCACTCACTTTCTGCATCTGTTAACAATCAATGTTGTTTAAATCCTATAAATATGCATCAACCCCTCAATCTACTCTCTATACTTAGGCCTCCCGCAAGGCCAGGCACGTGACTAACTTGTTTAGACTAATCTGGATGAGAAAGATGCAGATATAAATTTAAAATGACCACCAAGTCTCCGGGAAGGCTCAGGGTACCCTGGGGTTCTGCAGAACATGAATGGAAAAACTGCTGTCCTACAACAGTAGCCTCAAAAATGACTCATGGCTGCAAATCCTTTAAAGAAAACCACAATTATCAGATATGATATGAAAATCAACATGGAAAAGTCTACCTCATCATTATCACGTAAAGCATCAAAGAGGAATAGACATCCTTTAATCACATGTGGTTGGGTGGATGACCCTCTGCTGCTGGGTCCTTAACTTCTATGCCACGGGTCCCTCTGCAGTATGGAGAAGCCAACAGACTCCTTCTCAGAACAATGTTTTGAATGTATAAAATAATATATATAGTCTTCAAAAGGAAACCAGTTATAATAATCAGCCCTAACTACCTCCCCAACATTTCCTGTCTTCTTTCCCTGCTTAGCGTTTGTCACTATCTAACACACCACATGCCGTATTTACTGGTGTTCTCTTATTTAGTAGGTGTCTCCCCAACTAGAGCCTGATTTCCATAAGGGCAGGGAAGTTTATCTACTTTGTTCACCACTCTATTCCCAAAACTTACAAAATGAATGGTATATAATAGATGTCTGACAAATAATGGTTGAATTAGTAAATAAACTTCCTGTCCCCTAAGAGCTGTACTCTAAGACGAATCAGAGGCAGTTCTACTAGAAGCTGTCATCTTAAGAAAGATAATATACAATACTTCATATTTACAAACACCTTCTCGGTAGAACTTCCATAAACACAATCTCATTCGTCCACAATAAATTTAGTATCTAATGACTGAAGGCAAAGAAAGGGTGTGAGGTAGGGAAGTCAAATGCCTGAAGGTTAGTCAGTGAAGGAAATCCAGGAGCCAAGTCTCTTGCTTATTAACTCTGCCCCGTCACTTTACCTTTGCCCTCTGAAGCTTTTGCTGCATTGCCTTGAAGTACAGTCTCTTTCCCACTGAAGGTATCTAGTTGCACACTAACAATAAGAGACGCCTTCAAGGGATCCGAGCAGACTCATTCACGACAAAGAGCTACACACTCCTTTGCAACAAGGTTCTAGGATTTCTAACTTCCTGCTAAGGCAATTCTTAAATAGAGGAAATGGTTTTCTTTTAAAATTCATCTTAATTGCAAAAAACAAAAGGTGAATAAGAATTTAAACCCTCAGACACGACAGGCTGCCTATACTGTTTGTCTCGTAAGTCCTAAGAGGAAGGAAGCTCAAAGCCAAGAAGACTCAAACCACCAGAGAAATGCGACAATTTCTACCAACTGCAACGCCTTCTCTCTATGGTGTGATAACAAATTGGAAAGGCAAACCAGAAACCAAAAAAAGACAAGGGGGGAGGCAAGGTGAGGTTAACAATGAGGTCAGTTAATATGAAAGAAAACAGTGTCCTAGACTGTTTCATAACAAGCAAGCAGTCAAAACTTAAGAGGAAGGCAGTTCTGGCCCTTCTGGGGCGGCTAAAGCAAATGTCAGCCTGCTCTCCACCCCCACTATTTGCTGAAAAGCAGAGCTGAGGGAATGCGCTTACATCACAAGGGTTTTGAGATACTCAAACCCATCTGCTTAAAATATCTTTCCAATTCTCCTTAAACATCAGAATTTTCCATAGTTCTGAATCTTCATATACACAGGGCAAGAAAATGTGAAGAAACAGGTTTTTGTGTGTTTGTTTTTAATAAAATTATTTTTTTCCTTTTTCTCCCCAAAGCCCCCCGGTACATAGTTGTATATTCTTCGTTGTGGGTCCTTCTAGTTGTGGCACGTGAGACGCCGCCTCAGCGTGGTCTGATGAGCAGTGTCATGTCCACGCCCAGGATTCGAACCAACGAAACACTGGGCCGCCTGCAGCGGAGCGCGCGAACTTCACCACTCGGCCACGGGGCCAGCCCCTGTGTGTTTGTTTTTAATATTTCAAGTGCTAATAACCCAGCAGCAGCTGGTCATCAACAGGGGATGACAGAAAGTCCCACAGCAATGATGTGTATTCACAGGATTTCAAATTGAAAAAAAAAAAGGAGAGAAAGCATTTTTCACATATGCTTGATTCGAGCTCAGTGGGAAAATATTAACCTAGAGCAACCATTAGAACCAACAGCTACTTTGTTATGTTATTGCCAGTTGTCGCCCTTAGAGATGTATGCTTCTTTTGAACTAACCAGATAAAAACTGTAAGATAATTTCTTAACTACTTATAGTGCTGTGGCTTTACAATCACACCTAAAGAGAAAGCCCTGAAGACACAATGGTAAATAAAGCCCACAGTCACGGAGAACTTATATTCAACCTTTTCTTCCAAAGCAAAGGTTTTCAAACAGTGTTATTTCAACATTACAAATCAGTGAGGTACTTCTCACCCCCATAAAGTTTTTCTAAAAAACGTAGTATAAATAATTACACAACTGAATAAAAAAGACATGAAAAACCCTAAAAACACAAATTATTTACATCAGTCTAAATTCACTTTCTTACTATTAGAGTGAAAATCAGAAATACACTAAATATCCATTTACAGGGATTAGTTAAATAAACTGTTTTGTCCATTCTGTGGAATAGTACACAGCCATTAAGAAGAGGAAGAGGGACCTTTAAGTACAGAAATGGAAGAATCTCCAAGATACCTAACTATTATAGGAAAAGAGCAAGCTGAACACCTCATAGTGATTCTGCTTATGTAAAATATTTACATGAACATACACATTGTACTTAAATGCTTAGGAAAAGATCTCGAAGAATATATGCCAAATTCTTAAGAATAACTTAGTCTGGGGAGGGGGAGAGAAGTGAGGCAGCTTGGGGAGGATTTTCATATCACACTCTACGTATGGCTTAAATGTTTTACAAGGCCGTATTCACATATCGCTTGCACACAAAAAAGTCTTAATAAAGGAAGGATTAGATGATTCTATGAACTAAAGGGAAGAAAAACAAAAGATGAAAACTTGCTTGGTGCCAAATACAGTAAATTAACGCCAGAGCAAGAGTTCAATCTTTAGATGGTCTTCTATCTGCCACACCTCAACGGAGAGAGTTTTTGGTGCGGCTACTACACTGATAGCAGCAGGATGAATCATGAACATAGTGAGATTTCTGAAGGGGTTAGTCTACACTATGATCAAACCACACAAGGCATCACAGCCAAAAGAACTGAGTTTAAAATGTAAACTTCTTATGTCTTCCTATCAAGCTAGATGAACTGCGCACATTTCCTTTTCATGTTGTACTGTCAAACAGTCATACTTCTATCGCAAGGACTTGTTCTTTGGTATCGAAACCCAACTAGCCTTGACAGCAAGTTCCAGTAGCAGATATGAAAATAACAACAGCACTGCAATTAAAAAGATGCTTTGCCAACTAGAGATAAAGGGCAAGAGGCCCAAAGGATGTAGGTACTAATTCAGAACAGGAATGCAAGCATGCCTAGGATGAGTCAGCAGGCAGCCAGGAGATCCTGAAATTTAAAAAGTCACCTGCCCAAGAACTAGGGAGGTAAATAAGACAAAAGAAATCCAAAGTGCACTTAAATGCAGGCACCAAAAGTTTTTTTCATCGACTTTATTGAAATATAGTTATATATAATAAAATGGACCCATTCAAACTGTACATTTCAGTAAATTTTGACAAACGTATATACCTGTGTAATCACCCACCATCTGAAGATATAAAACACTTTCATAACCCTAAACGTTTTCTTGTCTCCCATCCCAGTCAATCCTCTCCCATCCCGGGCCCCAGTTAACCACTATTCTGTCACTATAGATTAGATTTTTCTTTTCTAGAATTTCATATAAATGGAATAAGTAAGTGCTCTTCTGTGCAAGGCTTCCTTTCACTCAGCATGTTTTCAAGGTTCATCCATTTATACCATATATCAGTCCTTCATTCCTTTCTATTTCCAAATACTATTCCATTGTATGAATCACAATTTGTTTATCCATTCATGAGTTGATAGACATTTGGGTTGTTTCCAATTTTGAGTGCTTATGACTAAATCTGCAACGAACACGCGAGGCACCAGAGGCTTTTGATTGCTTTCATTTTCTAATTCGGCACCGTCCATGTACTCTCAGTTCACAACTCCAACTCTCACACTGGCCCTATACGCAATGGGAAAAGCAATCGCTTAGTCAACAAATATATATTAAGGACCTACTGTATGCCAGGAACTCTTCAGGAACCAGGAATACAGTAACAAACAAGACAGTATAATCCTCTTCTGTAAAACTTACAATCTTTTTTGTTTTGGGAGCACGTACAGAAGAGGAGACAGACAAAAATAAACAAGATAATTTCCGATAGGATATGTAATAGAAAAATGTTAAAAGTACTATGTTAAGAAAGTGGCTAGAAGCATGTGTCTAATCCAGATTTGGCAGTCAGGGAAGGCCTACTGTGCTGAGATATGAATGACACAAAGGAAACAGCCATGTAACTATCTGAGATCAAAGCATTCCAGGCAGAGAGGGCAAGTGCAAAGGCCCGAAGAAGAGAATGAACTTCTCCTACTCAAGGAGCAGAAAAAAGGCCAGTGTGAAAGCAATGAGGTGAACCATGTGAGGCAGGATAAGAGATGAGGCTGCAGAGGCAGGGAGAGGCCAAGCCAAACAGAATCTTGTAAGCCATGATAAGAAGTTTGGGTTTTATTGGAGGGTATGAAGCAGGAGAGTAAAATAATCAGATGTGCATTTCAGAAAGATCCCTCTGGCTGTGTAGAAAGGAAGTGTAAAGGGAAAGAGTGGAAGCAGATCGGCTAGGTTGCTATTGCATGATGCAGGTGGTGATGCTTGGCCTAAAGGAAAGGCAAAGGAAACGAGAGATGGGGATGGTTTCAAGGTATCTTAGCAGGGCCAACCCTGCAGCTGAGTGGTTAAGTTTGCGTCTCCGCTTCAGTGGCCTGGGGTTTTGGAGGTCCAGATCCTGGGCGTGGACCTACACCGCTCATTAAGCCATGCTGGGGCGGTGTCTCACATAGCAGAGCCAGAAGGACCCACAACTAGAACATACAACTATGTTCTGGGGGGCTTTGGGGAGAAGAAGAAGAAGAAGAAGAAGAAGAAGAAAAAAGATTGGCAACATATGTTAGCCCAGGTCCAATCTTAAAAAAAAAAAAAGATATCTTACAAGTAAAATCAACAGGGCTCGCTAATGGATTAGATGTGGTAGATATAAAAAAGAAGAATCTAGGATAATTCCTAGGTGTTTGGCTTGGGCAACTAAGTGGATGATAGTACCAGTTACTGAGATGGGGAAAATTGGAGGAAAAATAGGTTTGGAGTTGCAGGGAGAACCAAGAGATCTATTCTAGCTACGTTCAATTTGTGATGCTGATTGAACATCCAAATGCAGATGTCAAACGGGCACATGAGATATGAGTCTGGAGTTAAGAGGAGAAGTCAGTGCTGGATATATATTATTAGGGAATCATATCTGAAACTAAGAAGATTATATAACGTTGCTTCTGAAAGTAGTAGACATATATCTCAGTACACCAGGATCACGCCAGATAGACAGGATTCCGAGAACAATTTTACTGGCAATCGGAGTGAGGGAGGACAGGGGGATGAATTTTATATTGGAATACACACATTTAAAGACTAAAATGCTGAATTTACACAATTTTTCAAGATTAAACATAAGATTTCAAAGAAATTTTGTTTTTGTAGCAGGCAGTCTTTGGACTATATCACAAGACCCCTAGTGATAAATTTTCACATGTCTCTTAGAATATTTTAGGAAAAAAGTTGGAGAAGCATCAGAAGATACAACAATTAATCAGCAAATATTTAACATACAGACTGGACCACTGTGCCGACAGCTGTGCAGATTACAAGAAGACAGAGTAACATAGTTGTTAAGGACAGGGACTTGTGAGTCAAACAGACCTCGGTTCAAATCCTACCTCTGCTACATATCAGCTGTGGAGAAAATAACCCTCACAGGGTTACCGTAAGGGCTAACTGATAGAATACGTGCAATGCACTTAAGCATAGCCCCTGATTCAACATTAACCCTCAATATTTTCTCTCTCCAGGGTCTCATTGTCTAATGAGATCTACAAGATATAAATTTATAAAAGGATAATAAGTTACTATGAAAAATGCTAAATATGGTTGGTAGGATTGGTCAGAAAAGCACTGAAATTTAGGCTGAAGAAGACTGATAGAAACAGGAAGGCTTTTAGCTTTTATTTCCTTTGATTTTTATTTGAGGGGGAATAAAGAAAAGAAAGAAGGCAAAACCAGTGTGGAGGGGATGAGAACTACCATTTACCGAGAACTTGCTTCTTTATAAGCTGTCAGGTCTTGCTTTACAACAATTTCTTTGAGATAACTCACATGCTATACAATCCATCTACTAAAAGCGTACAGTTCAACTGTTGTCAGTATATGCAGAGTCGGGTAACTATCCCCACAGTCCATCTTAGAACATTTTCATCATCCCCTAAAGAAACCCCAGACCTATTAGCTAGCAGTCACTCCCCATCTCCCCTCAACTCCACGAGCCCTGGGCAACCACTAATCTGCTTTCCATCTCTGGATTTTCCTGTTCTGGACATTGCATATAAACAGAATCATACACTACATGATTGGCTTCGTTCACTTAGCATGTTTTCAAAGTTCATCCATGTTGTAGCGCGAATCAGTTCTTCATTTTTTTTATTGCCAAATAATATTTTACTATATGGATATACCACATTTTATTTATCCATCCGTCAGTTGATGGACACACGGGTTGTTTCTACCTTTTAGCTATTATGAGTTATGATGCCTTGAACATTCATGTACAAGTTTTTCCATGAACATGCGTCTTTATTTCTCTAGGTATCTATCTAGGAGTGGAATTGCTGGGTCCTAGGATTAAACTTTGTTTAATCTTTTGAGGAACTGTTGGAGTCAATACAGTTAGCTCTGAATATTTAAATGATGGTAACAATTCCCGATGAACATCTTTGGGCACTTGAAGTTACCATCGCTTCTCATACTTTCAAACTGTTTAGTGATTTTTAAGTTTATAGTAAAAAGGAAGTATGCAGAAGAGAAGTTAAAAGGCCAGAAAAAAAGAACACTATATTTTTATTTGCTCCTTGAAAACACTGAAAAGCTTCAAGGGACGAGCTAGATACAAAAGCCAAAATTATAGTTATTTACGAGAAAAGAGAAAGACTCGTGTTAATATCAGTTAAGTGCATCCACCTACTGAGAACGAGCGTACGTGAACGGGGCAGTTATAAGACCAAGTGAAATCTTTTGCCAACTCTTTCATCCTCTTGGAGTAACTCTGGGAAAGAATTTCTTCTGCATCTTACGCCCTCTCCCACTGTCCAATGTCAAAGAAACGGTGTCTCCTATGTCAGCCAAATAATTCTGATTCATGTTCCAAAAGAGCCTCATCACCAGAGTCAGAAAATTTGCATTTTCAATAAACATGACAATTGCCTGAGGCAGTATTATCTTGCAACAAGATTATCCTTCTAGCACTTCATGGTCCAACATAGTAACCACCGACCACATGTGGTTACTGAGCACTTACTACTGCATAATGCAAAAGCTACTGAAAGTAAGTTCAACTCACACATCAGCAGGTCACTGCCTGGGGAAGTTTACAACCCAAGGACCAGAAACATCACACACACAGACTTGGGAAAGAATTAAGAGAAAAGAGAAGGATCACAGACAATACCTATCAGGTTTTGCGAACTTTGTGGAGTGTGCTATGACACAAACATACACCATTAGAATCAGGAGGTATTTGGGGGTCCGGCCGAGTGGTTAAGTTCGCGCGCTCCGCTGCGGGGGCGCAGGGTTTCTCTAGTTCGGATCCTGGGCGCGGACATGGCACCGCTCGTCAGGCCATGTTGAGGCGGCGTCCCATATGCCACAACTAGAAGGACCTGCAACTAAGATATACAACTGTGTACCACAGGGGATTTGCGGAGATAAAGCAGGAAAAAAAAAAAGATTAGGAGGTATTTGGTAAGAGTTTTGGTAGTTTTTCAAAGGATCATGAAGCAATAAGGTATGTACTAAGTGCTTTTTGATTATTTCAAGACCATGAATCATCAAGGCGACTAAGGCAGGAAAAGGCTCCTCCCTCTATCTCCACGCTATTAGAGAAATCAGTTAAGCTCTCATAAACATGTCTGAGCACAGGCAGGAAAACCAGATCAGTTTAAAGTGCGTGGCAACCAAGGCAAACTTACTTTAAGTTATGTGTATCCCCCTGAGAAGGAAAGAGAACAGTTGGCTTACTATGTAAGGAATTCTCTGGAGTTATAACTTATCAAATCAGTTGCGCCATTTATATAGTAAGAACTTCACAAAATGCTGCATCAGTAATTGCAGTTTCGTAAACAGAGTATTAACGCTGGCTGACAACCTCCCTTCTCATTTATTAATGGCAAACAGAAGGCTCTGATGGGAACAGTTTTCACTGAACACCAGGAATTGCCTTTGCAGAAAGTTAGGAGAGGAAGACAGAGAACTACAGGTTCAACTCAACTTGTTAAGGAAAAGAAATGAGAAAAAAACCTCAATAACTTTCAATAGAGAATAGAAGAGAATAGTCACTGGTTGTTAAAACAACACAGAAAAACGTTTGGGAGGTAAAGGCTGGAGAGTACCCACAGCTGAGGGACTGAAGCCAGGTGAAGACAGAGGAAAAAGGTTTAAGGCTAGAGTTCGAAGGAACTGCCTTCTTGTTACTGCATATGTGGGTTATCATCATACTATATTATATGCTATTATACTGTAAACTATGGATGTTTACTGACAGATCTGCAAGAATATACACGATCTTCTCAAGGAAGCTTTCCCTAACACACATATACACCCTCACAGTCCTGGTCACCCTTCTCTGTCCCCTCTGCTGAACTGTGAGCTTTAGGATGGCAGGGTACAGGATATCCCCGCATCCAGTATGGAGTTTGGCACACGGTTAGTTTTCAATAAATATCAGCTAAAAAATTAATGGAGGCCATCCCACCTTTGTGATATCTCACCTGAAACATAATCTTATTTGTTCCAGTAAAAGATGACACTTATGGAGTGAACGGTGCCTCCACCCGCCGCTCCCACTCCCCGACCCCCAGCCCCTTTCCACTCGCCAAATTCCTATGTTGAAGCCCTAGCCCCCGGAGATAGGGCCTTTAGGGAAGTAATAAAGGTTCGATGATGTCATAAGTCTGGTAGGACTGGTGTCCTTAGGGAGAAGAGTGAGAGGTACCACAGATTGATCTCTCTCTCCCTGAGCGTACAGAGGAAAGGCCGTGTGAGGACACAGTGAGAAGGTGGCTGTCTGCTAGTGAGGACGAGAGCTCTCCCCAGAACCAACACTGACAGTACCTGGATTTTGGACTTCCAGCATCCCGCACTGTGAGAAAATAAATGTCCTGTTTAAGCTACTTAGTCTGTGGTATTTCCTTATGGCAGCCGGAGCGGACTAACACAACACACCAACTAGAAAATGGATGTTCTCTCGGTCTCAGTGATAGCTGTCAGGATGCATAGGAGAGAGCTCCTTAGTAGCAGATTATGAGACGGCACCACTTGCAGGACACTGAGGCAAGGTCAGTACCAGTCCTTTGAAGCCAGAATTAGATTTCTCATGATAAGTGGGTAGACTGGGACTGCGTGCAAGATACAAGACCAAGCTAGTTATGGCAGATTCAAGAGTCATACACTTCTTGCATTTTCTGTACTAATTTCTCTACTGTTCTTTTTTTTTTTTTGAGGAAGATTAGCCCTAAGCTACATCCATGCCCATCTTCCTCCACTTTATATGTGGGATGCCTACCACAGCATGGCTTGCCAAGCGGTACCATGTCCACACCCGGGATCCGAACCGGCGAACCCCAGGCTGCTGAAGCGGAACATGCGAACCCAACCACTGCGCCACTGGGCCAGCCCCTCTATTGTTCTCAGTACTCAAAACATTTCCTTGAACTCTCCAGCCTATCTCAGTAATGCCAAAGCAGGACGAAGAGAAGATGTTTTCATCTTTGCTCCTTAAAGGGAGAACAGAGTATCGCTAGGATCAAGGCGTCTGGTAGTAACAATCATCTAAGTAAGATTCCAAGTGGAAGGTGAAACTCAGTGTTCCAGCCACTTCACTCATTCAAGAAACGCTTACCAAGCACTTACTACGCTACTGACCCTAATCTTACCACTAGGGATGCAACAGTCAACAAAACCAGCAAAAAATCCTTGCCCTCACGGAGCTTCCATTCTAGGCGGGAGGGAGGAGGAGACAGTAAACAATAAACATGATATATGAGGAAATCATATAGTGTGTTGGGAGTTGACAAGTGCTATGGACAAAAAGCAGCAGGAATGATGTGGGGGAAGGGGCGCTTAGGGCAGACCTCACTGGGAAGGTGACACTTCAGTAAACACTTCGAGGAGGAGTGACAAGGAACCATGTATCTACCTGGCAGAGGCAGTGCAAAGAGGCAGGTCACGTCCGACATTTTCAAGGCAGAGCAAAAGGTCCCTGTGACTAGAATGGCGCGACCCACGAGGAAGTAGCAGGTGGTCAGGTTAGTGAGGGGGCAGGGAGTCCTGTCACCTAGGCTCTTGTAGACCGCTGGAAGGACTCTGGGTTTTACTTTGAATTAAACGAGAAAAGGCCCTTCAGTTTCCCATTTGCTCAGCCGAGGAGGTAACATTCCCTAAAACAGTAGGCTTCTGAAACTGGGGAATCTTCCTGTATTTTGTTTTGTGCTGCAGAATTTCGGCCCCTGACAAGTTACTGAGATGAAGTCTAGAGGCAATGGCCAGAAGGCCAGCTACATATAACCTAGAAATGTTGTTTGGTAGGACAAACACAAACACCTGTTTAAATATAAGGGCTGAAAACTCACCACATCCCTGGGAGATGTAGAGAGAATAACAATCACGCACATGGAGAAACTGAGGTACAAAGGAACAACTTATCTCTGCTTTTTGGGTTTTTTTGCTGAGGAAGATTTGCCCTAAGCTAACATCCATTCCCTATCCTCCTCTTTTTTTGCCTGAGGAAGATTAGCCCCAGTGTAACATCTGTGCCAATCCTCCTCTGTTTTTTTGTATGTGGGACACCGCCACAGCATAGCCAGTGAGTGGAACAGGTCCGCGCCCAGGATCTGACCCTGCAAACCTGGGCCACTAAAGCAGAACACATGGAACTTTAACCACTCAGCCATGGGGCTGGGCCCGACTTATCTTTGTTTTTAAAGGCAGCCTGAAAGTGCAATGGGAAGAAAACCAAACGACTACTCCAAATTACTCTATCTATGAGAAAATACTATATTTCAATGGCACCATAGAAAAGCCAGGCAGGACGTGCATCTCAGAATAAGAGGAAGGGGGAACACTGCTTTGAGAAAACACAAATGTAAGACATTCTCACCCACCATGCCTGTTCATGTTCCATTTCAAATAAAGGGCTTTTGTCTAAATGTAAGCTTATAAACCCAAATCAGGCTCTAACCAAGGATGCTTACAGGCATACATCCTGCTAGGAAGTATATTGTAGCAGTTTATCATGGGATAAAGTGAAACATCTATCCATAATGCCTGTCAACCATTCCAATGCTGAGATTCCATACAAACTCTAATTTCTGATTATTGCATCATCTGTGACCCCACATTTCGGACATGGTGTAGGTGTGTGCATGGGGGGGATAGGCATGGAAAAGATATATTTTTAAAATCATTATTGAAAATACGAGAAAACGATAGTATTAAAGAAAATTTTAGAGAAAAAAAGCAGCCAAAAATTCTACTGTCTTAAAACAATGATTTCACTTTCACATTAGCTTCTAGTCTTTGGCCACAGTCATATATGTTTTAGAGAGGCAGTGTGCATAAGATTTTAACCCATCATAAACATGTTCCCACATTTCTACAGTCTTCATAATTACTAGTTTTACCTGCTGCTTAAGACTCCATTGTATTGAAGAAACAATTTTCTAAACTTTGTTGGGGGAAAATTATAATGGATTTACATAATAGCATGATTGCCACCTAAAAATACATCATCCTTGTCCCCCAAGAAGCTCCAAATGTGTCTAATGCAGAAGAGGAGCAAAAAGACTAATGCATTCACTTATTAATTTGACAATTATTTACTCAGTGCCTACTCAGTGTCTGGTGCTGATCCAGGCCGTGGAGATAAAGCAGTGAATGTTCTGGTGGGAGAGAAAGACAACAAACAAGATACCAATCAAACAGACAGAGAAATTCTTTGAGAAACTTGCTATAGAGTGAATGATAAAGACAGAGCAAAACAAATTCCCAGGCTTCTGACTATCCATCACAAAACCACGGCTGTTCCTAATCAACACGTCAACAGTCTTCTGACAGAACTAAATGCAGGACCCAGTTTCTCCTAGATCAGGGGTCAGCAAACCTTTTTTTATAAAGGGCTAGATAGTAAGCATTTTGATCTTTGCAGGCCATAGGGTCTCTGTTGCAACTACTCAACTCTGCCATTGCAGGGCGAAAGCAGCCACAACGTCGGAATGAACGGATGTGGCTGTGGGCCAATAAAACTTGGTTTAAAACACTGGCTTGTGAGTAGGACTTGGTTTGCCATCTCTGTTCTTTATGGCTCAAAACGACCACTCAAACATTGTTAACCAGAAATAGAGGGAAGATATACATGCTATCCTCAACTGGAAAATTCCATTGAGTTTTCCTCTGCGATGACTCATATTTGCCATTTCCTTTTCACTTCCACTGCCACAGCCTTAAATCAGGCTTTTATTACCTTTCACTTATGTATATTTCCCTGCTTTTGCATATGCTGTTCCCTCAGCCTGAATTCCCTTCCTTCCACTCACCACCTATTAAAATCTTCTCTCTGTAAAGTCTGGCTCAACTGACCATAAGTGAGATAACATTAAGACTCACTACTGTTAATTATCTTAGGAGGGATAATAGTATTCTTCTTATGCATTTTTAAAAAGTGTCCCTATCTCTTAGAGATACATACTGAAATTGTTATAGAAGAAACCCTATGATGTCTGGGATTGCTTCAAAATAATCTGGGGGTGAAAGTGGGGAAAGGGAGTGGGGATATAGACGAAACAACTTGGAGCTGGCAGTGAAGCTAGGTGATGAGCTCACAGGGATTCATTACACATTTTCTCTATTTTTGCATAGTTTTGAAATTTTCCACAACTAAAAGCTGAAGATAAAAATTCCAGTTTCAAATGCCAGACTCTCCAGAGGAATTAATGCTCTTTTCTCCTGTACTACCTCAGTATGTACCTGTTTATTACTGATTTCAATCAGCATTGTGCTCCTGTTAGCTGTCTACACCAAGACAGCGAGCTCCTGAAGGACAGGCCTGTATCACATTCACCTCTGTAGTTTTCCCAGCATGCTTTACACGTAATTGACATCTGACGTTGTCTATTGAAGTTATCTGAAAAAAGGCCAAAACCAAAGAGACTAGAGGGAGAAACAAGAACAGGAGCAGCTTTCACTCTCCCCTTTCCTTGATCAAAACTGAGTCTGAAGGACTTCTGTCATTTCAGCTGTACCACTGCCACAGAGCCCGTGGGCTCTCTCTGGCTTTGAGCTTCAGCAATCCAATCTAAAAGCAGAAAATAACAATCATTCCCCTCAACTCTCCAGGAGTGGGTGGGGGGTGGAGAGGGCAACATTTTTGTTCCTAAAAAGGAGATGGCATTATTATTCTCCGCTACTGACTTCAAGGCCACTAGTATTTTAAACATCATCATCATCCCAACGGAATCAGCGTGGTTATCAGCTCCAGGGTTTCGGGGGAATCATGTGTCTGTCCTATTCATTCTGCATTCATTACCGAGCTGGACTGCAGATTCTTTCTCTAACGTAAAAGGAGAAGAGGAAAAGAAAATCCTCTTCAGCCATTCAACGATGCTAGTTACCACATGTAGCCTAGGTTGGTCTGATTTGAGAGAAGAGATCAAGCAAGTTCCAATCAGGTAGCTCTGGTTTCATATTTTAAATATCTTAAGTGCCTCCAAAAGACTAGCAAACTCACAGTGCCATATTTAGCAAAAGGTTCTCTCAGCCCACATCATATAAAATGAAAATAAAAACTCTGCTTCCGAAAAATGGATAGCTTTTTAAAGAGGAGAACTGAATGCATCAAGTGCAAGTACACAGGATCCTGGCCTGGAATGAAGAAACTGCAGTCATTTTCTGGGCTGACCACTAACAGCACACACTGGCAAGACACCGCTCTCTGTCGAGTGATCATCCACCTCAGAGCTTTGTCTATCAGCTCCAACCCTATCCTTGGACTCTGCCTCGTCCCGCGTCTTCAGTTGCCTGGTAGGCAATTTTCATGTATGTAAAAACAGTCATTTCCCAGACAAAACCAACCAATGCACCTCCCCCCACATTCTTCCAACTTGCCTGCCTCCTTTGATGGCACAGCTGGTCTAAGACCCTAGGAGCATCAAGTACTTCTCTCTCCCCCTCGTTGCCGACTCCCCTTTCTCCAAAGTCTGTCCCTCTCCATTCCCATGCCTTGAATCCAGTCTCCTACCCCTTCACGATCCAATAACCAAATCAGAAAGTATGTGCAGTCATTATAAAGAACAAAGTCAAACACAATCTCTTCACTTCTAGGGATTTCTATAAAGTGTTCGGGGAGAAAAGCACGATGAAAAAAATCAGTTTTAATACAACTCTGTGTTAAAAGAGATCCCCAAGCCACCGTATGTATAGACATTTCTATATTAGACAAGAATGGAGAAAAATATGGAAGGATGCAAATATAAGTTACCTGGTAGGGGGTGATACAAAATGAAAATTGAAGAAAAAGGGGGAAATGAGGCAAGAGAAACAATAGATTTCATGAAATAATACACAGATACATGATATGATGATCCCTTTCATGTATCAATATGCAAGTATATATATTTTAAAACTTTTCAACAAAATGAATTAACAGTACTAAACAAATTCAACTCCACAAATGAAAGAATCTTCCATTCATTCAGAAAATAAACTATTTTTAAATACTATGCTGGTTTTAAACCATGGCTACAAATTATTTGACAGTCCTCTCATGAAAATGTAGAAACAAATTCCCCTTGCCTTGAACATGGGCTGGGCTTAGTGACGCGCTCCTAATGAATAGAGCGCAGTGGAAACGATGCCGTGTGACTTCCCAGGCCAAGCGAGAAAAGGCAACACAGCTTCCACCTGGCTGTCTCTTGTGACACTTGTCCTTGGGACCCAGCCACTATGATGTGAGGAAGTCAAATAGCCACGTGGAAAAGCCACCTATATGTGTTCAGCCGCAGCCTTGGCTGCCAGACATGTGAGTGAAAGAGCAAGCAGATGACTCCAGGCCCCGGCCTCTGAGCCACCTAGCTGACCTTGAGTGGAGCAGAGAGAACCCTTGCCGAGTGCTGTCTAAATTGCAGATATGTGTGCAAAATAACACTGTCCATATTTTAAGTGACTAAGTTTTAGAGTGGCTTTTTTTACACAAGACTAAATAACTGGAAAAAATACTATTTAAAATTTTGCAGAGTATATTGTGGTGCTTCTCCTTTTCTACCTCTTGTCTCAGGAGTCACTAAGTTTACCATTTGTCTATCTGTGCTCCTGCTTCTACCTGCTAGCGCTCAAGGACACAGGGTGCTGGGGTGGGGCGGGGGTGCAGATGTGGCAGATGGAGGAGAAGGCGAGAGCAGTTGGGAGACCACTTAAAATGAGCAAATAAATTAATTGAGCAAATAAACATATTGAAGAAAATGCAAGTCAGATTTCTTACTCTTGGAAATGGAACTTACAAACCTGGAAAGGGATAAGGCTGGTGAGAACCCTGAGGTATTATACTAGAACTGAAGATATTAGTTTGAACTCATGGTTTTTCATGGTTTAAAAAACCATCTAGTTTATCTACAGAAAAAGATATAGAAAGAGATGAAAGAGAAAGAGATGTGTATGGGTGTGGTGTGTGCTATACACACATACTTCCATTTCCTGCTCTGTCTGTGAGAGCACCTAGAAGCAATGACACCCTGTCACAAGCACCACAAACTCCCAAATCTTGGTTTCTAAATACCATCCGCCACTAAAAGAACCAGGGCTCCTCAGACAAATGGGTGGGGCCAGGGCCAGGGCAGGGAAAATACAAGATGAGCCTGGAACATCTTGTTGTTCTAGAAAATTACGAAGTGTTCAAAGAATGTTAAGAACATAAAAAGGGAAACAGCTTGAAAGGGCTCCCACTGACCAAATCTGGAGTAATTTGAGCATCAAAATAAATAATAATATTAACAAGTTCAACCCAATGAATAAATTACAAATCCATGAGTCCATACTGAAAGGGAGGGAGGGAGGGAGAGTGGGCAGAAGGAGACGAGAAAGCTCATTCAGACAGCAGAAGGCCAATTTATAAATGTAGAAGGATTAATGGGAAAAAAAAATCATCATTTGGGGGGCCAGCCCAGCGGCGTGGGTGGTTAAGTTCGTGCGTTCTGCTTTGGCGGCTCAGGGTTTGCAGGTTTGGATCCTGGGCATGGCCCTAGCACCATTCGTCAAGGCACTCTGTAGCAGCATCCCACATAAAACAGAGGAACACTGGCACAGATGTTAGCTCAGGGCCACTCTTCCTCACAAAAAAAAACCCAAAACATCATTTGGCAACCACATGGTGGTTGCTGATTTAGGCAGGATACTAATGCTGGTAGTTTGAAGTTTCATGAGGAACAGGATATTGGCTTGATCTCAAACTGTCTCCAAACAAAACAGTCATCAGTTACAAAAAGAAAAACAATGACTTTACACTGAAGAAAAGTAGAGACATCTGGCAGACATCAACATGACCAGATGATCAAGGTTAACGTCACCAGTAACGGGATTGGTTAAGGTCATGTGCCCCTTGACGTGACGTACGAGAATATCACAGCATCATTTCTGTGATATTTTTGCCAAGAAATCACGACCTGAGTCTGGTCACGAGGAAATATTAATGGGCTCAGCTTGCAGATCATCTTACTGAATATAAGACTGCTGAGGACACGCATGATAGGAAAAGACTAAAGGGCTACTCCAGATTGGAGGACATGAAGAGACATGACAGCTAAATCCAATGCACATTCCTTGGTGGGATCCTGGACCAAAACCGAAAAGGACACATTCCTGGGGCAGCTGGCGAAATGTGAATGGGGTCTACGGATTGGAGAACAGGGTTTTATCAATGCTAATACCTGACTCTTAGAGGAATAGGTAGTAGTTATCTAGGAGTGCCCTTGACACAGGAAATAGACGCAGAAATATTTAGGAGTGACAGGGCATCACGTACGTAAGTTGGTCTCAAATGGCTCAGAAAAAGTAATTTAGAGAAAGATGCTGTAATAGAATAAACGTGGTAAAATGATAACAGTTTGGGAATCTGTGTGAGGTGACAGGGATGAGGGAGTTCCTCCCAGTCACACACTGGAAGGAAAAGAGTATATATCAGATACACACACTCACTCACATACACACACACATCTATCTGAAAGGACCCGATCTGTAATATATAAAGAACTGACACAAATAAATTATTAAAAGACAAGTATGCCAATTTATAAAACTGGCAAGATTTGAATACATACTTCACAAAAGAAGATATCCAAATGGCCAATTAGTAGGCATTCACTGTCATTAGGGAAAGGCAAATCAAAACCACAAGAAGTGAACATTTCATACTCATTAACATGGTTAAAGTTAAAAAGACTGAAAAAACTAAATGTTGGTGGACATATGGAGCAATAGGAACTTCTGTACGCCACTAGTATTATTTATCTACTCCTGCTCAACAATATTACCACAAACTTAGCAGCTGACAACAACACACATTTGTGATCTCAGTTTCAGTGGGTTAGCCCAGGTAGGGCTAAGCTGGGGTCTCTACAAGGTTTCAATCAAGGTGTCAGTGGGGGCTGCGGTCATAGGAGGCTTGAGCGGCGTAGGATCTGTTCCTAAGCTCACCTGGTTGCTGGCAACATTCAGTTCTTTGTGGGCTACTGGACTGAGGGCCACATTTCTTGCTGGCTACAGACATGAAGCTGCCCTCAGCTCCCTGTCACGTGGCCCTCTCCACAGGCAGCTCATGACATGGTAACTTGCTTCTCCAAAACCAGCAAGGGAGAGTCTCCTCACAAGATGGGCATTACAACCTGGTGTGACATAATCATGCACACATAATCATGTACATCCTGTCACCTTTGCCATTTTCTATTAGGAGGAAGCGAGTCATGGGTCCCACCCACACTCAAGGGGAGAGGATTACACCAGAGCATAAAGAGCAGCGGACAGGGATCATGGGGGCGGCCTTAGAATCTGCTACAGTAAGTGGGAATGTAAACTGATACAACCACTTCCGGAAAACCAGCAGTTTCTTACAAAGTTAAACATGTACCCTCAGTAAGACCCCACATTCCATTCCCACATATTTACCTCCAAAGAAATGAAAATGTTTGTCCATAAAAAGAGTTGTACAAGAATGCTCATAGCTGCTTTATTCATAAAAGCCAAAAACTGTAAACAACCTATATGTCCATCAACAGGACAGTGGATAAACAGAATGTAGTATTTGTTTTGATGAAGTACTACTTGGCAATCAAAAACAATGAACTGCTCACACACACAACATGGATAAATCCGGCAAGTGAAAGCCGACACAAGAATGCATACTGCACGAGTCCATCTGTATGAGGCTCACCAACAGACAAAACTGATCTCGAGTGATATAAACCAGAATCGTAACTGCCTATGAGACGTGGGGTTGGACTGGAAGTGATAAAAATGTTCTATATCTTGATTAAGGTGTTAGTTACACGAACGTATGTCTGTCAAAACTCTTCAAATTATAAACCCAAGATCTGTGCATTTCACTGCATTTAAATTTTACCTCAACAAAAAAGGTGTTCTAAGTACATATTAACAGAAAACAAAAAGAATTTAGCACAGTAGTTAAGAGCACGGATTCTGAGGCCAGACCGCCAGCGTTTGAACTGTGGCGACATCAGTTTCTTGGGCAAGTTACCAAACCTCTCTGTGCCCCTCTACGTAGTTAAACAAATTAACACATGGACTGCAATAAGAACAGCACGTATTTATTAGGGACCGAATTAATGCTGGCTATTATTAAACAAAAGTAAAAAGACAATCATTATGCTTGGAAAAATTAAAAAATCAAAAATTAAAATCTTCCAGGAAAGGAAAATTATAGTTTACTACATGGTTCAACAGAGACTTACTTTTCTATGGCCATAATAATAAAAACTCTGAATAATAATCTAACCAAAATTATAATTTTATTGGGACAATGAGGTAACGGTGAAAACAATCTTCCACGTCTGGAATTCGCCAGATAACATCCAAAGATTGTTGTTGAAACAAGCCTTGTAAAACTACTTGACTCTCTAAAATATATGTATAACTTTGATTAAAAATACATAAAACGACAACAACAAAAAGCTATTAGTGGGGAAGTGGGCTATTAAAAAAATAAAACCAGGGAGGAAAATAATCAAATGCTGAAACTTCAAATAAAACCCAAATCCAATTAAAAAGATCACCTGTCTGTACAAGTAGCTTTGCTCTAGAGGTAACACTAGCTGTGGAGATTTAAGGACATGGGTGGGAACTCACACTGAAATTCAGTATCTTATGAGCATTAAGCATATTCCATATTAAAATTGCAGAGACAGTATGCTTCCTCCCTCACAGCCTACATTCCAAAATTTTTTCACCTTTTTATCCAGTAACAGGCCAGGGATTTCTCAATCCATGGGATGGAAGGCCAGGATGACAGTGAATTAATATGAATGAGAATTTAATTATAATACTGTACCACCCATATTTACAAGGAAACTTTCAATGAGGAACACAAAACTTGCTCAGATCTTACCGTAATCCTCAGAGAATTTCTAAGTGTTAAGATGATGAAGGAAACGGAAAGCGCGCAGTTGGTCTACTTTCATTTTGAAAACCAGAATTAAGGCATAGGAATCCCAATGGAGAAGTGCTCTTGTTGCCTTCCTACAAACATACGAGTGTTTAGAAAACAGACACCACTTTCCACGAATAAGTTATCTCTATAGTGACCATGCTCAAAGAACCCCACACGGGGCAGACGCAGACTGCGGAGGAGGCGTCACCCCAGCAATGACGCCTACAGTCCAGCAAAAAGAACAGTCAACACTCATGAATCGACATCAACGGCATTTGTATAGTACTCCAAGACTTATAAAGCATCTACAAATTGTCTCACCTGTTCTTCCCAAGAACCCTGAGTAGTCAGCTAGACAGTTATTTTTCTTTCTTTCCACTCTAATGAGAAGATTGAGGCTCAAAAGGTAACTAAGGCCAAATCACAGTGTTTGTTAACGGAAGGATTTAATTCTTCTGGCTCCAAGTCCAGTGTTCAAGCCACTCCACCCGTCTATCTGTGCAAACAGAAGTCTGGGAAGATAAATCACTGGCTAATTTTTAAAGTCTAGATTGTAGATGGCTACATTCAAAATGGTTAGCTTACTGTAGGTCTCTTCCGAAAACAAACAAAAAGTCAAGCACACTTACATGGATGAACCATAACAACCGTAACAGAGGCAAAATGTCTTTAAGGAGTGAGTCTCAACAGAGGAACGGTGGAGGCAATGCCACTAGGGTGCCCTCTGGATTGTCACAATGACTCGGGACTTCACTGACATTCAATGGTGGAAAACACAAGAATACTAGACATCCTACAACCCACAATTCCTTCAAATCCTGCACAATTAAGAAATGACTAGCTTCCTGCATGATTTACAACATTCACGTCAGTGAAAATGCTCCACTCGGGGCAGAACTGGGTTTTGTAGGGCATAAAGCTTATACAAGCTGGAGGGGCCCCTAAAAGAAAAAGCATACAAAATATAATTACAAAATTAGGTCTAGGATTTAAAAATATCAAGTGCATAGGAAAACATCTAAAGAAAGATATATACTACTTCTATGCTAAAAAGAGCAAACTCAATTAAAGAAGATCTAAATAAATGGAGGGACATTTAGACTTTTTCAAAGATCTAAATCAATTCACATCCAGGGATTGAAAAACTCAATATTTTAAAGATTTCAATTCTCTCCAAATTAATCCACAGAATCAATGCAATCCTAATACAATTCTTTAAAAAAATCAAGGAGATTGAAAAGTTGATTGTAAAATTTCTAAGGAAATGCACAAAGCAAAAACTAATCAAAGCAATCAAAAAGAGGCACAAAGCTGAAGACTTATACCACCAGATAACAGGCCTATTATAAAGATATATATGATAATAGAGACAGGAGGACATTAGTGTAAGTGTGGACAAACTGACCAATGGTAAAGAACAGAAAATCTAAAAAGAGACCCACATGTAAAATGTCATGTGATTTTTTGGTAAAGGTGCCAATTAGAGTAGTGGGAAAAAGACGATCTTTTAAATAAATGGTGCAGGATTAATTGAATACCCATACGGGGTGAAGTGTATCTTAACCCCTCACACTACACACAGATAGCAATTCCAGATGGACTGTGGAGCTAAATATGAAAGGTAAAACAATACAGCTTTTAGAAGAAAGTATTAGAGAATATCTTGGTCATTTTGAAGTAGACTAAGATTTCTTTTTTTTTGAGAAAGATTAGCCCTGAGCTAACTACTGCCAATCCTCCTCTTTTTGCTGAGGAAGACTTGCCCTGAGCTAACACCCATGCCCATCTTCCTCTGCTTTATACGTGGGACGCCTACCACAGCATGGCGTTTGCCAAGTGGTGCCATGTCCACATCCACGATCCGAACCGGCGAACCCCGGGCAGCCGAGAAGTGGAACATGCGAACTTAACCGCTGTGCTACGGGGCTGGCCCCCAAGATTTCTTAACCAGGACATAAAAGCCACTAAATAGAAAGGGGAAAATTGATAAATTGGACTAAAGTAAGATTAAGAATTTCTGTTCATCAAAAGACACCACTAAAAGAGTAAAAAGGCAACCCAACAGAGTACGAGAAGATATTTATAAGAAAACGAATTCCGACAAATCAGTAAGAAAGACAGACAACCCACTAGAAAAATGAGCAAACGACCTGAACAGACAATTCACAAAACAGCATATCCAGATAGCTGATAAGCTTATACTCAACCTCCTGAGGGAAATGCAAATTCAAACCATTGGAGAAAACATTTAACCTCCAACCAGAATGAAATGAAATGAAAGCAACAAAGCATACCAATAGAGATGTGGCACAACTGGAACTCTCATACATTGCTAAGCTGAACATACAGACACCCCGTGATCCGGCAATTCCACTCCTGGTCATGCGCTCGAGAGAAATGAAACGAAATCTATGAGAGTGCTTATATCCACCGGCAGACGTGAACAAGAATGTTCACAGAAGCACTGTTCACAGCAGTGCTCCCATATGACCATGCGGGAGATCTTCCAAATGACCATCACCAGCAGAACGGTGAAATAAACTGTGATGCATTCACACACGGAATACCATACAGCAACAAGAATGAATGAACCGTAACTACATGCAACAATGTAGCTGAATCACACAAACAGTATGTTGAGCAAAGAAGTCAGATACAAGAGTGTACGGTGCATGAAGTACAAGCAGGCAAAACTAACTTATGCTGCTGGAAGTTAGGATACTACTCATCTCTGGTGGGGAGAGAGGTAGGATTAGAAAGGGCCAGGGTCATGTTTTGGGGTGTTGGTAATGTTCTGTTTCCTGATATGGGTGTTAGCTACGTGGGTATGTTCAGTTTATAAAACTTCATCCACTGTTCTTATTATATGTGTACTTTTCTAAGTATATATTATACTTTAACAAAAACTTTTTTTTTAAATTAAGAATAGGGCCATGGAAGTAGCCTATGCACATGAAGGGCCTTGAAGCTTAAGCTTCACTATCTTCATAATAAATCTGCCTTTGGTCCCGCCGAACATATATGTACGCAAATAAAAAGCAGTTTATAATTATCTAAGACTAGATCTAAATAGATTTTACATAGAAACTTAACTACTTTTTTCACCTTTTCATATACAATGAATTTTCCAGGAATGTAACTACTTTGTAAATAAAGGAAAGATTTTACTTTGTTTTGTGTAGAACTTGATGAAAGATTTACTCACCATTCTAGAAAACCATATCACTGAAGGCATTGCCACATACCATCCGAGTCACCCACACAATACACCTGTATCCGTCTCTATTTATGGGTGGCATATTCACAGAGATAAAGCTACATGTACCTGCAAGTACCTGACGGCTATGGTTTCTAACATGCTGTGAACATACACAAATATCTTCTGAGAATTTACATATAGAAATACATATTGTATTACAAAAAGCCTTCCTTTATTATTCCTTTATACTGCAGTTAAGACACTGTAGACCTGTTGGCAGGTTTTATTACCTGGGAACTTCATTTCAGGTAGAAAAGGGGCCATGAAGTCTGATAGCGTTGACAACCAGTTACAAACCATCTGTGTATCAAAAGAACTATAAAGAGAACTCTAATTCCTGAACTTGGTAACTGTTCTTTTATGCTACTCACATTATCCAAACTGCATGTTAAGAAATATACTTATCTAAAACGTAAAAGAAGAAGAAGAAAGAAAGAAAGAAAAAACCCAGCTGTCATTTTGAAGAGCAATTACCTAAATATATCTATCATAAACTTGATCTAGACACGGTGAGTAGACCAAGAGGGAAATAAGAGTTCAAATACAAGATCTGACTGAGCCCTTTTCCTTCTAAATCAGCAAGATCCAGTCTGGCATTCACAGGCAAGGGCTCCATTATTTTTCTGTTCTCTTTCAAAAATAGCTCCACCTTCAAGATCACACAAATTAGATCATTCTGCAGCAGGATTCCTCCTTACAGAGCTGCTCCAAGGAAGCAGAGACAGGCTGTCTGCTGGAGCAAACCAGTCATTTAAAACAAAAACAAAAACCAAACAGATGTTTTTTACTTTCCAGTTTCGCTGGTTAGTGACAAAGGCTGTGTGCTCTAGTTGTTAACGGCTCTTGCGCTGGATCTCCCGCATCAAAAACCATCAAATAAGTAAGGATCACAGAGGAGATAGCAGACCAAGTAAACGCGACAGCAGAATAATTAGAGGTGTCGAGATTCAGCTGCTCCAACAGCTTCATCATGGCCTACAGCATAAAAAGAATTTATCTAGATTTTTAACACAATCAGTTGCCAACCTATGAATTATTCCATCACCCAGGAAATTGCCAAGGAAATTTATTCCCAGTTAATTACAAATGGCAAAAGTAGAAACAAACTTCCTCAAGAGCTTTGAAGAGCTCTGTTACACAGATCTCGTTCACATATAATGTCACTTAAGATAAAGAGATGACAATAACAATTTATTTATTTGCAAAAACCAGAAAACTGATGCAAGGAAATTAAATGGAATTTTGAAGTCATATTTGAATTCTTTTCTTCTGTTCTTCCCCATATCCAATCCATAAGCGAATCCTTTAGGCTTGAAAATATACCCAGAATCTGATGACTTCTCACGTCCTCCACCTCTACCACCCGGGTCCAAGGCAACGCCAGCTCCCACTACAACATCACAACACTCCTGACTGCCTCACCCCTGTCCTCCACAGGCCAGTCCACACACAGCAGCCAGTGGTTATTTTAATATGAAGGTCAGGGGGCCAGCCCGGTGGCACAGCGGTTAAGTGCGCACATTCCGCTTTGGCAGCCCGGGGTTTGCCGGTTCCAATCCCGGGTGCGGACATGGCACTGCTTGGCAAGCCATGCTGTGGCAGACATCCCACGTATAAAGTAGAGGAAGATGGGCACGGATGTTAGCTCAGGGCCAGTCTTCCTCAGCAAAAAGAGGAGGATTGGCAGCAGATGTTAGCTCAGGGCTAATCTTCCTCAAAAATAAAATATATATATATATATACATATATATGGAGGTCATTACCATGCTGCTTCTCTGGCTCAAAACCCCAATGGCTTCCCATCCCACTCAAGGTCAAAGCCAGAGTCTCGCACTGGCCTCAAGATCTGCTCCCTTTACTTCTCTGATTTGCTCTCCCACTACTCTTCACCTCGTTCACTTGGCTCCAGCCCACAGGCCTGCTGGAGGTTCCCCGGCACTTGCTGTTCCTTCTACCGGCTTGCCTAAACGTGCGTTCCACAAGGATTGTTCCCCTTCTCTGAGGCCTTCTAGATCACCTTATTTATGACTGCGACTCTCTCTGCCCCATTTATCCCCCTCTTCCTACTTTAATTTTCCTCACTGGACATGCCCTGTCATTTGCTCACTCATTTGCTCACTGTCTGCTGCCCATCCTGCCCCTTGAAGGTAACCTCCAGGAGAGCTTGCGTTTTGTCTGTTTCATTGACTGCTCTCTTCTCGGTGAGGTAAAGCCAAACAAGAAAACAAATTCTGAAGCCAAAGCATTTTTGGCATATGGTTTTAGAGAGATTATAGCAACATGCTGACTTTTTTCCTCCAGAGATATTATAAGAATAGGAGGAAATACCTGAACGAGCATCAAACAAAACAAAACAAAACCCAAATAGGGCCATCATCCCAAACAGTCATTTTTCTATCAAATGTTCTCTTAAATGGATTTGAATAAGGTGAAACCTCACCACACTGACACCTGGCATTCACCCGTCAGTGAGGCCGTCTGGACCGAGCCCTCCTGGAACACAGTAAACGTATCACTTGGCCCGAGTCCAAAGCACACCAAACTAATCTTACGCCAGATCTCAGTTTAGGAGATCGTGTCCCATTTCCAGCCCATGTTTTTTTCCCCAGTGAGATGATACTTTCCTTATCCTCCATGAAGAGAAAAGTCAACCAAAAAGATCAATGGGCAACGTTTAATAATATTAGAGCTCTTTATAAATTTTTTCTAAAAAGGAAAGATGGACAGGATTATCTACAAGTAATAAAAACAAAGCGATAATGATATTACATAGCTAATGAACAATTCTTCCCATTAAAGGCAAGGGCGTAAACAATTTACTGCACATTTTGGTGGCAGAGAGGAAATACAATTAAATCCATTAATAGCCACAAGACTTTTTATGTTCCCAGAGGACCTCGGTTTCCAGAGTTGCTTCTTCATTTTCATCCACAGCAAAAATGGAACAGGGCAGAGATGACAGAATGCCGTAGATGACTTTCCACACATTTTAATTATGAGGAGACAATTTCTTAAACAATAGACTGAGATGGATTACACTGTCACATCCCACTGGGTATCAGCTGCAAGGGCCAAACAGAAACCTACTGGTGAAGACAAAGGAAACCGTGAGGAATGCGCGTCAGGACTAGCGCAGGTCCACCGACATTACACCACCATACTCGTGGTTTCACTGACATTACCCAACAATGTGAAGGTAGTGATTTCTATGAATGTTGATGCTCAAACATTTCACAAACATTTTGTTCCTCTTCATAACAAATCAACAAGGCAAAAAAAGGTATCCTCACTTTTAAAAATCAGGAAAAAAACTGGCTTGCCCAGAGGTAATCAAAACAAACTTAACCAAGGACCAGATACAGGGCTCCTTACTAATCCATAATACTCCAACCCAAATGCAAAAGGTGACTTGCATCTCTAACTGTATCCTCAATAGGGTTTTCGACTTCCTAAGACTTTAGAAGATTAAACCCCTATGCTAAACTTACCGGCAATCCCACCTCTCTGGAGCACAACCCGGGCCAAAAGGGAGCAAAATGCTTCTTCCTCACCCCTAAAACACCACTGCTGTGAATCTCACGCTCTCAGAGCGTACCGCCCATTATCCAGCCTCATATTCAGGGCCCATTCATTCTTAACACATTTGATCACCTGGTTCTTCAGCCCATGATATATTAGAAGCAAGAAAGCAGAAATAAGGTATATTGACAGCAAGAGGGAGAAACAAAGACAAAAACTAAAAAAGTAAACACATGAGTTTAAAAGTAGTTACACACCACATACCAATCTCCACTCCCTGATGCTCACCATAAGAATCCCGCTCACCACGATGATCCGCACTTGAGAAGAGGTTAATCTGTGTTTTATATATTCTTAGGGAAGAACCAGAAACATGTAAATATATTTGCAGATTTCTAACCAAAATGGGAAAATAAACTCTTGGTGCTTATTAAAGGGGAAAATTAACATATATACAAAGATCCAATGTTCGTGATCAGCCTTAAATATACTATCAGGTTGCTCCTGTAAAAGTAGAATAGTTTTTCTATAGTTTGAGAAATAAAAAGGAAAGCTTAAGGAGGCAAGAGGAAAATATCAATTCCATTTAAACCCTCATTTTCCTGGGAGTCGCTCAGCTTTTATTGGTGATAAATGGCTGGCTATAAACCGGTTTAGTTGCTCTTCTGGCTGCCAAAGCAGAGCTAAAGAAGTCAGCAGGTAGAATAGGGAAGCTGTCACGTCAAGTTGGCTGAAAACAAAGTTGTGGTTTGCAGGCGGGGCCTGCACCATCTCTTCCGTTCATATAAGCCGGCAGGATGTAGAAACAGGATCCCAACCCGGCCGACGGCTTCAGAGAACCGAAATTACTGTGCTTTGACTTTCTAGTCTATTAAGCTTGGGGTTTGGCAGGAACCGTGTCTAAAGTGAGCCCAAGACCCTGTGATGGTCTCACGGAGGCAGTCAGAGTATCAACAAAGGTGCCCTGATTCTACAGAGAATGCACTTTTTGGAGGGGCGTGGGGGGGAGAGAGACAAATTGGACTGGTGGTAAAGATAGCAACAGCAATAGCTATTTTTAAGTGTTTTCTATGTGCCACATCAGCAATTAATTTGTATTAATCTCATTTAATCCTTATAACAAACGAGGGGCAGGGACAATTATTATGCCCATTTTACAGACGAGAAAATCGAAGCATTAGAGAAGTTAAACGATTTGCCCAAGTCACTCAAAGAGTAAACTAAACTATAGAGTCAGGATTAAAATCCTGGCCCCAGAACTGACACCCAGAGCCACTATGCTTTGAAGCCTCTCACGGTTGATAATTTGGTAACAGAGCAGCATTCTGTAATTCCAACATGACAAAGTATAAAGCACTAAATATTACTTGTCAACTATGAGAACCAGATAGGGCTTGGGGACACCAAGTTTAAACAGAGAAATAGCTCTGGTGTCAGACAATCATGAGTCATGAGACAAATTCCAGCTCCACCGACCTCTAAACTGTGTAGTTTTGTAAAAATGCCTTTACTTCACCAGGCCTCCAGTTCCCTTTCTGGCAAAGGGACCTCAGTACCTGCCTCTGAGGGTTACTGTGGCAGGCAGCAAATGCTCAGTTAGTCAGGTTCAAGTCATTCAGGCATCAGCTCAAAGGCACCTCCCCAGAGGCCTTCTCTGACTCCTTTATCCAAAACAGCGCTTCCTCCAACACTCCCATTCCCTACTTTGCTCTCTTTTTCCTCCTGGCACTACTCACTGCCTGACTATTTATTACAGATCTAATTATTTGTTTATTCTCTGTCTCCCTCCATCAGAATGTATGCTCTAGGAGAGAACGGACTTCGTCAATCTGTTTGCTGCTGTTTCCCCAGGACCTCGGGCAGTGCTTGGCACATAGAAATACTCAATAAATATTTGTTGAATGAAAGAAGTGTGTGTAATAGATTTTCATTCAATAAACATTACAAATAAACAGGCACTGTTCATTTGACAAATGTATTTACTGAGCACCTATACGGTAACCACATAAATGAACAGGATTATTTCAAATGATGATAAGTAGTTGTGAAGATCTGTAAACTCCCAGGATGGAGTTACGGCAGGTGAGGGCAGCTTTCCAAGGTGGCAGGTCAACCGAGACCTGAATGATACCCAGGAGCCAGCCACACGATGATCCGGAGACAGAGCATCCCAGGGAGAAGAAACAGCAAGTACAATAGCCCGAAGGCAGAGGTGACCGTCCTGGGCCCAGCCTGCCCAGAGCCAGTGAGCACAGGGGAAGGGACCACGCATGAAGCGCCTCCTAAGTCATAAAAAGTGTTTTGTCCTAAGTATGATGAAAAGTGATTTGGTTGTGTCTCTAATCTTCACCCACTAGAATATATGCCTCACGAGATCAAGGATTTTGTTTGTGGCACATACCAGCTGGACTATAGGCATGTGCTAAATGAATGCATTGGGAAGACTATGAAGAGGGAAGTACCACGATCTGATTTTCATTTTTAAACTATCACTCTGAATTGCTACTAGTGGTTACCTCCTGGGAGGAGACTGGGGTGGCAGAGGATGGCAGAACTACAAACAGCAGAGTGCAATGTGTTTGACAGGTACCATAAAACAGAGAAACGGGAGGAAAAAGCTACTCTCTGAACCTTGACGCCATTTGGTATTTTTAAACAAGAGGCAGGAAAAGGTCAGTAAGGGGGGATCAAACAAATGACAACTGGTGTCCTAAACCTTCTGTCTTTTCTAAACCACTAAAAAAAAAATAACAAAACTGCTACAAAGAATCTCTATCTCACCTAGGAAAAGAGGAACAAAAGGAGACTCAGAGACAGACACACACACACACACACACACACACAATGTTTTGGAGAACAACTGTAAAGAAAAAAACACCTTCCTATATCTAAGCACAATAACCAGTCTAAATTTCCTCCGGGACAATTAATATGCCAATTATACCCAAAATGTTACCTGGGGAACTCTTGCTCACAATAAGGTTTTGAGAGGCAGACTGTCATTTGGAGGAGTCATGCATTCTACAAAGAGAAGAACACGCATTGTAGTAGGAATCAAGTTTTAAAACATCGCTCCTTTCATATCTACCTATATCTGTATCAGTCACTAAAAAAAACCTACAGAGAAAATTACAGTGTAATTTCTAAGATGCACATCACAGTTCTAAAAATTTTTTGCCAAAATAATCTATGGCTAGTACCTAGTGTCTGTGTTTACAGAACTAAAAGGACTAAAACTGCTGGGAGGATGAACAAAACACAGGTCTATTTGGGAGCTCACAAGGATCATGACTCCCAAAGAGAAAGGAAGAGCAGTATTCAGGGTGAGAAAGATTGGTGAAGCTAGAACTGAACTCAGATATTCTGACCTTTAGTGTATCTTAAAAACTCTAAAAGAATCTACACAAACATTAAATAAATGAACGTGTCATTATCAACACTATATTACCACCTAGGCCTCACCATCCACCCACCACGAGGAAAGCAGCGGTCTAGAACATTCTCCATTCACCACCTTGCTCCCATTAAAAATGAGCAAGCGATTCCAGAACCAAGAAAAGAAGTGAGTGGAGTGACACTTCAGTCCCCCATGTCTTGATCCATTCAATATGTACTTTTCTTACAGCTTCATCATGATATAAAATTCAGAAAGGTCCCTCCTTTGAGGTGTACAATCGAGTAGAGTCAATATGTATTTTTAAATATATATTTTTAAAACAACATTTACTCGCCATTTTTTAATAATAGAAGCTTACTGTAGAAAGTTTAGAATGCATCAAAAAATAAAGACAAAAATTAATATCATACATAATCCTACCATCTAAAACCCGTTTTAAAGATTTTATTTTTCCTTTTTCGCCCCAAAGCCCCCTGGTACACAGTTGTGCATTTTTAGTTGTGGGTCCTTCTAGTTGTGGCATGTGGGATGCCGCCTCAGCATGGCTAGATGAGCGGTGCCTTGTCTGCGCCCAGGATCCGAACCGGCGAAACCCTGGGCCGCCAAAGTGGAGCGCGTGAACTCAATCACTCGGCCACGGGGCCAGCCTCTAAAAACCATTTTAAAGTTAATGCCTCCAGATGGTTTTCCAAATAGATACTGACTAAGACCCCAAACTGCAGGAAACAAATGGGAGGGAGGCACAAGGAAGCAAATTCTGCCCAGCAAGAAGTGAGCAGAGAAGGTAACAACGTTTAAAAGGGAAAAACTAACAAAAGAAAACTAATGGGGCTTTGAAATAGCGAAGAAAACCACATTTTAAAAATAATTTGGAAGAGGACAAAGTATTCAGTTTAATTAAATGAATAAGGAAAACCATAAATATTAATACCAGAAATGCCATACTTAGGCAAATTTCTCTCTAAAACAGTGTTATCTAATAGAACTTTCTGTGGTCCTGGAAATGTTCTAGATCTGCCCTGTCCAATATGGATGCCACTAGCCACACGTGACCAGTGTGACAAGAAATGTGGCTAGTGCAACTAACGAAGAGAATTTTTAATTTTATTCAATTTTAATTAATTTTAATTTAAAAAGCCACATGTGGCTAGTGGCTACTGTCCTGGACAGTACAGCCTTAAATATCTAACAGCTTACGATCTTAAGGCATAACTGAATGTCAAATGGATGTTTTAAGGAACTGTTTTCTAAATTATACAGGCTAAGTAACAATAGTTCATCATTTACTGGCCTTCTCTACTGTGCTACCCAAGTAGAAGCCAGGTACAGGTCTGCCTCCGTGGGTCCCTGAGCTAGGACTACAGCCGTTCTCTGGTTTGTAACAAGGTAAAAAGGGAACACAGGGCCAGCAGGCTTTCTAACCAGACGATTGCCTGTGGACAGCAGTAAGAGGGAAACGCTCGAGTTGGTGCCTGGGCACACATCTTGGTTCTCTACAGCCCTCAGAAGCCATGCTGGCTATTCCTCCAAATAGGCCTAGAGAAGGGAGGGTTCCGCCAGGGCTTGCCAATCTAGAGCCAAACCGCCTCGCTCAACTGCAGCCCAATGGGCCTCTGAAAGACGTTCTAACACCAACTTCAAACTCTGTCTTTTCTCAACGGCCCTTAATAGAGCTCCAAACTGAGGCTGGAAAAAGAGCAACTCCGTCAATCACCCCATGACTACCCCGGACTCCCGGAGTACTCCCAGAACGTGACGCCACTGATGCCAGCCAAGCCGACTCCAAGTTTCAGAGGACCGACCGAGCCTTCAAGTCCAGGCCAAAACAGAACAAGCCTCCAGGGGTGAGGCAGTGAGAAGACAAAGGCCAAACATCTTCCGCCTTGCACCTCCCTCATGCACACTGAGGCACGCACTAACAGTAACAGCGGCAGCTTATTGGCTCAGCTACGAAATTGGAAAACTAGTTTAAAAAGAAATCACATAACCACTAACGTGGCCAAAAGATCTGTAAATCAATACATGTGAAACAGACTCTGTGAAAGTCATTCTCCTTCTGACTTAAGGAATCTGAGCTCCCACAGGGACGATAGATACTATTACCCCGATAGAGAGGAGATTCTCTTACAACACTCACAATGTGAAATTCAAATGTTCTAAGGTACAAATATGCTTTTAAGACTTTTTTTTTTAAAGATTTTATTTTTTCCTTTTTCTCCCCAAAGCCCCCCGGTACATAGTTGTATATTCTTCGTTGTGGTTCCTTCTAGTTGTGGCATGTGGGACGCTGCCTCAGCGTGGTTTGATGAGCAGTGCCATGTCCGCGCCCAGGATTCGAACCAACGAAACTCTGGGCCGCCTGCAGCGGAGTGAGAGAACTTAACCACTCGGCCATGGGGCCAGCCCCTTTAAGACTTTTAATGCTAGGGACAGAACAGAAGTTTCACCAGGTCTCTCTTATTTGATTAATTACATTTACTTTATATCTATCATTTAAGAAGTACTCTCTCCTGTGGGTCTACGGTCCTATTTTATATTTATTTCACCCACATCTTAGAATGGATAGTAAGTAAAAGTATTCCCAGTCAATGGATGAAAAACTAAGGTGTGGGAGAGTTCGCCCTAGCAGGCAATAAGAACACAGAGAAACAGATCCTGGCCTGTCTAGTGCTTTTGTGGTTAGAGGGGCAACTGTCCCCAAGTGTTTTCATGAAAGTGACACTTCTACTGCAGGTGTGTCATGCCAACCTAGCCATGGCCACCTCCTTTGGCTCCAACACTTCAGTCCAATAAGGCTTAACTTCAGTACCCATTTTTTTTTAAATGTGATTGATATCACTGAGTTCCTTCCCTAAGCTCACATACAGACAAGGATATGCAAATGTGCTTTGTACTCAAGACAAATGTGACATAGTTTGTGAGTGATACAGCAGAGCACATGTTGTCTCCTAATAATTAGTTTTGTGCCACTGCGGAAATGTTGCACTCCTACGAAATTTAATAATTTTTCTGCCTCTCCTACTTAAGCAACTCAGAAAGAGAAAAGAACATGAAGGAAAACTTCACATACAAAGACCGAAGACAAGGGAGCAATAATGAGACTATAAAACCCTTCCTTTAACATCAAGCAACGTGCCACCTGGTACCTACAATGGCACCACACCACTATCCAATCCATGGACCGTAGAAGAGGAAGCCACGGAGCATGGAGGAAAAACAATGCCAACTTTTAAAGCTGTGAGTTTCATAAAGGAACTATAATAGACCTACCTGCTTGTAACAGACTCTTAAAAGCCAACCATCTTTGACAGTGATTACCTCTGGGGAGTAAGAAAAGAGATAAGACTGGGGCTTTTTTCCTTTACAATGTTCACCCCTCTGTACTGATTGAATTTCTAATCATGGATATGTATTAATCTTTCTATTTTTAAAAAATGCTGGTAAAAATGGCAATGACTAGAACAATTTAGTTATCTTAAAGCCAATTATAGGTATGCTCTTCATCTATAAAAAGTTAAAAAGGGGCCCGCCCCATGGCCGAGTGGTTAAGTTCTCGTGCTCCGCTTCAGTGGCCCAGGGTTTTGCAGGTTCAGATCCTGGATGCAGGCATGGCACCACTCATCAGGCCATGCTGAGGTGGCGTCCCACATGCCACAACTAGAAGAATCCACTGATACAATAAACAACTATGTACTGGGGGGCTTTGGGGAGGAGAAAAAAACGATTGGCAACAGATGTTAGCTCAGGTGCCAATCTTCAAAAAAAAAAAAGTTAAAAAAAAATACTACAGGGTCACCCAGTGGCGCAGTGGTTAAGTGTCCACGTTCTGCTTTGGTGGCCTGGGGTTCACTGGTTCGGATCCCTCGTGCGGACATGGCACTGCTTGTCAAGCCATGCTGTGGTAGGCATCCCACGTATAAAGTAGAGGAAGATGGGCACGGATGTTAGCTCAGGGCCAGTCTTCCTCAGCAAAAAGAGGAGGATTGGCAGCAAATGTTAGCGCATGGCTAATCTTCCTCAAAAAAAAAATACTACGGATTCTGAGGGAATTTAGTAGATATTAAATAAGAGCAGAGTACATACCTGAGAATATGTATATTTAAATATCTAATAAAGGGAAAGGATTTTTTTTTCAAAAGCAATTATATTTCTATCGGAATCAAGAAAAGGAGTGTGACTTTCCTATCACGCAACTTTCAATTCTCTGCACTAGGTAGAAGATCACATTTTCACAAGACTGAATCCCACGACATTTTAAGTATCTCTAACCTTAGATTCAAAATAAGGTTTACATTTCTTAAATACATATATGTCATATGTTTGTGTCTCATTTGAGTTACACAAGACAAAATGTTAATTCTAGACTATGTACAGAGTGCTGTATACAGAGTGCACGTTGCCAATATAGTCTAAACATGAACAACACCAAGGAGACCTCAAATCAACCGGATGACTCTAATAATTGGAAGGGCCAATAGCGGGCCATTTTCTCCCCACAGGGTGTTATTTTCCATCCTGCAGATAAAACAGCATGCTCCAAAGAACACAAGTGTTCCACAAGGAGCTGGGAGGTACAAGGTTGACGGCTGAAAAACAAAGTCAGAGCAGGACAGCTGACAATCTCAAGGACTGGTCAGTAGACACGACATAACTGCATGCTCCCTGCGGATGAAAACAACCAGCCAGCCTAAGCCTCTCATGCCAAGTAAGCATAATTCCTGATTTGATCAGGATGCCTGGCTGTTTCTTGGGCTAACAATTTATTATGTGGACTTTTCAGTGACCAATAGGGGCAGACCAAAAATCAACAGCAATCAGTGATTTTAATTTATTCCCCTCTGTTACCCAGTGGCTTCTTGCCAGTAGGCTCATGCCTTTTCAATCTAACAAGCTAGAGGGCAGCTGTCCAAATGTCAACAGTCCAACGCAGTGATGGATGTGCAGGAAGGACAGGCAAGCACGCTTTACTAACACTGGCCCATGCAGGAAGGGACACAGAGCTTTATGTCTGAAAGTGGGAGACTGGAGTCCTTCAGCTACAGCTGGGCCTAGATAGAAAGAGAAAGAGAGGCCTGCTTAGGACCAAGAGAGCAACGCCATCACATACTCGGCTCCTACTCAAGTCTGGTGTTGTGCTAGGGTGCTGGCCAAACCAAACCAAACTAACGTGGCTCCTGATTACCCTAAAGAAAGGAGAGAGAGAAAGAAAGTCTAAGTCAGTGAAGTGAATGCCGAAACACAAAGGACATGGAGAGCAGAGAGGGCCTACTGGAAAACAATCAAGCACTATCTAAAAAAGTTCCAGATGTATACCCTGTGAACAGCAATTCCACCTCTACATATAAAGACGTCCTAAAGAAACTTGCAAGGAGCACCAGGAGTCCCAGACAAAAATATTTACTGTTCATGCTCACAACCAGGAAACAAGCCAAAGCTCATGAAAAGGAGAATTATGATATATTCATACGATGAAATTCTATCCATTAGTGAAAATATTGCAACTAGAGCTACCATACAACATTGATTATTCTCACAAACTTAATGTTGAGTTAAAAAAAACACACTAAAATAGGTCACAGAATACATACAGTATGATAGCATTTATATAAACTTCAAAAAATCCCAAACTAAAAAATATTGTTTAGAGATGCACATATGTAGTAAAGCTATTTTTAAAAGATAAGAGAAATGATAAACAGACAATTCAGAATAGTGTTTACCTTTGTAAGGGGAAGAAAGGGATGTGGTCAGGAAGGAGCATCCTGAAGGCTGTGACATAACTGGTAACGCTCTATTTCTCAAACTAAGTCAAGTATACAAATCTACTTCTCGTGGCACTTTTAATATCCTATCTAGGAGATATATATACATAAAACTTTCTATGCATGAAATAATTCAAAGCGAAGACAGGAAAAAAGAAAAATAGAGTTGAAGGTGGAACCAGACAATGCTCCCTAACCCCGATTTACAGATCCTTCTGCCCAAGGCTGGGCTAACAAGAGGAAGGAGTGAGCCCAAGACTCCAAGCCAACAGAATCAATTCAGTTTAGAGGTGACAAAAAGATCACCTCCGGGCACTTCTCTGGGCTTACTGGGTAAAACCAGCTCCACAGCGTCTATTCAAAGGGTGAACTGTAAGACACTGCACAGCGTCCCCTAAGAGTTGGAGAAAGACTGTCTTACCAATACAGAAACAGGAAATATGCCAAACTCAGGCATATTTTACCAATGGAAGGAAAGTCCCCAGATGGTTCCAACAGACAGAGGAATGGACTGAATTTTGAAACAAGGCAGTAATTTTATGGAGCCCTGCAGGAAAGAGAGAATGAGAAATATTCCTGAAGCCACACTGAATAGGACTTTTACAAGAGCGTGGAGACCAGGACAGAACGCGTGTCATTTGAAGTACGAATGAACATGTGTATGGAAGACTAACTAGCAGCCCCAAGGGTTACTATCCGGGCTTTACCTGGCAGAAGGTGACAACCGAGTTTGGCACATGCCGAGTGTATTGGGAAACAATATCAAGAGCGATCTATACCACATCTATGTAACATATGTACAGCCCACGGGCGCCGGCGAGGCAGGGAAAGTCTGTGACTCACGCGGGGAAACTGACCGTCAGGAAGGCCGGATTCGGTCAGATCAACGGAGAAGGCCCAGGGCTGGGAGCCCAGGAGGCCCCGATCGGGGAGGGGAAGAGGGTGGTCCCGGCCGGAGGCAGAAGGTGGGGCTGCAGGAGAGGGCGGGGTCCCCGCAGGAGGAGTCCTGGGAGGCCAGGCAGGAGTCAGGCGGCGGGGGCGAGGGGGACCTAAAGTGGGGGGCGCCCCCTTGGACGATGGGACCGGGAGGAATTCGGGAACACGGGGGCCTACCACCGACCCGGCCCGGCAGCCCCGAGGGCCCGGTCCCCTGCCGCCCCCCCCCGCTCACCTGGGCACGCAGCTGGACGAGCTCCGGTCCACCTCCCAGGTGGCGTACAGGTTCATCTGCACGGGGGCGGGGGTGCGGCCTGGCCCCGGGCCGCCGGGAGGCGCGGAGCCCGAGGCCACCGCGACGGCCATGGAGGTGGAGGTGGACGAGGACGAGGAGGAGGCGGCCGCCGCCGAGGTGGACGAGGACGACGAGGTGGCCTGGGCCAGCTTGGGGGGCGTCGGCTGCTGCGGCGCCGGCTGCTGCGACGGCGCCGGCTGCTGCGGGGACTGGGCGACCCCGGAGCCCCGCTGGCCGCTGCCGCCCCCGGCGCCTCCGGGACCACCGCCCGCCCCTCCGCGTTCCGCCATGGCCCGGCCGGGGTGGGGGAGCGGGGCTGCGGGGATCGCCGCGACGCCGAGCAGACGCCCAGCCTTCTCCCGCGGCGGCAGCGGGGGCTCGGCTCGTCTCCTCAGCCCGCCCGCCCGAGCGCGCGAGCGAGCGAGCGAGAGGCTGCACGCACGCGCGGGGCCTCCCGGCGCGCGGTCCTCGCGCTCGCCCGCCGCTGCCTGTTGCGGCTCGCGCCGCCGAGACACTGGGTGGGCGTGTCCGGGGAGGGGGCGGGGAGCCCCGGCTCGCGCCCGCCCCACCCAGCCCCGAGGGGCGGGGCCCCGGCTCGCGCTCGCGCCCCGGGCGCCTGTGGGCGCGCGCCCGCCGCTCCTCGGGGAGGGGTCCGCCGCCGGCGCGCGCTCGGCCGGACTCTTTCCAAGTCCGCGCGCGGGCGGCAGCCAGCTGGCTCTGTCCTCCCCTCTCCCATCGTTCTCTCGCCGGCGGCGGCAGCCGGGCCAGCGGAAATCCCGCTTTTCCGGGGCGCGGCCCCGGCCGGGAGGGAGCGCGGCGGGAGCGCGCCTCGGCCCCCTTGGGTTTGCGGAGCCCAGGCAGAACCCGCAGCGGGCCCGAGCGAGCTTCCCGACCGCCCCCTGGTCCCCGCTGTCCGCCCGGGGTTTCTTCGCCACGATCAGCAACCTAGGTGATGAGCCAGCAGCCACAGCCAGGGCGCCCCCGGGCCGTGAAGTTCCCGCCCCTGCTTCTCTCCAGTGTGGGCAGAGACTCAGGGACCTAGAGTCCAAAATGCCCTTGCACGGGGGGAATTATAAAACTAAGCCCTGGCCCATCTGGAACCCACCTTTCTCCTTTTCTGTCCCTACCGCCCCCTTCCTCTAAAGAACCATTACAGAGTCCCACGTCCCCTGTCCTGGCCCTCAATTTCTTCCACTTGGAATGTTTTTTCTGCTTCATCACTTACTAAATTCCTAAAATTCTGTTCCTTCCAAGGCCTAGCTCAACTGCCACATTCCCTCCTCCAGAAACCATCTTGGAGCTTTCGCACGTCGCCACCCCAGTTGGTGCACTTACACCAACACCGGTGGTACAACAGCAGTTTGTGACTTCTCTCCCCAGCACTCCCAAAATGCCTATTGGACCCAGCGGTTCAGTGCAGTCTAGGCTGCCAGGAAGACTTCTTGGGATGGGGAACCAGAACCTGGAGAGCAAGCCCCCCACACACACACCAAAACCTGGAGACTGGTTGGTTGAACCACCCAGGAGCTCACACGGACTCAAGACCATCTCGATTTTGAGCCGTGTTCTCTCCCAGGTAAGGACTTGGACTCTTTTGGTCTATTAGGAAGGCCTGACCTGGCCTACTTCCCAAGCCCACTGTACTTCCTCAGCACAGCCAGGGCGCTAAGCTGGCTATTTTTACTCCCCAAGGACAACGGTAGTAAGGTCAAAGCAGACCTTGAGGCACTTCCCAGAGCCTTCCTAGGAAGGCGGCAGTGGTACAACACACAGTTTCAGCCTGGCTGGCTTCATACCAGTCTCAACTGCAACATGGGATGCAGGTGCATGCCCTGGTCACTAGGGCAGCCCTGAAGTTGTAGAAAAAGGCTGTTTTAGCCCTTTTGCAGGAGGAGACTAAAAGGAAAGGAAGGAAGATCAGGAGTGTTACATATTCATCTCTTTCCTTGGGAAACAGCTTTATTTACAAAACAGGTCTAAAATAAGAACATGAAATGAGAAGCCTTTGCGAATTGTGGCAGAGTCGGCTCTTGGGGACCCATGTGTGAAGCCAAGGTGTCCAGGCAAAGGGCCTAATGGAGGAGGGCTGGGTGTGTGAGGGGACCTAAAATTTGAACTCCTTGTATTTCTTGCTGCCTCCACGGCTGTCCTGGGGCTGAGCTTTCCGTTTCTTTTGCTGTAAGAGAGAAAAACAGGTTAAACAACTCACTGATCCCCAAAACAAGAGTGGGCAGCCTGACAGCCACAGAGGTCTGTGGAAGAAGTGCTGAAACTAGATTTTCAGACTTGGCAAAGCTCCTTCCCTTCCCTGTGCCTCAGTTTCATCATCCTTTAAGAGGGCAGCTCACCGGAGAGTTTCTAAGGTTTCCAGCCCCAAGGAAGCTCAGGGCAGCAGGCACTGAGTCCTCCTCCCTGACTCTTAACCACTAGAAGACACCACTCCACTGAAAAAGGAGTCCTTGGTCCCTGGCTCTCACCCTACGGGTTCCCGTGTAAGCTCCTACCTTCTGTTTGGCAGCATGCTCAGCCACCATGTCACTGAAGTCTTCCTTCTCCACTTGCGCCTGCTGCTCGCGCACATGCTCTTCATACTTCTGGGTCATGGCCATGGGATCCAGCTCCAACTCTTCAGGTGCCAGGGCCACTTCGACACCTTGCAGCTCGGGGGCTGGGCCCTTCCGGCTCATAACCTGGCAAAGGGATCAGAGCCTTATCATCTCTAAAGAGAGGCTCAGAAGACCTACCATGTGCCCCCTTTCCCAGCCCCCAAAAGCAGTGTCCTCCAAGTGCTTACCGTGGACATGTCATAGATGTGGGTCGATCCCATCATGGCTCCCCCGACAGTGGCTGTTCTCTTCTCTGGCAACACAGTGAACAGCTGAGGGGTCTCGCTTCTGCAAAGGACAAGGAGGTCAAGCCCAAAAACAAAGACCGAAAGGGTCTCCGGAGGGGAAGCAAAAGGAGCATGGGCAGCACCTCCACTCAGCTCCCTGGAGAGATTCTGAGACACTTAGGGGAAAAACAATGCTCAAGAAACTTCCGCAGGTCAGGGAAACCCCTAGAAAGAACTGAGTTGGGGGGAGGGGTTGCTGATTCCAGGGAATATAGCCTGGAAGGAGTACAGACAGTGAGTTAAGGGGGTCCCCTGAATCAAGTTTAGGGGATCAGAGACCAAGAGTCCCACATGCAAGGAAGGGCTAAGAGTCAGAGGCTGAAAGTTTCCGGAAGAACTTTGGTACGGAGAAGCTAGCAGGAGAGAAAAAAGCCCAAAGCCGTGCCTGGAGTTCTAACACACAGAACTCAAACTCCTAGCCCTTCCTTGCAATGGTGTGGGAGCCATCCACAGCCAGTCTCACCACCCACTTCAAGCACTCCACTGGAAACACAAGAACAAATCCACCAATATCAACCCAGACCAGGGCTTCATCTCCACCTCTCCCCCTGGAAGAAGTGACAGTTTATTCTCACATAGCAGCCAAGGCAAACGCCTTAAAGGAGAATTCAGATCCGGCCCCTCCTTTGCTCAAAACCCACTGAGGCTTTCGATCATCATTTAAATAAAACCCAAACTCCTTACCAAGACCTAAAGGCTTCAAAATCTGGTCATTTACCTAATCCCTGCTCACTATACTCAGCCACAGTATCCTTCTTTTTCTTCCTTGAATATGCAAAACTTGAGACTCCTGCTTCCAGACAAGGAGCAGGAGGGCCTAGATTTACTCTCCCACCTGAAAGAACCAAAAAATGGGCAAAATATATCAGACAGTAGTTTTCAAGTCACTAGACATGAGGCAACGAAGGACAGTGATTCCCGAGAGACAGGCAGCAAATGGAGTCCTTCAACTGCCCAGCCTACTGCACTGAGAGAGCTCGCAGGCCACTGAGCGAGGGGGTGGAGGGGAACCACGTAGAGCCCAGAGGACTCCATGAGTTGAAGGGAGAGGCTGAAAGTGCAGGGAGACCAAGGCGGCTGGAGATCCCAGGACAGAGTGCTGGAGAGGTGAAGGCAGCACAGAGACTCAGGAACTCAAGACACCTACGGAGGGTCACCCTCGAGTACTCAGGTGAGTACCGCACGTGAGGAGGAAAGCACCAAGCTCAGAGAAAGGACCACCCGAAAAGATTAGTGGTAACAGTGCCTGCCGCTCACTCAGGACTGGAAATAGTGCCAGTCCCACCAGCCAGACTGAAAACCCTCCTGGGCACTGGCTAGGGCATACAGAGGGTCTTGGGCCTCAGCAGCAGAGAGGACTGCGCGCTGCTTCAGAGCTGCCTAAGGAACCTGAAAAGCAAGACCTCAAAGAATCAAACTGTTTCCAAGTTCCTTAACTGTATCCCTGAGCAAAGCTGAAGATTCACAGGAACACAGAAGTGTCCAGGACCCAACAAGGGACATTTCAGCAAGTCTGGCATCCAATCCAAAATTACCAGGCATGCAAAGAAGCAGGAAAATACAACCCTTAATGAGGAAAATAATGAATCAATTTAAATCAACTCAGAACTGGCACAGATGTTAGCATTAGCAGGCAAGTACATTAAAATGCTACTGTCACTGTATTCCATATGTTCAGAAAGTTAAATAAGAGACACAGAAGATATAAAAAGACCCAAATCACACTGCTAGAGATGAAAACTACACTGGATGAGATTAATGTCAGATCAGAAATTGCAGAAAAAATATTAGCAAACTTGAAGACATAGGAATAGAAATTTTCTAAAATGAAATACAGAGAATAGTGATTTTAAAAATGAACAGAGCATCAGTGAGCAGTAGTACAATTTCAAGAGATCTAATATGTGTATAATAGGGGTTCCCAAAGGAGAGAGAAAGAGAAGGGAACAGAAAAAATATTTGGAGAAATAATGGTGAAAAATTTTCCAAAATTAATAAAAACTATAAATGCAAAATTCAAGATGCCTAACAAGCCCCAAACAAAGAAATAGGAAAAAAACCTACACCAATACACTGCACTACATATAATCAAATTGTTCCAAACAGCAATAAAGAGAAAATCTTAAAAGCAGCCAGAGAAAAATGACACATTATGTATGAACAAAGGAAGGAAGACAGAAGATTTCCCATCAGAAATAATGCAACAAAGACGACACTGGAGCAACATCTTTAAAGTAGTGAAAGAAAAAACCACTGTCAACCTAGAATCCTGTATGTGGCAAAAATCTTTCAAAAAGCAATCACAAACGAAGACCTTTTTAGACTGCGAAAGCTAAAAGAATTCATGACCAGCAGACCCACAACAAGAAATGCGGAAGGAAGCTTTTCAAGCAGAAGGAAAATGATACCAGATGGAAACCTGGATATTCACAAAGAAACAAAAGAACACTGGAAAGGGTAATTACCTGGGTTAATATCTGATTCTTATTATTTAAATCCCTCTATAAGATAATTGACCATTTAAACAAATAACCATAGTGTAGGGTTTAGAACATATATAAAAGTAAAATGTATGACGATACCGCACAAGTTGGGAGGAGAGAAGAGAACTACACGCCTGTAAGGTTTTTAATACTATCCCAAACTGGTATAATGTCACTTGAAGGGAGACTGTGACAAAGATGGACATCATAAACACTAAAATAACAAAGCAAAGCCTTACAGGTAATAAGTGAACAAAGGAGATAAAATGGAATCATAAAAAATATTTAATCCAAAAGATAGGAAAATAGGAAAAAGGGAACAAAGAACAGAATGGACAAAGAGAAGATCATCTCGTGAAAAGGGGGTCAATTCATCAAGAAGACTTACCAATCCTACAGGTTTACATACCTAACAAGGGAGCTTCAAAATGCACGACTATGCAAGCCCCCGCCAGCCTCAGGGCCCGTGCACTGCTTGCACTTAAAGTTCCTTCTGCCCCGATCATCCTGTGGCTGGCTCGTTCCTGACATTGAGCTCTCAGCTCAAACGCCTCCTCCTAGGTGAGGCCTTCCCAAAGGCCTCCTTGCCACGCAAACCCCTCTACACCCCATTACCCACCTGCCTTTGCTTCACTGTCTTATCCACATCTGAAATTACCTTGTTCTCTGAGGAAATGTTTGCCTCGCCTGTCTTCTTCACTGCTTAGAGCAGTGCCTGGCCCACGGCTGGTGCTCAGTAATTGTTAAAAGGGGCAGGCAGATGACAAAAGTCAGCCAGCCAACCTAGAGGCTAAAGGGAAGAGAAAGGCCTTCCCTCTCAGCCCTGCCTGGTTCCCTCACCCGTCCATCGCCTCCTCAATCTTCTTCTTCCTCAGCTCAATGAGTTCAGGGGTCTCCATTCCAGCTGGCACTGACGAGAACCCTCCAGGAGTGATGAGGCCACTGTGAAGAGAGGAACAAGCTCTGGGGTAAAGAGAAGGCCCCCAAAGACAAATAGACCACTTCAGAGAGGCCGACTCTGCTTCCCCCACCTGTCTGCAGGGGTAATAAAGCCTGTCTCATCTGGTTTGTCTTCATCACTTTCCTCCTCTTCCTCTTCTTCGGAAGACTCTTCATCAGATGGCTCCAGCTCCCCCCAAGGGGTCCGATCAATCTCTTCTTCCTCCGTCTTGGTCTGAAAGAGATCACTCATTCATTCAACAAACGTTTACTAAGCATCTACTGAAGCTATTGTAAGCTGAAGGGATGTAAGCGTAAACAGACAAACAATAATCTCTGCCCACAGAGAGCTCAGATTCTAGTGGGGAGCTTGGATCACATCTCAGGAAAATGCATGCTCTTTTTCAGACTTCGAAACTTCACAACACCCAGCTCCCTGATAATGACGCTATAAACCAACCATCTTAAGCTTCATGACCTTAACTAAGACCAAGCTTGCCAGCCACGCCCATACCTGAAATTCCGCAGCATTGGTTCCAAACACATCCCCATAGAGTGGTTTCCCGGTCTCATCTACTGGGGGTTTGCCCCAGCCACCAGCATGGTACCCAAAGGAACAGCTCTGCAAGAGAGGGAATGCCAGGTCAGTTCCACAGGTGAGCTCCAACACAAACAGCGGAGTCCTGGAGAAAAGTCACGCTCCCAAGTACAGAACTAACACCTGGGCACTCTGGACAGATTTCAGAGAGGAATTAAACGTTATGAAGCATTACAAGGCAAAAGTAGTAAGCAACAAAAATCTGGAGGCAATGGGATGGGGAGGTGGGAGGCAGAAAGTATGCTAATAACCTCAGCCTTCGAGGTAGACGTCTGTGCCATCTGCAACTGAACTGTGTGTTTTGAAGAACATGACCCCAATTGCTTACTGATTTTTCCTAACTCTGGAAAGCTTTTAGAATCTGTTTCTCCTAATGGACAGAAATTTTTATCTGAAATTTAACAATCACTTCTTTTTCACTTTAATGACTTTGTTGTCTGTTAACTTTTTAAAATTTAACGCTTTTTTATTTTAAGATTTTATTTTTCCTTTTTCTCCCAAAGCCCCTCCCCTCATACACAGTTGCATATTTTTGGATGTGGGTCCTTCTAGTTGTGACACGTGGGATGCCACCCCAGCATGGCTTGACAAACGGTGCCATGTCCGTGCCCAGGATTTGAACTGGCGAAACCCTGGGCCACAGAAGCAGAGCGCGCGAATTTAACCACTCGGCCACAGGGCCGGCCCCTAAATTTAATGTTTTTTAATCTAAAAATTAGTTTGATGCCATTCCTGAGATAAAATTATTTCTATCTGTCCACTCATATATATCGGAGAACTACCTGGAAACACATTCACCAAATGTTAAATTTGGTTATTTCTAAGTGGTGAAACTGTGGGTGATTTATTTTCATCTTTGTATTTGTCAATTCTGATGGACTGTTTTATGATGAGCGTGTCAGGTTTTTTTTAAAACAAAAACCATTACTTTTTCTAAAAAAAAAAAAAGACACACATGAGATGAGAGAAAGGGAAATGAGAGAAACGAGACAAGCGAGAGAAGGGGGAAAAAATCAAATCATCCTCTAGTTAAAAGGCAGAGGCAGCTAAGAATGAAAAAGACGGTGCTCACCTCGGGGATGGGCGAGTTCAGCCCGGGGATTTTCAGGTTGGGGTACGAGGGGGGTGGCCCATATCGCTGCATGGCAATCAGCCACGGGGGAGGGACCTTGTGGGCATTCTGCAGGAAAATGAGAAGATAGCATCCGCCCAACCCTCTCCCTTTGTCTCCCTCTGCTTCCCCAGTCAGGTAGCCGGCACTCACTGGTCCTACTGGCATCCCCAAGGAAATCCTTAGCTCATCAGACAGATCTCCTGGCTTCTTCTCCTTCAGTCGTGTCTCAAACTCCTTCCCCTGAGGAAAAAGCAGAGCCCGCTGCGTTGTGGATGCCAGACACACGCTGGGAGCTCAATGGGGAGAGGACAGGAGAACAAAGACAGAAGTCCCCGTCCACATCAGATAGAAAATCCCGCTGAGGCTGCCTACTTCCCACTGAGAGTCTCCTCACTTCTCTCCCTGGCTAAGCAGGGAAAGGAACAAAGGCCAGGAAGGAGGGGGACAGCAAGATTCCCGGTGCTGTCATTAACCCCTGTGAGGACACGGCCAAATTCAGGACCTGCTTCTCCTCTGTAAAACGAGGGCGTCTGACAGGGTGATCTCCGAGGTCCTTTCACCTCAAAACTCCACGATATCATGGTGATTGATATTTCAAGGATCCGAAAAAAAATAACTTTTCTCCCACCTCCAATATTAACTGTTTCCTAAAAGCATCTGCCACCTGGCCCCCTGTCCCTAAACTGCCCACCATAAATAATCATTTCGAAGACATGGTCTGCATCTCTCCTCCAGGAAACCGCCTCATTTTAAGATCCAAATTCCATCCCGTCCAAGGGAATTAATGGACACTCTGAGGCTGAGGGGACTGGCTGCTGTGCCAGCTTTGGAAGCCCTGCCAACCACGAGTCACGCAGCCACGACCCAAAGCCCAGCAGGGCCTCCCAGGCCCCTCCCGGACCTCGTAGTACAGGTCCCCGTGGATGGTCAGCTTTGGCTTGGTCTGCCACTTGAAGAAGGCGTCGTGCAGCTTCTGGTAGTCAATGTCGATCTTCCCCATCTTGGGCCGAACCTTCTCTCGCATTTTTGATTTCATGGTCTTCTGTTCTTCCTGGAGAGTGGAAGAAGACACACCAGAAAAGGCAGTCACCAAATGTGACTCTGAATACATCTGGCTCCCCATTCCCAAAAGAGATTAAATGAAACCTCGTTTATCTCATTCCGAAAGTCACCCAAATCCTTCCTGCTCAAACCCCTCAAAGTTACATAATCCACGTTGAACAAAACAGGTGTATCATCCTCAGCTATGCGCATCAAAAAATATTTTTTAAGCCATCTGATCAAGAGACTGCTCTCATTAGTTGCCTCTGGAGAGAACTGGGTGACAGGAGTCTAACTGGGAGGCAGAGTTCTCACCATGTACTTCTGTCCCTCCTGAATTTTTGCAGTACGCGCGAGTGTTACCTACTCAAAGTATTTAACTGAAAATTCTAAATTTAAGAAGTTACACAACCACCATGAAGCTCTAGCCACAAAGTGCACCAGGCTCATTTTGGGGGCAGAGAACTACACACACAGCCAAAAGCATCCTGCAGGGAAAGGAGTCACCGTGTGCAGATCAAAGAGAGCTGGGAAAGTGCAGGCAGAGGGGAGGAGGAGACAAGGGGAAAACGGAGCCACTCCGAACCAGAAGTCTCGGCCTCTGTGGGGCAGGAGCACTAGCTCTGATCATAGAGTGAGGGCTGCCTTTCTTGTGTTGATGTCCTTCCCACCCCGTGTCACATGCACTGCTGACTAGTTCCAAACTGCAGAATGGATAATAAGACAGTTAACGAGTGGGTGGGTTCTGGGAACCGGATCCCGATTCGGAAGCAGGCTGCTATTAAGGACGTGGATCCCCCAGGGCAGAAGTGAGCCCCAGCCAGGCCCTCACCTTCTCCTGCAGGGCCTCCCGCATCTCCTGGATGCCTGTGCGTTTGATGAAGTCTGGCAGCTCGAAGGGGGGCTTCTCAATGCCTCGTTTGCCCTGCAGGTACTTGCGCTTAAAACACCAGTGGCGTGGCACAGGCACCGAATTCCGAGTGGCCTTGAGGTGAACCAAGAGCTTGGGGTCCTGTGCTGTCACATCGTGCATCTCCACAACATCAGGCCGAGCTACGAGCTGGAAAACACAGCAACACACCTCTAGAAAGCCCCAACCACTCAGGTCTAAAGCTTTACCCTTCTCCTCCTCAAAGGACCCTAAGTCACCCAGGCCTCCTTCAAAGCTCTCCCCCACAAAGCAAAACCCCACTGTGGTGTTCGAGGAGCTCCTCGTGGGGTCTCCCAGGCTCCAGGGCCTGCTGGAGCATCTCAGGTCTCACCTGCTTGAGTTCAGCCACAGTGAAGCGATTCATTCGGCGCAGCTTCTTCTTGGACAGCTTGGGGGCTTCTGGCTTCTTTTCCTAGAACAGAACAATCATCTCTTTCGAGCAGGACTCTTAGGTGTGAATCAGCCTGCCAAGCTCACCCCAAAACTTCAGCCACCAAAGGGACTCTCTCCTGCAAGAGTTCACCATGGTCCCTCATTGGATGCATCTCAGCCACCTGTCCCCAGAGTCCATGTCTCCCCGACAGGAGGGGGTGGGCCTCACTTGTTCATCATCACTGCTGTCATCATCACTGTCCTTGTGCTCCTCTTCAAAGCCCTTCTTCTTGGGGGCTGCAGAGTTCTCCAGTTTGTCGAGTTTCTCTGGCTCCTTCTCTTTCTCCTTCTTCACGTCATCGGTGAGCTGAGGAGGCAGACAACGTGGAGACCCCCACACTGGGCCCCTCCCTAGCTCCTGAACCCGGCACAGGAAAGATGCCCCTCTTACCTCGCTCCTTCCCCGTTCCTGCCCCTTCCCTGCTCAGCTCTGCCCCTTCAGAGCATGCTGCTCCTTGTACCTTGAAAGCCTCAAAAATCCTCTTGAAGAAAATGAAGTTGGGCTCATAAATTTCAGGTTCTTCAGTCACATATTCAATTTCAACATCAGCCGCTGGGGAGTCAGAGCCACGGGGCCGGGCTGACTCTTTCTCTCGGTCCCCAGAGCTCTCAGATGATGCTCCCCGCACCCGCTGGGGCTTTTTCTTCTTCTTCCGGTTCCGACGCTTCCGGTTTTTCTGTCAAAACAAGGCAAACCAACTAGCTTAGAGCATCCAAGCACCATGCCCGCCCCCAACCCCTAATCTCTTCACCCAATTTCCCCAAGTGGCTGAGAAAACAGGCCTTGAAGTCAGATTCCGAAGTTCTGCCCCTCTCAAGCTGTGTGCCTCTGGGTTAACTACTGCACCTCTCAGAACCTTAGCTCTTTCAGCTGTAAAATGCAGGCATGCATAGTACTCAGAACTCTAAGGGATTTACTGGCAATTGAATGAAAGATATCTACAAGATGCTTAGGACAGGAAGTGGCACAAAACAGCTGCTACTAGTTCTGGAACACTAAGAATGGGAGTTATTTTAGAGCCCAAACCCCATCTCCTACAGTTCCTTCCAGACCCAGCTCCATCCCATACCTCTTTTTTGGATACGGACACTGTGTCCTCCTCAGTCTCTGATGCTGACTGGCCCAGGGAGGAGCGAGCATCTGTTTCCATTTCTTCTTCCTCTGTAAGGGAAGAAGGTAGCCATCAGTCTCCTCCCGCCACTCAGTGCCCTACCACTCGCTCACAGTAACTCCTGTTTAGCAAGAGCCGGTTTCTCTCTGAAACCCTCCTTGGGAAGGGAGGAGGAACGCAGACCCGGCCTCAGCCTCTCCAGGTTCTGTCCCTGCAGCCCTCGGGACACGAGGATACACTCACCCTGCTGAGAGTTCATCTCTTCCTGGCGGCTCTCCTTCAGCTGCAGGATCTTTTCCAAAGCCTGGGGGATCTTGGGGCCCACAGAGGGGTCGTCCATCTGCCAGAGACAACAGAGGCAGAGGGGGTGCGCTCAGTGCCCTCTTTCCTCCAACTCCTACCTCTTGTACTAGAAAGGCTGCAGGCCAGATGACATAAACAGCAGACAGCAGACAACACCAACTGGACTCAATGATCCCTCAGCAGGCCTCAGAGGGAACCCCAGAACCATGCGCCAGAAATGTCTCCAGGCCCTACTTCCTGCCCTACCTAATTATGTGGGAACTAAGTATGGCTGCCCCACTCTCCCCAGAAGCCCTCCCATCTTCTCTCAGAATCCTTCTCTAATAGATTTCTCTTCGCTGGATTTTCTAAAAGTCCAGAAATAGTCCCCTTCTAAACCACACCCTCCAGTCCCTAGGAAGAAATCACCAGTCTCACCTCTCTGTTCTCATCTCCAGGGGGCGGTGGGGGACCACGAGGGCGGGGAACCGGGGCTCCCATGGGCAAAACAGTTGGGGTGGGGCCCACCGGGGCAGCAACTGAGAGGAGAAAGAAATCCAATGTCAGAAGAGACAAAAGATTCATTCTAAAAAGTATCTTCCTGGGGCCGGCCCCATGGCTGAGTGGTTAAGTTCACACGCTCCACTTCAGCAGCCCAGGGTTTTGCCGGTTCGGATCCTGGACACGGACATGGCACTGCTCACCAGATCATGTTGAGGCAGCGTGCCATATAGCACAGCCAGAGGCACTCACAACTGGAACATACAACTGTGTACTGGGGGGTTTTGCGGAGAAGAAAAAAAAAAAGATTGGTAACAGATGTTAGTGCAGGTGCCAATCTTTAAAAAAAAATCTTTTTTAAATAAATAAAAATTTTAAAAAATAAGAAGTATCTTCCTTGCTAAAAGTCAGGGTGACGGTTACCCTTCGGGGGAGGGGTGGCTAGAAGGGAGCCTGGGAGGTCTCTTGGGGTGCTGGCAATGTTTTTCTTCTTGGTCAGGGTGCTGGTTGTATGGATGTGTTCACTTTATGAAACTTCATTGAACTGCAAACTTACGATACATGTATTTTTTCTGTGATGTATACTTAAATACCAAAACTTTTAATCACCTTCCTTGCCTTTCCCTTCCATTTTCAGGGTCTTACCTCGAGGACCCAGGGGAGTGCGAACACCAATCTGGCCCAAGTCTTGTGGGGGCCGAGGGACTGGGGTGCCCATCTTGGCAATCTCCTGCTGCTGCCGCTCCTGCTCCAACAACACAGCTGCCTACACGAGGGAAGTGGGAGTGGAGACAAGGCTTGGAAATCCGTTTGGCAGGCAGCCCCTGGCCAATGCCTTCTTTCAACCCAGTAACAGGCCCAAGAAGAATCAGGTACCACTCGAGTTCTGATGTCTCTGACACCCCCACACTTCCAGGCTACTGATCCAAATGGAGGAGCCCTCTTAATCACAAAGGAAAACCCCCAGAAGTAACACCAAGAAAAACCCTGGGAAACTGCTAGTTTCTAGCAGAGAATTTAATATTTAGCCAAACACTGCCTTTTATTTTTTAACAAGAGTTTTCTTCCCCAAGAGATAAAGTTATTTCTAAGGAACAATGAATTCTTTTCTGATATGTACCCCTCAAGATCTAGCACCACCTGAGCAAAGACAGTACTTCATAAACATTTCCATGTCTGCTGCTGCTAATGCTTATTTTCTAATACTCCTGAGTACCCACTGGGTAACAACCCATACAATGCACCTCTGGGCCTGCATGTCTTATGGATCATTCCCTATCTTATATCTATCACACTTAGTCTAAATCTGATTCAAATGACTAAATTAGCCCCGAGTCCTCTCCAAGATAACTAAAATGGTAACATGTAAGACTAGTAGGGGTCAGCAAACTTTTTTCTGTAATGGGCCAGACAATAAATATTTTAGGCTTCAGGAGCTATTGCACCAACTCTGTTGTATATTTTGGTTTTGTTTTCATTTTTTAACAATCCTTTAAAAACATAAAAAACATGGGGCTGGCCCAGTGGCACAGTGGTTAAGTTTGCACGTTCCGCTTTGGCGGCCCAGGGTTCGCCAGTTCGGATCCTGGATGTGGACATGGCACCACCTGGCGGGCCATGCTGTGGCAGGCGTCCCACATATAAAGTAGAGGAAGATGGGCACGGATGTTAGCTTAGGGCCAGTCTTCCTCAGCAAAAAGAGGAGGATTGACAGCAGATCTTAGCTCAGGGCTAATCTTCCTCAAAAAAATAAATAAAAATAAAAACATAAAAACCATTCTTAGCTCACAGGACATAAAAAACAAGCCACAGTCCATAGTTTACCAACCCCTGGGCTACAGGAAAGAGAGAATTATTTAGGAGATACTGGAACTTAGTTGAGAATGAGGTAACCTCCACAGAAAACTTGAATGGTGCACCTTGTTTTGGACACCAAGCACTAGAAGTGACAGTCAACAGACTGGACCATGGGGTCAAAAGGTTAGGATGAGGGGCATTACCCGCTTCTGCTGCTCCAAGAGCTCGTGTTCCTTCAGTGAATGATCCCCCTGCTTAAAAAAGAAAACAAGCTCATACCAGCACCAATACCCCTCAGGGCAGTCTGCCACAACTCTGCTTTCTGGGGTCCTCTTCCAGCCTAGGGCCTAAGATCCAGTCTTTGGTCCAGACCTTGCCAGAAGGTTTGGCTCCACAATCCAGCTCTCTCTGAGGCTCTACTCCCCCTTCAGGACCCTGATGAGACCCAGGCGCAGACTGCCACCTGGCCTACCTGCTTGGCACGCTCCTCTTGCTGCATCAGCAAGGCTGCCTGCTGCTGCGCCAGCTTCAGCCGCTCCTCCTCTGACAGTGCCACAGGCTCACCCACCCGGAGTGGAGGCGGGGGCCCCAAGTTTGGTGGGCGGGGTCCAACTGCCATAGGAAAGCCAAGGCCAAGGCCTGGTGGAGGTGGTGGGGGTGGTGGAGGAGGTTGCAGAGGAGGGAGTCCCATAGGTGGTGGTGGCATGGGAATCCCAGAGAGCTGTGGAAAAAAATAGGACCATAAACTACGAAGTATTTATCTACTGCAGACATTTGCTAGGGATCTACTATGAGCCAGGTGCTGGACTTCAAAGTCAAATGACACACAGTTCTTGCACTCAAGAAAAGAATACTCTATAGCCATATCAAGAAAAGAGGATGTTAACTTTGGGACACCAACCAATGAAAGCTCTCTCTCCAGAAAAACATGAACGCAGACTTTGCATACAATTTCAGGAGATTCACGGACACCTCTAAAAACCATCTACAGACTCCTCATCCCCCACACAGAAGTCAAGGGACCCCAGGTCAGAACCACTGCTCTAGAGAAAAAGAGTCAAATCCTGGATCAGAAAGGACATGGAAGTGGAGAGGACTTAAACAGGAGCCAATGTGCCCCAATGACTCAGTAAATGTAGAAAGTATGAAATCAAAGCAGGGCGTGAGGGGCCGGCCCCGTGGCCGAGTGGTTAAGTTCGTGCGCTCTGCTGCAGGCGGCGCAGTGTTGCCTCGGTTCAAATCCTGGGCACGGACATGGCACCGTTCATCGAGCCACACTGAGGTGGCGTCCCACGTGCCACAACTAGAAGGACCCACAACTAAGAATATACAGCTATGTACCGAGGGGCTTTGGGAAGAAAAAGGAAAAAAATAAAAAATACTAAAAAATCTAAAAAAATAAAAATAAAAAATCAGGGTGTGAGCTCTAAGGTCTCACTGAATACATGGGAACTGTGCCCTGGAAGGGCAAAGAAGATGGTGATTACTTCCAGCTGGCAAAGAATCAAGTCAGTCTTCCAAATATTAAACTGAATCTTAAGTGACAATTTGGAGGAGCAAACATTGGGAAAGGGGCAAGATCAGGACCATGGGGGAACTGAAGAGCTCCCATTCTGTCATCACAGTACGCCCCTGCCCAACCTGCTAGTTGCATCCCCAGTACGCTGCATGTGAGAGAAGGGGCTACCCTGAGCAGAAGAGATCTTATAAAATGGAACCACCTCCTTACCTGTGCTGACATGGGAGGAGGGGCAGCTTTGTCCCCATCTTCACCTCTCAGAACGGGCCGATTCAGCACGATGCCAGTCTGCAAAAGAGAAAGGACTCTAGGTCAGTCCAAGAGGAGCTGTTCCATTAAACGCCGTTCATTCCCATCCATTCAACAAAATTTACCCAGTGCCTGTCTGCCAGAGCTCGGGTTAGGCACCGGAGAGGACCAATACGCATAGAAGCGATTACAACAGAATAAGTAAAAGCAAAAACCGGCAAAAAGAGCAAGCCCCCACTTGCTATGCTGAGGTACATAAAGAACGAAGACCGCGTCGCGAGGGGTCATGAAGACCTCCTCCAGAAGCTCGATCTATCCTGATGTCCCGCTGCCAACACTTACCTGGCGGGTGTAGGTCTGGAGCCGCTCCACCAGCTCCTCGCGACTCCCTGCTGGGCAAAGGACAGGATCAATGGGGTAGGGCAGGCCGTGCAGAACAAGCGGCCCTGGTCAGGCCCCAGCGGCCCGCCTCCGCCCCCCACCCCCGGGTCTCCGGGGTAACCGGCTCCGCTTCCCCGCAGGCCTACGCTGCCTGCTCTTGACCTCCCGTGCTTCTCACCCTGGATCGGAGCTCCGATCTCTGCCAATTTGGCCTGAAGCTCCTGGGCAGCCCAGGCGCCATAGTGCCCAGGAGGCGGCGGCGGCGGCAGCTGCAACTCTCCTTTGGGAGGCTCAGGATGCTCGGTCGCCATCTTAGCCGCAGGAAGGCGCGCGACCAACGCGGAAGCTCGGGCCAGTCGCAGGGCCAGCTTCCCGGAACTTCCGGCAGCGCCGTACGCCACGTCCGCTCGGGGGTTGGAAGGCCGTTCGGCTGGAGGCCCACCCCCGGCCTTCTGCGGCAATCCCTAGGCGGCCTGGTCGCGCAGCCTTCTGGGAGTTGTAGTATGCAGGTCACGGCCTCTGTTGGTCCAATTCCCGGAGGACCGTGCGCGGCCAGAGGCCCGGGAACACTGGGGGCGGGAGCCGGGGCGGGGCTACGGGGAAAGCTGGTCCCGCCCGGAGGGCGTGCTTTCTGCGTCTGATGGAGCGCAGGCTGCTAGCCTTCCGGCCCGACTGCCTGCTTGGGCGTGAGAGGTCCGCACGCTTACGTTCCCAGGGAGTCGCCAGGGACTCATTCCCTCGGCGGCCGCGCGTTGCGGGCGCCAGGCGGGAGGTTGCAGCCGATGCCTGTGATAAAACAGTGTCTGATTGTCTGCCCGCCCACCCCCGGCCCGGGCAAGGATGAATGGGCTGAAAGGGGATCGGAGCCGGGAAAGGAGCGGACCCGCCCGGGCTGAGCTCCAGCCGCCAACCTGGGGGGAGGACCACACTAAAGCCCCTTTTTCCACCTTCCAGGCTGGCTCAAATGTCGTCTCCGCTCAGCCTTCTCCCGCTTTCCTTTCCTTCCTAGGAGTTCCCATAGCACGTTCAAACCTCCACCATATGCTTTGAAGTCTTGCCCCTCCTCCTCACCTCCATCCCCAAGAACGTGAGGAAGGACCTGGTCTTTTACTGTCTCGCAGCACCTGGCCTTCAAGAGGCGCTCAATAGAAGACTATTAGGGAAAAAAAGCAAGTGGAACAGTCTTTCCGGTGACAGAATTTGCGTCTTCTTTAGTCTTGGAAATAAACTCAGGACCTTTTCTTTTCTCATCCCCACCAGCCTACAGGCGGAGTCAACACTGCCTTGCGCCTCTTTGCCCCCACCAGTGGCCTGTGCCCCTGAGGGAGGGATGGGCAGGTGCCCTTGCCTGCCTAGCTTCCACCTCCCCCTGCCCTGCCCTGTCAATTCAGTTTCTCTCTCCACCTCTGCCACTAGCTCTGAGGTCCCTCTCCCATTCTAGCTCTGCCCTCTCACTGCCGGCCAGGCTCACTGCCTGTGTGAGTGTGTATGTGCGTGTTGGGTAAGAAAGCCAGGAAACTCAAGTGAAATGGTCTCTTTTTCCTCACACACCCACACCCTTCAGACCTGCTCTCTAGCATGCTCCATTTCACTGACTACCCCCAAGAGAGAAGTAGCTGGGAGAAATGGGGTGCCAGATACAGAGAAGGTAAGGTTTAGGAGAGAGAGAAAAGGACTTGGCCAAGAATGTTGCTCACATCCTAGCCCTGGCTAGGAAATTCTCTTCACTCCTCCCCAAACCTTGCCCCTTACCCCTTCCATCACCACCACCATCCCAGTGTCCTGACACTCTCAGAGAAGAAACTAAACCCAGAAAGGACAGATGAAAGAACTGTGGTGCCCTCCCCTCCAGCTTGTCAGCCCACTCAGGCAGAACCATTCCTGACCCAAAGGAAGTGTCTTTCTGTTCCCTGTAACCAGAGAGCTGCTGGCAGGTCATCTGAGGCTGGAGGCCCCAAGGCATGTGAATATGCTGGGGACAGGGCTGGGGGTCTCCGAGGCAGGATAAACTACGAGCTTATGCATGCGGTAGGTAGGGGCAGAAAGGGACTAGGCCACGTGGGGCCTCATTTTATCATAACAGCCCTGGGACCCAGGCAGGGTAGGAGCCCCACACACACACTCCCATTGTGCAGAGGGGAAGACTGAGGGGCAAAATGAAGCTGATGTGCCCAAAGGGTCAAACTGGGACTACACGCTGTTTTCCTGACTCTGAGAGTCCTCATTCCTTCTCCTCTGTAACAAGGACCCTCACATAATACCTACCTGTGTAGGTGAAGAATGGAATCCAGTCCCAGCTTTGGGAGGCTTCCCCAGCTCCAGGACCCTTCCCATAGTAGGCCAAGAGGGCAGGAGAAAGCAGGGGTCCATGAGAACCGCAGAACTAAATGTGGGGCTCTTGGTGTCTGGCATGACTTTGGGAAGTGCTCCTGTCCAGCTCGCAGGTGGTAGAAGCTAAGGACTAAGAAGGAAGTCAAAAATTCAGGACCACCCCCCCCCCCACCCCCATGGGAGTTCGCACAGAGCCTTCACAAGTATCATCTCTGCAGTCTCAGAACAGCTCCCCATTCTAGAGCTGGGAGCAACTGGGGCCCAGAGAATTGCCTCTTGACTCTGGGACTGAAGTTCAACCAGGGTTGAACTTGGGTCCTCTGATTCCCAGTACAAGGTGCCTGGGCAGGGGTCCCAGGGCCACTAAAGCTCTGGTTGGAAGTGAGTGGGTCTGGAGTCCTGGGGGAGAGTAGGAGTGGGTCAGCAGCAGAGGGCTGCCTAAGGGGCTGGAAGGGAAGGGGTTCTCACGGGTGTGAAGGCAGATGGGACTAGACCAGCGAGTGGAGCTGTGCTTCTCCGCTGAAGGCTGAAAGAGGACAGGAGGGAGGGAGCATGCGGGTGCTGGTAAATGTGCCTGCGTCTCTAACTCCTCCAGGACCCACCAGCCCAAGATTGACCAGTGGGACCCATGAATGCCCAGCAATGCCAGAGTATCCAGATACCTTCTGAGCCTCAGTTTCCCCTTCTGTAGAGTGATGGCAAGGAGCTGGTCACGTTGGTGTCCAGTCTCTGCAAGATTGCCAAGGGAAGATGCCCGCATCCGAAGACGCCACCCGGAGAGTGTTAATTGGCAGTCAGGTCTGCCCCCTCCTCTTCCCGCTCCCCTCCCCCTCCCCTGCGCGGCCGGGCCCCCGCCCCCGCCCCCGCCCCGCCTCCGGTGTGCGATGGGGGGCGGGCGGCGGGCAGAGCGGAGAGGAGCGGAGCCGAGCGGACGCCGCCACCTGATCCCATCCAGGCGCGGAGAGGAAAGCGACAGGCACTCGGCGCGCAGGGCCCCCGGCGCCCTCGGACCCGCAGCGGATTTCGGGACAAGGGTTCGGAGAAAGCGGCGACCGGCGACCACCCCGGCAGAGCCCGCGCGCCGTGAGTACTGCAGTGGCTAGCCTGGGGCGGGGGTGGACCAGATCCGGATGGGGGATGAGGAGTGGGCGGGAGTGTCGTGCGGGCCTAGTGCCTGGAGAGCACGAGAAGGGGGGCGCTCTGTCCCCTGGGGAGTGGGTGAGAGGGAGAATCTGGGCTATCCCCTATGGTGACCAGATCCCTAGGGGAGGTTGGGATGAAATTGAGGGAATGGGGGGGGGGGTAGTGATGGAGAGAGGAGGATGAAGGGAATTCAGAGGCAGGGATGACGTGCAGGGTGGATGGCAGAGAGAGGGGGCTGGTTGGGACCTGGCACAGGCTTTGGGACTTGGGGGGATAAGGAAAGAAAAGAGGGAGGTGGAAAGATATTTGATCTCCTGGGCCACTAATTTGCAGCCCCCTCAGCCCTCGGCCCCTTCCTCTGTAGTGCCCTAGGCAGTTTCCCTAATCAGTGGGCTGTGCCATCCTCAAGTAAGGAGGGAGTCTCCAGGTCATCCAACCTGGAGAGGTCAGGTCCAGGCCAGAGTCCCCTCCTCCTCTAAATGCTCCAGTATTAGCCCTAGAGCTCCAGAGGGGAGAGAAAAAAGGGTTCATTTGGGAGTGGATGGGTGTCCAGGCCAGTTTTCAAAGCTCTGGCTAGCTATACCATTTCTTCTTTGGTTCCCTGGAGAAAGGAAAGCAATTTGCAAAACTGGGCAGCAGCCTGAGGTAGATTGTTCCGACTAAAATTAGCACTGATATTCTGATGAGGCTGGGCACCCTGACCTGTCTGGGACGCTGTTGGAAACTCTCTCTTCGTGGAGAAGACATGGGGGAGGCAGGGGAGTAGTCTGAAGCATGTGAGGGACAGGAGCTAGGGCAGTTGCTCTGAAGCCAGACCCCAGCAGACTGCCACCCACTCTACACCAGCCTGGAAATTACAGGGGGAAACTCAGCCCCAGGGGCCCCCTTCCCGGGTGCCAGTGCCTTGACTCTATATGGAGAAGAGGCAGAGTGGAGTGAACTTGCCAAGGGAAGGGAGGCCTCCTCCAATGTCCGAGCAGCACCCTCTCTCGGGACCTGGAATGTCTAGCCTGGCCGAGTTCCCACCCAGAGGAGACAGGGTTACTGCTTTCAAATACCTGAGGGTCTGTCATGGAGAAAAATGGTCCATGTGGCCTAGGAGGGCAGCATAGCAACCATGCGGAGTGGAGGGTGGAAGAAGGCAAGCTGAGAAGGGCACACCAGCAGCAGGCTAATCCTAGCTGTCCCAGAAACAACTTTGGAAGAGCCACGGCTGTTCAGAAATGGACCGGGCTGGATCTGAAAGTGATGAGCATCCCGTCACTGACCGTGGCCCAACAGAAACTGGTGCCCACCTTGGAATGCTGGCGTCCAGGGAATTCTTGCGCCGATGACCCCCTGTTCCAAGCAGACCTCAGACAGGTCTGGCTGACTGGCTCCCTAGGGCTAAGCCATGGAGGGGAGTAGGATGGAGGGGGCCACCAAGCATCCCGTCACCTTCTCTTTATGGCCTGGTTGAAATGTCTCCCAGGGAAAGGCCCACTGTAGCTCCCTCCAGGCTTGGCCTCCTTGGCTGACCCAGGGTCCTCTGAGAAAAAGGGTGGTTTCAGCAAGTTTAGCAAAGAAAGGAATAGGCTGGCCCCCCAGCCTTGGGAAACTCTCCATTTGGTCACTACATCCTCTAGGCAGGATGAGTGACAAAGGGAAGGTGTGCGTCGGCGGGGGGGGGGGGGGGGGGGGGGGGGTTGGGCTTTCTCTGCTATGTCCTTGGTTGCCCTCTGTGGCAGGACCCTTCACCCTCCCTGGCTCCAAGCAGATTAAGTCTGTCTGTAGGCTGGTGGAGGAAACCAGGTGATGGGGCCTGGAGAGAAGGGAAAGGCATAACCAGGACATCTTTCCACCCAAACAGGTTTAAATGGAATCCAGGATTAATGGGGCGGGGGGGATTGGGAGCCAAGTCCAGGGCCCCAGAGGAAGGTGATGGTCAAAAGAGTTTTCAAATTACCTCACCCCTCCTGGGACGCAGGTGTCCTAGTTCCACGCACATGCCCATAAGGTTCTAGGCTCCCCCTCCCCTTTGGAGAGGGGTGTATGTGAGGCTGAAGCTGAACCTGAACCTGAACCTGGAGGCTGAGGCCTCAGAGACAGAGACCCTATCTTAGCCAGGGAACAGGCATGGCTGCTGAAGTTGAATTTCCACTGAAGCTGCCAAGGGCCGGGCTACCCTTGAGCCAAGGCATTCGTTTGGGGACAGGTGACTGGCAGGAAACCAGGCCCTTCTCCTGCCTCTTGCTGCTGCCGCTCACCTGGGATGGAGGCCCACCTCCTCCTGGAGCTTCTCAGCAGGGCTACATGCAGGAGCCCCTCTGTACCGCCCCCACCCTCCTCCCAGGCTGCATCCCACTGCCTTGGCCAGGCACCTCTCACGCAGAGTCAGCTGCTGGGGCAGCCAGGGTTTCAGGTGTCTGGGGATAGAATCCAGATAGGTTCCAGGATTTCAAATCCTTCCTTTCTTTCCTTCATGGATTTATTGGTCTTGGGCCCTCAAGGCAGGAGCCCAGCTAGGAGGGCTCAGGGCTCAGAGAGCAAGCTGAATTGCCAGAGTCCCGGGCAGGGATGAGGACATCAGTTCCCTGTGGAAGCAGCACACATAATGTCTAAGGGCATGGACTTTGGAGCCAGAAAGAGCAGATCTGAGTCCCGATTCTGCTAATGCCAGCTGTGTGACCAGAGACAAGTGGCGTTCTCTCTTAGAGCCTCAGTTTCCTTGTCTTTAAAAGGAGAATAATACCTATATTAGGGTTGTGGTGAGGATTAAATGGGATTAAGTCTGTAACAGTGTAATACATATGGTAAGCCTGAAGTATTGATCCCTTCCCTACGTCAGTGACTCGAGAAGGTGAAAGCTGGGTCAGTGTTTCCGAGGAACTCAGTCTCTGGGGAGCCAAGACCAACCACTGGCTGAAGCAGTCAGGCAAGGAGTCCTGGAGAAGAGCCTTCTGTGCTCCGAGCCAAGCCCTGGTGCTCAGGCAACTCTACTGGGGAGACAGATACAAATGGCCACGAGACAAAGATGAACTGGGGGAAGGCAGAGAAGCAGAGACAGGGCTCAGGGGAGGGAGTGGCTACAGCCTGAAGGGTTGGCCACACCCCAGAGCCTGTAATTCCACCCAAGACTAAGTTATCTGGAGCAATGTGGAGATAGGGTCTTGGTAACGGGAGGTAGGAATCTGATCTTCCTGGCCTCTTTGCTCACCTCACCCTCTGGAGCTCTCCTTTGCAGCAGTCCTGCTGGGGCCGGGAGCCCATCTCCTCTGCTCACTGCAAACCTGTTTGCCTCCTTCTTCTGCCAGGCCTCGTAGGAACACTGGCCCTGCTACCAGAGCCCCAGGAGCCCCCATGAGTGCCGGCGAAGGGAGTCCTGGATAGCGAGGCCCTGGCTGGTCCAGGGGTGGGTACCCCATCATGCCACCCATCCTCCAGCGCCTACAGCAGGCCACCAAGATGATGAGCCGAAGGAAAATCCTGCTGCTGGTGCTGGGGTGTAGCACCTTAAGCCTCCTCATCCACCAGGGGGCGCAGCTCAGCTGGTAAGGGGGCGGGACCTCGGTGAGGGGGGCAGGGCCCAGGGAAATTGGGTTCCTCCAGCTACGGAGCAGGGAGCTCTCCTTCCCATTCCTTCCACCTGCCAGAAGAGTCCACCTTCTGCTGGGCTTTGCTCCTTCCCTCTATTCTGAAAGTGATTTCCATACAGTCTCTTTAGATCCACACAACCTCCCTCGGCAGGGGCTGGTCTTCACTGAAAGAGCTGAGTGACTTGCTCCAGGTCAGAGAGTTAGTCAGTGACCAAGCAGGGATCCAGCCCGAGTCCTTCTCATGGCATCACCTTCCGAGCGCCTCCCCAAAGGACTGCAAACAACTGCTCACTCCTTCTGTTGTGCTGGGCAAATCCCCTCACTTCTCTGAGCCCCAGTTACTTCATCTATAAAATGGGAAGGATGGTATGTGTGACCCAGCCAGTCACCCTGATATAGGATATCATGTGATAACTAATAGGAGCCCTGACCCTGCTCCTGGCTCACTGTGAGAACTCAGCAAATCCCTGCACCCTTCAGGGCCTCAACTTCCCCATTTTCTACATGGTCTGCCCATGGGAATGGTGAGAATGAATGGGCCCGGTCTCCCTTGCCAGCTGATTTGCTGGTCTTTAGAAGGTGCATCTGTGCAGACTTTATCCTGAGCCCAAACCAGCCACAGATCAGAAATCTCAATGGTATTCTCAAAGCTGCTGGGAGTTGTCCTCATTATGTGATGCTTAGGATGACAGAAAAGAAACAGGAGAGTGACTGAAAAGTCTGAAGGGAACTGCAGGTCACCTGTAATCCCAAAACCCCTGTTTCAGGAACAACGAAAGAGAAATGAAAGCTTCATGAAGGCTAGGATTATTATCTAGTTTTCATACAATCATAGTTCTTGAGCATAAAACAGTGCCTGGCCCATAGTAGATGCTCCAAAAATATTTGTTGAATGAATAAATGAGGCTCCAGAGGGCTTAACGGAATCGTATAACAAATGGGTTGCCTCAAAGCCATCCCACTCATCTACAACGTGAGGAGCCAGTGAAAGGGTAAAAATGAGAAATAAGACCGAGCAAGAGGATTTGGTGACTTTATCTGAGTTGCCAGACTTATGGAAATGATTTTTCTCCTTCTGGTCCTCAATTTCTCCATGTGTAGAGTAGAATTCCTCCAGGATCCCCAAGGGCCTTTGTCCATGTATTAGTTAGCTCTTTCTGCATAGCCAAGTTACCTCAAAACTTAGCAGCTCGAAACATCAAACATTTATTATCTCCCTTCTGTGGGTCAGGAATCCAGTTATGACTTAGCTGGGTACCTCTGGCTCAAGGTCATTCCTGGGATTGTAATCAAGCTGGCTGCTGGGGATGCAGTCTCATCCAAAGGCTTGATTGCAAGGGCTTAGCCACTCATGTGGTTGTTGGCAGGCTTCAGTTCTTCAAGCAGGCTGATGGACTCAGGACCCAGTTCCCTGGGGGCTGCTGCCATCGGTACCTCCCTATGAGGCTGCTCATAAATAGCAGCTTGCTTCCCCTGCATGAGTTATCCTAGAGAGAGTGAGAGAGAGACACCAAGACAGAAGCCAGTCTTTTCATACTGGGATCTCACAAGTGACATCCCATCATTTCCACCCTATTCTATTCCTTAGCGGCATCAATAAGTCCCGCCCATACTCAAGAGGGGGTAAATACACAAGGGCCTGAGTACCAGGAGGCCAGCAGGGATCACTGGGGGTCATCTGAGAGGCCGCCTACCATACCCCTCTACTGTTCTGTGGGTAGAGCCCAGGAGGGGCCACATCCTTGGGCAGGGGTCCAGCCGCTTGCTCTCAATACCCTCCTCCCTGCACACCCCCTCCTCCCGCCCTTGCAGGTACCCTAAGCTGTTCCCTCTGAGCTGCCCGCCTCTGCGGGACTCTCCGCCGCGCCCCAAGCACATGACCGTGGCCTTCCTAAAGACGCACAAGACTGCGGGCACGACGGTGCAGAACATCCTGTTCCGCTTCGCCGAGCGCCACAACCTGACGGTGGCCCTGCCGCACCCGAGCTGCGAGCACCAGTTCTGCTACCCGCGCAACTTCTCGGCGCACTTCGTGCACCCGGCCACGCGGCCGCCGCACGTGCTGGCCAGCCACCTGCGCTTCAACCGCGCCGAGCTGGCGCGCCTCATGCCGCCCGGCACCGTCTACGTCACCATCCTGCGCGAGCCGGCCGCCATGTTCGAATCGCTCTTCAGCTACTACAACCAGTACTGCCCGGCCTTCCGGCGCGTGCCCAACGCGTCGCTCGAGGCCTTCCTGCGCGCGCCCGAGGCCTACTACCGCGCCGGCGAGCACTTCGCCATGTTCGCGCACAACACGCTGGCCTACGACCTGGGCGGCGACAACGAGCGCAGCCCGCGCGACGACGCCGCCTACCTGGCGGGCCTGATCCGCCAGGTGGAGGAGGTCTTCTCGCTGGTCATGATCGCCGAGTACTTCGACGAGTCGCTCGTGCTGCTGCGGCGCCTGCTCGCCTGGGACCTGGACGACGTGCTCTACGCCAAGCTCAACGCGCGCGCCGCCAGCTCGCGCCTGGCCGCCATCCCCGCCGCGCTGGGCCGCGCGGCGCGCGCCTGGAACGCGCTCGACGCCGGCCTCTACGACCACTTCAACGCCACCTTCTGGCGCCGCGTGGCCCGCGTCGGCCGCGCCTGCGTGGAGCGCGAGGCGCGCGAGCTGCGCGAGGCCCGCGAGCGCCTGCTGCGGCGCTGCTTCGGCGCCCAGCCGGTGCTGCGGCCCGCCACGCAGATCCGCACCAAGCAGCTGCAGCCGTGGCAGCCCAGCCGCAAGGTGGACATCATGGGCTACGACCTGCCCAGCGGCGGCGCCGGCCCGGCCACCGAGGCCTGCCTCAAGCTGGCCATGCCTGAGGTGCAGTACTCGAACTACCTGCTGCGCAAGCAGAAGCGCCGGGGCGGCGTGCGCGCCCGGCCCGAACCGGTCCTGGACAATCCTCCGCCTCGGCCCATCCGGGCTTTGCCGCGCGCCCCCCAGGTCCACTGAGCTCCGGGAGTCTGGGTCCTACCCTGCCCTCCCGAGTCTTGCCTAGGGCGGCCTCCAGGCCCCGCCCCATCAGGGCCCTTTCCTTCCGAGGAGCTTGAGCCCAGCGCCCTACTTGGGGGTGCGTCTCCCCATCTGAGCTCGCCTCCCTAGGGTGGTCTGAACCCCACCTTCGGGGAGGGTGCCCATAGGCCTGATCGAACCCCGGGCCACCCTCTTCTCCTTCCTAACTGGTTGGTGAGTTTGACTAGATGTCTGAGGCCCGTTCCAAAACTGCCCACCCTGCCTTTTACTGGGGGTTGAGGCCTCCACTTGGCTTTTCCAAACGGATAAGCCCAGGCCGCAGAGAGGGGCTGAGCCCTGGGGAAAGGCGGCTCTTCCTGTCAGCCTCCCTAGGATCTTGCTTCTCCTCCCAGGGATCAGAGGCCCCCACACCGTCTGTCTTCCAGGTTCCACCCTCCCCACAGACCTAAGCTACTCCCAGACTCCCAGAACCAAGAGTTCTTGAGTTGGGCTTTTTTTCTTTTTTCTTTTTTTTGAGGAAGATTAGCCCTGAGCTAACTACTGCCTATCTTCCTCTTTTTGCTGAGGAAGAGTGGCCCTGAGCTAACGTCCATGCCCATCTTCCTCTATTTTATACGTGGGACGCCTACCACAGCATGGCTTTTGCCAAGCAGTGCCACGTCTGCACCCGGGATCTGAACCGGTGAACCCCGGGCTGCCAAGAAGTGGAACGTGTGCAGTTAACCGCTGCGCCACCGGGCCGGCCCCTGGTTTTTCTTTTTTTTAATAAAATATCTTTAAAATGTGCAGGTTGTATGTCAGTCATTGAAAGCCAGATTCCCCACGTTTGAGGCTGAGGCAGATGCCCGAGAATAGTTGGGGCTGTCACCATGAGGACGGGGAGCCAGCCTCAATCAAGCTCCTCCACTGCCCTTCCCAGAGGCTCACAGCTCTCATTAACCCGTTCATTGACTGGGCTCGCCAACACAGACTGGCCACCTCAGCGCACTCATTTACCTTTGAGAGAATCTAAATCCTTCCTTTTCCTTCAATTCAACATTTACTGAGAATCATCTCTGTAATTTGGGGACACTGGTGAACAAAGCAGATAGGGTCTTTGTCCTCATGGAGCTCATGGGGAGACAGTGACGCTGGAGCAAGACATGTAAACACGGGAAGGACTGGAGGGGTTAGAGCATGACAGCACCTCCTAGGGCAGAGTGGAGGCAGAGGAGCATCATTTCAGGTAAGGAGGTGCTTACTACCCTCTTGTGGGTCATCGACTTCACCGCTGGCCTGCCTTCCCCATGAAGAGACAACCCTGACTCAGATGAGGGCCATTCCCTGCCCCTAACATCCTTTGCACAGCAAGATATGCAGCACTTTCAAATGAAACCTCCCTTAAGACCAGCAGAGAATCAGGACTTTTTCTGTTCCTTTCTTCAGAGCTACATTGACATATCTGGACAAGTAAGAAAAGTTATAGCTAACATGGTCTATGTGTAAGGGCTTCACATACATTAACTTATGAGATAGGCATCATTTTTTTGGTGAGGGAACTGATGGGAGAGGTTAAGTGACGCTTAGGGTCATATAGTTAGAACCCAGACAGTGTAGCTTCAGAGTCTGCTCCTAGGCCCTATCATCGTGTCATTCAAATAAAGAAGTTCCCATGCCCCAGGCTAGGCTGACCCCCAGGACCTTCCCCCAAAAGAATGTCAACTGAAGAAACCAAGACATTGCTGTCAGCTCCTCTTTATTTTTCCTGAAGACAGTTGTTAACCTGTTAGGGCAATAGAGATTGCAGTGGTGGTTGACAGGTTATGTGACACTCCCTGGGCTTGAAAAGGGGCTGTTTTTATAGCACCCCACTTTTTACCAGCAAAGCTCTGGAAAAGGCAATAATTAGAGACATACAAAGGCATAATTAGGTTCCTGGCATTATGCAGCGGTAAAGAATTGTACTAGACTCCAAATCATCTATCCAAAGACGAGCCTCCTCTAGCCCCCAGGCTAAGAAGGTGTCTGTGTGCACCTTCCCCCGCCACCCCTCTCTCTAGCCCAAGCATCTGCTCACACTTTTGCCAGGAACATCCTTCACGTCGCTCTGGGTCCTCCTGGAAAACTCAGATAGGCCTTTAAGACCTGCCTTGATAGGCCTCTCCTGCTTCCCTGACCTTTAGACGGGAAGGTCCTCCTATATAAACCTTGCCCCCCTTCAACAGAGAGAACTCGGAAAACTCTGGATTCAGTGACTAACTGGAATCATCTGGAATCATCAGATCCTAGAAGAGGGTTTCTCTGACATAGGAGCAAGGGCAGACGTTAAGTAGGCACCAAATCAGATGTTAGCCTTCAGTGACTGGGTGGAGGGAGTAGGGGGAGTGGGGGGTTCTGGGACTCCTTGGTCCAAACATCTCCAGCTTCAGCCACAACCCAAGGGAACACGCCCCAGCCCCTGGGGTCCCACTGCCCTGCGAAGATGTTCCTCTCATCAATACACACATGGTGCTGCCCGCTCTTCATGTTTCCAGAGCTTTGGCAGTGGGTGAAATGAGGTCCCTCCCTCGAGAAGTTCACGCTAAGGTCTGGGACAGATGTGTAAGCAGCAACTTGGGTGACAATGACTTCATGGATGCGATTACCTCCCTCAGTGCTTTGGAATTCAACCCTGGCTCCGCCACCTACTGGTTCCATGACCTTGGTCTTAGCCTTTGAGCTTCACTTTCCTCCACTGTGAAATGAACTGAACCCCTCCTGAGCTTTGTGAACGGTATTTGAGGTGAGGCACTTAGCACAGTGCCTGGCACATGGAACTGTTCCCCAAGTGGCAGCTCTACTGTCATCAGGGCTCCTGCAGGACAGGCACCCTGCATATTGTAGATGTTACAGGGTTGGCATATCTATTCCAAGAGTTTTCCGGCAGAAGAAAGCATTTTGAGGTCAGGGTACGTTTTTCCACTTTGCTCAAAGGCATTGTACAGGCAAGCAGGAGGCTTGATTTTTATGGTTATAGAAGGATGTGCAAAGAGTGTGGGAAGCAAAGAGAAAGACAGGAGTGTGTGCCTGTGCTGTCTGGAGAGGCTCCCTTGGGGAGGGCTGTCCCAGCTTAGAACAGCTGTCTGAGGGTGCTCCAGACAGAGGGAACAGCACATGCAGAGGCACTGGGTATGAGAAAGCCTAGGCATTTGTGATCCAAGGAGTGCTGGGCTCTCCAGGTGGGGAGAAGCATGCCAGCACTAGGTTATGAAAGGCCTTGAATGTCAAGCTTAAAAATTCCAATCATTCTGCATGGGATGCTGAAGTAAATGGAATAGCCAGAGATGACCAGGCTGTCCCCAGGGCAGAGAGAGCCATCATCTCAGCCCCTCTGTAGCCCATTCCTGACACAGCAGCACACCAGGTAGGGACCTCTGTTGTAGACGATGGGAGTCACTGAAGTAGTAGAAGAAAGGCCTTTAATAAACTACAAATGCTGCTGGGAGAAGACATGTTAATGAGAACGATGATACCAGCAAACATTTATTGAGTACCTGCTGCGTGCTGGGTGCTTTTCTCGGCGCTTTATCTATTTTAAGTTGCTTGATTCTTACAACATCCCTGTGAGATAGGTGTTATCCTTATACCCCTTTCACAGAAGGGGAAACTGAGGTACGAAAAGGTGAAGTGCCCAGGCTCCCCCAGCTGGGAGCGGCTGAGCTAGGACAGAAGCCAGAGGGCTCAGACTTCCAAGTCCCAGTTCCTGCCATTGGAACACATTGTCTTACCCTCAGACACACAGCCAGCCATCCCAGCAGGCTCCTTATTAAAGAACCTCCTTATATAAGCCCCCTAAGAGCGGGCTTGAGTGAGAGGAAGGGGCAGAGGAAAGGAACGCAGGGCACAGAGCGAGGAAGCTGGGCATCTGCCAACACAATTGGGCAGCTTCCCAGGATGTGCTAGGGGAGTGGAGAGGGGACTACAGGGCAGGACACCTGAGGAGAAGGGGCAGCCAGCCAGGCTGTCCGGATAAGGGGATGGAGGGGAGAAGGGGAGGGGTTTGGGGGAGGTGAGCGTGGCAGCCCCTTTCTCCATCTCATAGACCTCAGGTTAGCTCCTTTGACCCACCAGGGTTGCGGGAATATGAAGACCCTGGCCACTCATCCCTCTGCTCCCCAAGAGTCCCCCCGGCACCCTCCAGCGGGCAAAGGACAGGACAGGAACAGCTTCCCCCACCCCCACTCTCCACCCCCATCCCAATCTCATGGGCTTTTCACAACACTCAGGCAGGCCGCAGAAGTCAGAGCCTAATACCCCATTACAAATGGCAAGATTGAGTCCCAGAAGGGGGAAGTGGCTTCCGGGGTGGCCTAGAGCCAGGGCAGAGGACACTCCCATGAGCTGGAGCCACAAGAGCAGGATCCTGGGTCCTTTCTCCCAACTGTGTCCCCGGCCCGGAGCTCCCCTCCTGAGTGCTCCCCAGGCTCATCAAACCCGCGTTGTTCAAAACCAAACATCTCATCTTCTGCCCACCCCGGCTCCTTCGCCAGTGCTCGCAGTTACAGGGACTGGCACCCCATTCAAGCAGATGCTCAAGCCCCAATCCTTGGTGTCTCCTTAGTGCCTCCCACGCCCATGCCCCAGTGTCACCTACCTTTCACCATGTCCTGTACGTTCTGACTCATGAATAACTAACATCTCCCCACCTCTCTTTCCCCACATTTGCCTTAGTCCAAGTCAACAGAGTTTCTCTTCTGGTTACATCCGCAGCCTCCAGACTGATCCACCTGCCTCGGGCTCCCCACAGCAAACGCAGTCTCCTCTCTGAGTGCACAGTGATCCTTTGTCAAGCCGTCGGATCCTATCACTCTCCAGTTTGAAACACCGCCCCTCTTACTGGGCCCACAAGGCCCAGCCCAGCCTGACCCCAAAAAACTTTTCAGCTGCGTCTCCCATTGCCCCCAAATCCCCCATCATGTTCCGGCTGTACTGGATTATACTCTGTCCCCTGAATGCAATGGTTGAAAGCTGAATTTTGCCAGCCAGTTGTTGAACCCAATTAGATTATATTAAAAATTAAATTACAAAAATTTTCCATTAAATAAATTATATTAATAACAAAGGTAATAAATATTCACAACTCATTACTCCCTAATTAGTTTACTAGATTATCCTATTATTTATTCTCTTAAAGTTTTCTGAGTCTGTTGTACAATCTAGTGGAAAACGTATAGAACAGTGTGCTACTTACTGCACAGTGACGTTACGTTGGTAGCATGAAATTCAGCCACAGTGGGAGTAGTTACAACACAAGTCAACAAACGCTATAAATCAGGGATTGATTTCCTGTTTTGTTGATCGTCTGCCCAGGGATCAGCAAATTACAGGCCAAATCTGGCCCACCACCTGTTTTTGTAAATAAAGTTTTATTGCAGCTCAGCCACGCTCATTCATTTACTTATTGTTCCGTGGCTGATTTTGCACTACAATAGCAGAGTTGAGTAATTGCAATAAAGACTGAATGGCCCCCAAAGCCTAAAACACTTACAACTTGGCCTATGGAAAAAGTTTGTTACTCACTACTGAAAACAAAAATATCAACCAGCATTCTCATCAGAACTACGCGTGGAGAGATGGGCGTTGAACATTTACCAGCACACCACTGCCTGGAGGTGCCAGGCCCATTCGTGCCTCCATTCCTTGCCCATGATGCTCCCTTTGCCCATAATGCTTTCTCTTTTCTGATCCACCTGGAGAGTTCCTACCCACTCTTCAAAACCCAATTCAAAAGTCCCTTTTCCCCTGCTGCCTGTATCAGTTCGCCACGTGCTGTGTAAGAAACCACCCCAAAACATAATGGCTTTTAAAGACTTATTTCTCATTAGCTTATGGGTCATCTGGGTGGTTCTGCTGATCTGGGCTGGGCTTGATCGATCTCAGTTGAGCTCGCTCATAGTGCATGATCAACTGGAAGGGCAGCTGGGGGCTGCTAGCCTAAGAGGACCTCAGCCAGGATGACTCAGCTGTGCTCCATATGGTCTCCCTTATCTTTAGGAGATGAGTCTGGGTCTGTTCTCATTGCCCAAGTGTGGGTCCAAGAGTGAGAGAGGAAATGAGCAAGCTCTCTTGAGACTTTCAAGAGCTACTCCATCACTTCTGCCACATTTAATTGGCCAAAGCAAGTCACAAGGCCAGTCCAGATTCAAGGGGTGGGAAGATAGACACTGCGAAGTCACATTTCCAGGGGCATTATGGATAGAAAGTGGGGAGAACTGGGGCTATTTTTATATTCAATCTATCACACTACCTTCCGCTCTTCCTCAAGTAATGGAGCTGCTCCTGATTCTGTATTTACACAACACTGCTAAGAAGAAAAACAAAACAAAACCTGTCATAAGCACTTTGTTAAGATAAGAAACCTACCAGAGACATTGATTTATTTACCTTTGTGCACAGAGGGGCATGAGACGTGGACGGAGCTCTACTTCTCTTCTCACAAAGAAAACTGGCAGTCTGTGTATCCTTTAAAGTTGCTGTATCAGCCAGGATCAGATCAGAGAAACAAAATCACTGGGAATGATTATATATGGTCAAGAGGTATTACAGGGATGTGACCCTCCATAATTGTGGGAGCTGATTATATAAGACTGTTGTCTTTTTATCTACTGCTGGAGCCTAAAGACAGCAGGCAGACAGTTGGGTTGAATGTGAGGTGGGGGAAGCAAGAATAAAGTGGCCCCTGTCAAGAAGACCCACAACCCACAGGAGGGACAGAACTCACATCAATCTCTTGCTGCATCTAAGCCTCTAATTTTTTTTTTTTTTTTTGAGGAAAATTAGCCCTGAGCTAAAATCTGCTGCCAATCCTCTTCTTTTTGCTGAGGAAGACTGGCCCTGAGCTAACATCCGTGCCCATCTTCCTCTACTTTATATGTGGGACGCCTGCCACAGCACGGCCTGACAAGCAATGTGTAGGTCTGCACCTGGGATCTGAACCAGCGAACCCCAGGCCACCGAAGTGGAACGTGTGAACCTAACCGCTGAGCCACCAGGCCAGCCTCTAAGCCTCCAATTTTGATGATGCAGGTGACCTACAAGAGAAGCTGGCACACTATTGGGGAGATAACCTGCACCTGGAACAGGAGTGACAGAAGTTGAAGGAGGATCTGGTGTGAGCTGGAGGAGCTTTGGATCTGGCTGCTGCCCCGTGCCGATGAAGTGAGCTGGCAATTAAGGGTCATTGTTAGCGAACTGCAACTGCTTCGGGTGCCCCTGCACCAACCTTCCTGGTGGAAAAAGGATACGACTCCCATTTCACTTCTACCTTCCAAATCTCGTACAAAATGTCATTCGTGGCCCACACTAAGTCAGAACTATGCAGGGAAGAGGATTCTGGGAAACACAGTTCCAGCTTAATTAAAATGACTCTGTCCAAATCACTACAGTCCTAGAGGTTAATTTGAACATTAGTACCCAGGGAGACCAATTAGCACCAAAGGCCTTTAGAGATTAAAGGCCACATTCCTGAGGCCTTCAGATTTGTGATGTGGTTATTTCCCCCATCTCAGAATTTATTGTGAGGTTAGCACTCAGTAGCTGGCAGGAGTTCCCATTGGTTCCCTGCCACCATCATGTGGGGTATTTATGGTAAAAAGAGCCGAGTTGGAAACCCCTGGACTTGTCCTCCTTCCCCGGCCGAGTTATAAACCAAAAGTGATACCACAGTCCTGGAGAAATTGCGAGATCAGTGCCATCATTAGGATTTGAGAGGCGTAAGGATAGCGACTCCAGTCATATCCCCTTATAACTCACTCGTTTGCAGGTGGAAAAGGAAACTCAATGATGTGGCGATGCCGATCACAGTTGCAGTACTAGATTTGATATCTTTATTGGAGAAAATCAACATAAACCCCAGCAACTTGTAAGTGGCCACGAAACTGGCCAACACTTTCTCTTACGCTCCCGTGAGTATGGGAAGTTACACCCATTTACCTTTACGTAGCAAGGATAACAGTATAGCTTTATTGTCCTGTCGCTGGGTTATGCCATTCTCCTGCAAACTCCTAGGTCCAGAGGCACCTTGATAGTCATGACAACACAGAGAACACCAAGCTGACACTCTCAACTGATGCCATTATGCTAACCGTGAGCAGGAAACAGCAAGCACCTTAGGTGTCTTAGGCATATGTGTGCCAGAGAGTTGGAGATGAACCCTGTGGAAGGTCAAGGGCCCGCCACATCAGGAAAGTTTCTAGAGGTCCAGAGGTCTGGGGAATGTCAGGTATCTTCTAACATGAGTGTCAAGTTGCCGCCCCTTACATCCTACACCGTGAAGAAAGAGGAGCAATGTATGGTGTTGTGCCTTTTGCATTTTGGAACCAACATATATCACATCTGGGCGAGTTGCCTTGACTCATTTACTGGGTAACCTGTAACTCTGACATTGTAGGTGTGGATCTAAAAAAGGCTCTTCAGAAGTCCAGGCTGTGATGGAAGCTGCCCTAGCACTTGAGCGCTATGCCTGGTAGATCCAGGTGCCTGACTTAGGTGTCAGCCGAAGATGCCGTGTGGTGCCTCTGTCAAGCCCCAACAGGAGCATCACAGCTACGACCCTTGGAGTTGAGGCCATGCTATCCTCTGCCAATGACTATTCTACTTTCTGAAAAGCAGCTTCTGGCTTGCTAACTGGACCTTGGTAAAGGCTAGATGCCTGATTTATGGAACGTTGCGATTAGCGAACTCAAATGTTCTTCATAAACTGGGTGTTATCTGATCCACAGAATCACGAAATTGGATTTGCACAGTTGCATCCCACTCAAAATTAAAGTGATATATATGATACTGGGCTCAAGCAGGTCCAGAAGGCGCCAATAAACTGTGCGAGCAAGTGGTTCAGACTCCCACGGTATCCGTTCCTCCGGTTTCACCTCATTTCTCTCAGTTTACACTCAGTGACTTCAAGGGAGGAGGAAGGAGTCCAGGCCTGGTTTATGGAAGGCTTTGCACAGCAAGCGAGCGATGGCCGGAAGTGCACAGCTGCTGCACTGCAGCCCCGTTCAGAGGGGGGCCTGAAAGATGGTGGTGAGGGGAGACCCTCCCAGTGGGCAACACATGTGTTATCCACTTTGTATGGAAAGAAAGGAGCCTAAGGTAGATCCACGTGGACACATGAGCAATATCTGATGGGCTGGCAGAGACTTGGAAAGCACGCCAGTGGGAACTTGACATGACGGTCTAGGAGAGAGGTCTGTGGATGGCTTCCCGAAATGCTCACGGAATTGGAAGACGCTCACGTCCCAGGTAAACGCCCGTCAGAAGGCCATCATTGGAGGCGTCCGCACTATTTAGAGAAGATGACCCATCCTGTAGATTCGGTCAGCCTCTTTCCCAGCCAAACTGGTGCTTTCTCAATGGACCCATGTACAAAGCACGAAGCCACCAGATTTCTGTATGTGATAGGAGATTTCTGTGCTCTTTGTCAAGTTTTCATACAGCTTTTTTTTTATTTTTTTAAATAAAAAATTTTATTGTGGTAAAATACACATAACATAAAATTTACCATTTTAACCATTTTTAGGTATACAATTCAATGGCATTGAGTATACTCACAATGTTGTGTCATCATCCCCACTATCCAGTTTCAGAACATTTTCATCACCCAAACGGAAACTCTGTCCCTTTTAAACCCTAACTGCTCATTATCCCCTGCCCACAGCCCCTAGTAACCACTAGGCAACTTTCTGTCTCTGTGAATTTGCCAATTCTGGGTACCTCATTTAAGTGGAAGGATACAATATTTATTCTTTGGTGTCTGGCTTATTTCACTTAGCATAATGTTTTCAGGGTTCACAGCGTTTTCGTGTTGTAGTACATTGTCAAAATTTCCTTCTGTTTTAAGGCTGAAAATTATTCCATGGTATGGATAGACCATATTTTGTTTATCCATCCATCCATCCATGGACATTTGGGTTGTTCCCATCTTTTGGCTACTGTGAATAATGCCGCTATGAACATTGGGGTACAGGTATCTGTTCAAGTCCCCACTTTCAATTCCTTTGGTACACACCCAGAAGCAGAATTCCTGGATCATATCACTCAGTTTTTTAAGTACTCTCAAGTCAACTAGTCTTTGTTTAATAAAGTTAACCATTTTGTAGCATCATCTTTTTTTCATCTCTAAGTGTTTTTGACACCAGCACCTTTTGTGAAGAAAGCAGTGTGTGTGACAACACCAAGATTTTGTTTGTTGGTTTTTGGTTGGTTTTATTTTGTTTGCAAGAGCAGTAATGCTTGGGGCTGGCCCCGTGGCCGAGTGGTTAAGTTCACGCGCTCCGCTGCAGGCGGCCCAGTGTTTCATTGGTTCGAATCCTGGGCGCGGACATGGCTCTGCTCATCAAACCACGCTGGGGCAGCGTCCCACATGCCACAACTAGAAGGACCCACAGCGAAGAATATACAACTATGTACCGGGGGGCTTTGGGGAGAAAAAGGAAAAAAATAATAAGAAAAAATCTTTAAAAAAAAAACAAAGAGCAGTGACGCTTTCGGTGCCAACTCTTGATGGGAACATCATTGGTTCAAATGCCAAGACAACTCTGCCAAGACAGATCTTTTGATTCCAGATATGAAGAAACACTAAATATGGCTTGGCTCTTTGTTTCTTTGTAAAAGCTGTTTGCAGCTGAAAAAAAAATCTCTTGATTATCAGCATCATTTACAAATCTTATAAGTGCTCTGGCATGGCATTTAGTGGTAAAATCTGTTGACTCATCAGCCTGGATAAAGAATCTATTGTTTTCAGTTTATTACCAAAAAAAAACCCAAAAAGTTCTTCAGCATCATGTGACATGTCAACAACACGTCAAGTTTCCACTCTGAGAGTAGAACCTTTCCACTTTTTTGTACAGCATTTTTATTTTCTTTCTTTCTTCTCCCTAAAGCCCCCCAGTACATAGTTGTATATTTTAGTTGCGGGTCCTTCTAGTTGTGCTATGTGGGATGCTGCCTCAGTGTGGCCTGATGAGCGGTGCTAGGTCCGCGCCCAGGATTCGAACCAGCAAAACCCTGGGCCGCCAAAGCAGAGCGTGCGAACTTAACCACTTGGCCACGGGCCGGCCCCTTGGTACAGCATCTTGTGCTAGCATTTCACTCACTATGACTTTATATGCTGGCATCATTAGGTTCTCTTTTCTGGATAATAGATTCTGCTGCCAAATAACTTGCTCTTTGAGCCTTTTTACTGAATATAACCTTTAAAATAAAACCTTAATCTGTTTATTTTGAGATACCAATATAAAAATTAGCCCATTTACTTGTCCAATGGCTGATTTGCAGCTAAGTTCTTTTCAATTTTGCTGAAGCCATTGCTACATTTGTAAACTGTCATTCTTAATCACTAAGCCTACCAGATTTGTTCCTAGTCTTAAGCTCCTCCTGTTTCGTTTCACACTTCATCATAAAAAATCACCACATTGGACCATTAGACACATTTGTAAGACACAATCGCTAATAAGATACATGATAGAATGGCATAAAAATAACTAAACAAGAAACTTGCAAAAAAATACAAAATCCTGCTGAAATTCACTTCTAACCTGCACGATTTATGCCTCAGAGCGTATACAGCCACAGCAGCTGCATCAGAACATGTAAAAATTATTTCTTTAGAAGGAAAATTTCCTCTGATTTTCTAACACACCAGAAAGTTTATTTGCTCCCGTCAGTCAGTCGTCAGTGCCGGCTGATGCGGAGGGATGGGGAGGTCGCTCAGGAAGGCAAGGCTGACGTCATCAGTCTTTCTCTCCGCCCTTCCAGGCAATGCAGTGTTCGCAAATGATCAACAGACTTCCTGATGTCACGTTGAAAACTGAGAAAGGACTCACCAGTGAACACTGCGCGCTGCCAGAGGGGGCTGACCGACCTCTAAAGGTTTCTGAGGCTGCTCGGTTACCGTCTATCACTAAAACCGCTGGTGTCGCACAGCACGTGAAGTCCAAAAGTAATGCTGCTTTTGTTTTCTTTCAATCACAGTACAGGATCCCTGGCCTAGAAACATCTCAAGGCCAATTCTGTGGTTCCACAGAGCGCTTGTTGAAAACTCTGCCCCAGGGTGTCGACCCCGTCTGTTCGCTGTAGCCACGCTCTAGCCCATAGCAAGAGGGGAAGCGGGTTCATAGTCCCAGTGTTTTGAGTCCAAGACCCGGAAGGTCTCACGTTGCTTCTGCTCGCACCCTTCGGCCACACCTGGATGCAAGATACACTGGGAAATGTAATCCCTAGCTGGGAGGCCATGTGCCCAGGAAGAAGAGAACGGCTTCAGAGAACAACTAGCAGTCCTACCACACACTCCTCCCTTGTCAGCTGCAGACACCGAGTTCCTCGAGGACAGGGGCTGTGTCTCTGTCAGCACTGGGAACCTGGTGCACAGTGCCACTATAGACTTGGCTGTGACCAAGCACTCGGGACGCAGCCAGAGTCAAAGGAGTGACCTGTAAGCTTCCAGAAGAGGTGCGCTGGGCACGAATGAAGTCCATGTACAGGAAAAGCTCTGCAGTGAACTTCAGCAGGAAGACAGGACGGCATGGTGGTTAGGGGGACAGACGTTGGAGTTAGTGCTGATTTTTAAGTTTTTGTTCATTGAGCAGCTCATTTATTCTCTCTGAGCCACAGCACCTTCCTCTGTAAAAGGCGGGTGATAATATCCACCACGTGGGGTTATTGTGAGGATTAAATAGGTCCTCAATCAATAATAGCTGTTAGTTTTTAGTAATAACCCAAGAGGGGGGTTTCTATCCCTGTCAATGATCAAGCAGAGAATAATAATATTATTGGTAATAATACCAATTAGCGTTTATTGTGCTGTTAGTATCAGTTTTACAGATCTTCAGTTTTTCTTTTTTTAAAGATTGGCACCTAACCTAACATCTGTTGCCAATCTTCTCTTTTTTTTCTTTCCTTTTTTTCCTTCTTCTTCTCCCCAAAGCCCCAGCCCCGACCCCAGTACATGGTTGTACATCCTAGTTGTGAGTGTCTCTGGTAGCGGGACGCTACCTCAGCATGGCCTGATGAGCAGTGCCATGTTCGCACCCAGGATCTACACCCACGAAACCCCGGGCCACTGAAGATCTTCACTTTTTTGATCCTATGAGGTAGGTGTTATTATCTCCATTTTATAGAGGAGGAAAGTGAGGCATAGGAAGATGAAGCCACTAGCCCAAGGCCACACACCTACTTACAGTAGAGAGTCAGGCAGCACCCCAGAGCCAACTGGTGTCTGAGGAGGATGGGAGACTGGGCCACTTGGCGCCTTAAAGTTCTTTCCAACAAGAGGGCTAAGGCAGCTGCTGGGGCCTATGGTGTCACCCTGGACTTCTACATCCAGCTTTGCCATTGACCTGCTGGGTTGCCTTGGGCCCGTCAAGAAAATTTCCTAACCTCAGTTTCCTTATTTTTTCAATGAAGAGGTTAGACACAGTATCCTTGATTCCGCACTGTAACCCAGGAAGAGGCATTTGGGAATTAGGCCTGGGAAGGGGCCTGCTGGTGACATCATAGAGGGGAGAATTCCGTAAGAAGAGTCCGGCTTTCCTAGAAGCCCCAGGGCCACGGCCTAGGTGAGCAGGGCAATCTAGGAAGCGGCCTGCTGGGCCCACGTCTTGAGCTCTCCTCGTTCCAGGGTTCCTAGCATAGTCATAGATCAACCCTCGATGGCTGGAAAGGCTCACAATGAGGCAGACATCAGTGACTTGGATATGCTTTCTCGCCCCAGCTCATCAACCCCACACCACAGGCCAGGGCATAGTGGAGGCCACAACCTTCATGAATCCCATCCCCACAGTGTGTCCCATCACCATGGTGAGTCCCACCTTCATGACATATCCCATCATCCTGGTGGATCTCACCACCTTGGTGACTCCCCAGACTTCAAAGACAATGCCTTCTCCCGCCATTCCCACCACTCTCCCCACCCTCCCCACTCTCCTCACACCCCCCACCATGGAGAGGCCCACCATCATGGTAGAGCCCACTACCCCACAACCCTTGTCCTAGAGCCTTCCCATGGTGCTCATGGTGCTCATTCTTATGGTGAGGACCACTTTGATGATGAGCATCACCATGGTAGCAGGAGAGTCCAGCATGGTGAGTCCTACCACCATGGGGGACCCCACCGGGGTGAGTCCTACCACCGTGGGAGATCCCACCGTGGTGAGCCCCACCACCGTGGGGGGCCGCACCACCATGGTGAGCCCCACCTCCGTTGGGGGCCCCACCACTATGGTGGGTCCCACCTCCATGCGAACCCCCTCCACCATGGTGAATCCTACCACCGTGGAGGCCCCCACCACCATAGTGAGGCCTATCACCATGGTGGGCCCCATCACGATGTTGCTCACCACCACGGCGGGCACTCTCCTCATGAAGCCCACCACCACAGAAGGCCTCTTCATCATGGAGAGGCCTATTCCCACCATTCCTACGTGGAGCCCTACCATGATGACATACCTGGCTACATTAGTGAGCACCACCGTGGCCACCACGATGAGCACCACCACAAGGAGCACCACCACGGTGAGCACCACCATGGTGAGCACCACCACGGTGAGCACCACCACGGCCACCATGGCGAGCACCAGCACAAGGAGCATCACCACGGTGCACATCCTCACGATTATCTCCAAGGCGATCATCACTATGGGGTGCACCATCATGGTGGCTCTGAAGTCTTTGGCCCACACAAGTCCTACAGCATGGCCAGAGCCTCCCTCGACTCCACCCATTCTTGTGTATTAGCCCGCCAACCGAGCATAGGACACATACAGAACTTGATGCGTTCCCGCAGTATGATTCATATACCGGGCGCACAGGTCTCCAGCAAAGTCCATCCTCAGGATTCTTCCTCTAAATCCTCGGAAAGCTGGGCCGAAGAAGATGAGCAATTTCAGAAGCGCAAAGGTGAGTCTTTGCTCACCGTCCTCCCCCTCCCCCCGCAAATCCCACTGCCTGGCCCAGATTCCAAACCTAACCGGGCCCTGCACTGAACATCCACAGGTCACATGGCTTAACTCTCCTCTGCGTGTCTATTCCAATGGCTACTCGCTCCCCTGACTGCTCATCATCCAAACTTTTCTTCCTTGAGCTGTGCACCTCTTCGGGGGTTGGTTTGTTCATTTGGTCATTGCTTCACGGCTTCACACATTCACTTCTCGAACATTTCCTCTTGTCTAATACGGGGCCTGGCCTGCCTGGGCCCTGGAAGCACAGGAAACGCAAACCCTGTCCTCAGGGAGTTCCAAGGCTGGGGGTGGACACTTAAGCCACCAATTCCAGACCCCCCAGCGGTGGGGGCCTATCCTCCCTATCAGAACAGTTACCACTGTGGATTCTATTTGTCCACATTTCCCCCACTAAACTGTGAGCCTCTTGAGGACAGAGACCGGGAATGAGTGCCTGAACGAGGGTCTTGTGTGAGGGCAGGGAGGGACCTCGGCTGTTAACACCCAATCCCCCAAACTTAGTCCCTAGTGGTCCACTAAACATGGCAACAGTTTCACGAACATCAGAGAGGGATAGGTGTCTAACTGGATGGGGTAGGGAAGGGTAGCCAAGAGGAGGAGACGTTTCAGCACAATCCTAAAGGGAGAGGGAGAGCTCACCATGCGGGTGCAGTGGTGAGGAGGGGCGGGTTTTCCGGGTGTAAGTTGGCATGTGTGTAAAGAGAGGCATGGAGGTGTAGGAGCCTGAGCCCTCGTGATGTGCTCAAGAAGCCCCTAAACCCCAAACAGGTTGGCACCTGCCATGGAAGGGGTCAGGCCTGTGGCCCCAATACCAGCACAGGACTAGCATAGCGGCACCTTAGGGAGTGAATGGCAAGCAAGCAGACAGTCGTGAAGATGCACCCTGACCCAGCCTGGGAGGGTGCCAGGATCCCCATGCCCACTTCCCACGCAGACTTGACCTTCTGGCTCCCTTACAGCCGGCCGTACCCAGCGGCCCCACAAGAAGCTGCACACCTTGTACCTCTGCTATTGGTTGTGGGAAAAATTAAGCTACTTCATTCAGGACCTCAGGAGAATGCTCAGGAATCTGATTGAGTCCCTGGCCTTCGAAGCCTTCATCTTCCTCGTTGTCTGCCTCAACACCATCATGCTGGTGGTCCAGACCTTCGCTGAAGTCGAGATCCGGGGCGGTAAGAACCAGGGAGCCCTGTTCACGTGGAGAAGGCCGTTGATGTTGTTCCAGGCCTCCTGTGGGCCTTAACCAGTGCTAGGAGATTTATATAACTTATTTGATCCTCACCTTTGGGAAGTAGACGACATCACCAAGCATTGGAGATGAGGTTCAGAGAGATCGCTGAGGTCAACCAGCCAGCCGGAGACAGAAAGGCCCCCTAAACTGAAGGATGTGCTTGTCATTTGGGGCTACAGCCACCAGATGGCGCATCTGTTCTAAATATGCGGCCCTGCGCCGGGAGCGTGCCCTGAACCCAGGTTTACTAGGAGGGCCTGGAGACCCGGAGGAGGCTGCCCTGGGGTGAGAGCAGAAAACCTGGAAAGGCAGCCAGCAACACCTCGGGGAGCAAGATGCAGGAAAGGACCTGCCACAGAGCACGTAAACTAAGGAGAGAAGAAGAACGGCTGATGTTTCTTTCGTGCTCGCGGTTTTAGGCTCCCTTCTAAGCACTTTACTGTGTTAAATGCATTTAATGCTTATGAACTCTCTATCAGGCAGGCTGCATTGTCGCTATTTTACAGGCAAGAAAACTGAGGCACAGAGCAGTTAGGACACACAGCCATTAGAGCAGAGCCAGGTTCTCCCTAAATGGCTGTGTGTGAGGTTCTAGTGGAGAGGAGGAGAGAGGGGCCAAGGTTGCTGGGGATGGTCCTGAGCAAGCCCCTGGTGTCCCCGCAGAGTGGTACTTCATGGCCTTGGACTCCATTTTCCTCTGCATCTACGTGGTGGAAGCTCTGCTCAAGATCATGGCTCTGGGCGTCAATTATTTTTATAACTCCTGGAACAATCTGGGTGGGTGACGATGTGGCCTCTGTGTGTGTGTGTGTCTAGTGGGAGCCACTGCATTGCCTAGGGGAAGCTGAGGACAAAAGGGGACAGGGACAGAAGGTGTTGGCGCTGGGAGGACTGTGGGTCTGGGCCAGGAGCCTGGCAGGAACCTGTCACACCCAGGCCCCCCTGCGCCCCCCAGATTTCTTCATCATGGTCATGGCAGTGCTGGACTTCATGCTCATGCAGCTCAACTACCTCTCCTCACGCACCATCTACCACCAAAGCTTTCGGATCTTCAAGGTCTTCAAGAGCCTGCGGGCCCTGAGGGCCATCCGGGTCCTGCGGAGGCTCAGGTCAGCCGGCCACAGCTGCCTACCCTGATGTGGGGACTCTGAAGGAAGTGGGGACACAGGCCTGCGCTCCTGGGGGATCTGCTTTGCCCTGCTCAAGGGATGGGACTGATCAGCCCACTGGTCAGTCTCCTGCCATCGCTAGGATCAACCTCTTCGTTTTCCAGAGAGGGGTTGGGACTCCTCCCAGGTCACTAGCAAATCAGGGACTTCCTGCCCTCAGTGTCAGCTCTGGCTTCTGGGCACAGAGCACCCCCCCTGCTGATCCAGTCTCCCTGCCCATCTCTGTCCACAGCTTCCTGACCAGCCTCCAGGAAGTGACCGGGACCCTGGCCCGGTCCCTGCCGTCCATCACTGCCATCCTCATCCTCATGTTTACCTGCCTCTGTATCCTGTGCTGTGGGGGCTGGCGTGGGAGCCTGTGGGGCTGCCGTAGAAAGGGTTGGGGGGAAGCAACCGGGAGCGGGGGTAGGGGGCTAGGCCCCTGTGAGCCTGGCTTGGCCCTGAACGGCCAGTCCTCTTCTCTGTGGTGCTGCGAGCCTTGTTCCGCCAGTCTGACCCCAAGCGCTTCCAGAACATCTTCACGACCATCTTCACCCTCTTTACCCTGCTCACCCTGGACGACTGGTCCCTCATCTACCTGGATAGCCGGGCCCAGGGTGCGGCAGGCCCCAGGCCGGGTGGAGGGCAGGGGGCTGGCTGGGCAGGCAGACCCTGAGGGCTCAGCTCCCCCATCTGCAAAGTGGGGCTTCTGATGCTTGCTGCCCGGGTGAGGGCCGGCAAGGAACTCACAGCTCGAACAACCCCCTCTGTCCAGGCGCCTGGCACATCATCCCCATCCTCATGATTTACATCATCATCCAATACTTCATCTTCCTCAAGTGAGAACCCCGCCCCTGCTCTGCTTTGCCCCACCACCTAAACCCGGGGCGCCCCCTCCCCAGCCCGCTCCCCTTGGTCATGCCACGATGAGGCCAGAGGAGGGTGCAGGGCCTCTCCTACAGCCTCCTCATTGAGAGTACCCCACTGTCCCCCCCAAAGCCTGGTGATTGCTGTCCTGGTGGACAACTTCCAGATGGCACTGCTCAGAGGCCTGGAGAAAGTGAAGCAGGAGGTACTGAGTGGGGCAGGGCAGGTGGACCAATCCGAGAGACACGAGGAGGGAGGCACGGAGGTTGGAGGGGAGGGAGGAGGATGCTCCAGGGATGGGCAGGCCTGGGACTCTGGCAGGACCGAGGCCTCTTCTTCCCAGAGGGCCGCCTGGATCCATGAGAAGCTGCTGGATGACTCACTGACAGAGCTCCGCAAAGCAGGTACCGCCCTCCCTCCTGCCACAATCAGACACGCAATTCCAGGCTCGGGTTTAGAGTCTTAGAGCCAGAAACTCAAGAGAACTTTCAGAGTTTAGAACTTTGGTCCACAGAGCTCTGAGACAATCCTCCAAAGACCACTTAAACTGATCATCAGTTCTTAAAAGACCCATTTGCAAAATGACTAATTAGCCAAATTAGGATTCACCGAACACCTGTTTCTATTAATAACTCATAAAGTTTATAGCCGTTGGTCTGACATGGGATGGTTTCAACTGCCTTTTTTTGAGGACTTTGTCAAGGTGTTATACATACTTGTCTGGAGTCGCTCAAAGTGGCTTGAGAGGCTACAACAATGAGTTTCCCACTCCTGTTCATTTTTACACACCTGACTTTCCGGGTGAATTGATTTTGAGCCAGTTGCTTGCTTCCTGCTTAAAGATCTTCAGAACTTTAGAATCCAGAATTCCACTCTTAGGATCATCAACACCAGAGAACTAAGGATCATCAGGGTCACCTGGTCCCTCACCTGCCCTCTCCACTGGGGACAGATACTCAGTGCAAAAAAGATTAAGCAAAAAGCAGACTTAATTGGCTCAAATTACATAGCAAATTGAGGGCGTGTGGGCTTTCAGGAAAGGCTTGATCCAGGACTCAATGATGGCTGGCATTTGGTCTCCTTCTCTCTGTCTGCTCTGTAGCCCTCTGCGTGGTTTTGTGCTTAGGGTGGCTCTTCCCTTGGGGTGGGGAAATGGCCACCTGCAACTCTAGTCCCAGATCCTCCCAGTTCAGCCATCCCTAGCACTCAAGTAGAGAGATCCTCTTCTTCAGCAGTTCCAACAAAGTCCCAGAAATGAGTATCCTTTACTCCCATTGATCACCTGCCTATTTCTGAACCAATCACTATAGCCAAAAGTACAGGCTGTTTGGATCGGCCTTGGAGTCACAGGTCCTTGGAGCTGGGGAGTGGGGTTAACCCCAGTTAGACAACATGGACCAAAAAGGGAGGGGGGTAGTTCCTCAGGAACACTGGGAGACTTTTACCAGAAGAAGAGGGAATGGATTGTGGACAAACAACAAACAAACAAAACTGCTACGTGCTCCATGCCCGGAGAAGCAATCTCTTTGGGGGCATCCTGGACAAAAACTCCTTTTGAATTTCAAACCCAGTTTGAATATCTCCATGCCATACGAGGTTTCCTCCATCCACTCCCAATCCAGGCGTCTTCCTGACCTCCCCCTTCTTTACATGCAGAGCCTGTAGAGGAGATGAGTGAACACACCAAACAGAAGCAGCTCATGGAGAAGAAATTTGGGACCATGACTGAGAAGTAAGGAGATGCGAAGAGAGGGGAGGCCTCCAGTCTAAGGGGAGAGGTCTGCGGGCCTGACCCATGGGCCAGTAGGGAAAGGGACATTGCCCAACACTCCAGAAGGGGGTGCAGAGTGCCAAGGCTCATGTAGAGCTGTGGGTGGGTCATGAAGACCACGAGAGGCTTCTACTCATCCAGCGTTATCTTGTGCTACCAAGAGAATCCCACCAACAGCACCTAAAGGGCCGTGAGAGCCCCTCTGAGGCCAAGGGCTAAGGGCAGGGGCAGCCGACGGGACCTGGAAGAGCAGTGATTCTGCTCATGTTTTTACTCAAGAAGCATCCCTGACCCCTGCTCTGGGCCGGGCCCTCTGAGGACTTCAGGGACTCCAGGAGGACACAGACTAGCCCCTGCCAGGAGGGCCCCACATTTAAAGCCCTGTGCTGGCCAGGGAGGGTGGGTGGACTTCAGCTAGGTGGAGGGATGAGGAGGGTGGTCAGGGAGAAGCTTGGGTAAAGGCCTGGAAGGCAGATGGGCAACACTCCACACCTGTTGACCTGAGTGGCCAAGGGGATGCCCGGGGACTCGTGGCTGTCCTCACGACTGGGGGACCTGGGCTCCTGCTGCCTGGCTCTCAGGCCTGGATCCCCAGAGAGCCTTCTCTCTGAAAGCTGGGCCCCACCCCACCACGTCCTGACTAGCTCCAAACCAGTGAACAGGGCTGCCTGACTGCCACCATCCTCGGGCTCTCCGCGCCCACGATGGAGCCCAAGCCCCAGAGGCCCTCCGTGATCACGTGGCAGCCACCACCTCGTGCATCCTTGCCCTACCCACACAGTTTCCCAAGTGTAGCACATACCTCTCCACCCCCGGGCCTTTGCCCACACTGTTCTCTCTGCCTGGAATATTCTCTGGCTGCCAATGCCAGGCTCAAGTGACCTAGAGTTGGGAGAGCTGAGTTCTAATCCTGCTTGCTTCACCTCCTGGCCACTCTCCCGTCCACCTCCACGTGCCTGCTTGTTGGCCACTGGCCTAGTCTAGGCCCTTGCTGCTTCTGCGATACTTTCCTTGGGGTTTCTTGGCCTCCAAACTCTTCCCCACTGGTCCACCTCCACCAAGAGTGGTTTCTGGTTTTTTGAGGTGGTGGTCGTGGTTGGTTTTTATCACAAGTGTTAACACACTTGGCTTGCTGTCCTGACTCTGCCACAGAGTTTCTCTGTTTCTTGTTCATTTCCATGTCCTCAGAGCACCTCGTAGTCTTAATTGATTTCAGTGTTATTTGATGGATGGATTGAGAAGACAGGTGGGCAGTGAAGGAGTTAATGAATGGGTAGTCACTGGGTGTGGCTGGGGATGTGGGTGGATGACCGACTGCACAGCATGGTGAAGGGGTGGGGAGTCCAGGGAAGAGCAGGCCGATGGAGGGATAGGTGAGCGAGTGAAAGTCTGGGGTGGTTGGACGGGTGAGTGAATGACGAGGTAGATGGGTGGATGGATGGGTGAGTGGTTGAGCGGCTGCACAGAGAGGTATGGTGTAATCGGAGGGGCAAGCAGATGGGTGGATGGATGGAAGGATGGATGGTTGGGAGGGTAAACAATGAATTGTCAGAATTCTCTGTGGTACAGGCAGACACGGTAGCTTTTTAATATGTGGAAAAGGACACATGCCACAAAAGGCCACACTCAGAAAAGTCACGCCATGGCTGGGAATGGAGGTGTAGGGTGATGAAAATGTGTGGGTGAGGTGAGCAAGAAAGAAGAGCCATCGGGGGGCTCTGGGGGCCCAGCAGGCCCCGCCAGGCAGGTCGGCCCAGCCCCACCTCTGCTCCCCTCCCACTCCCAGGCAGCAAGAGGTGCTCTTCCACTTTCTGCAGCTGGTGGCCGGGGTGGAACATTATCAGCAGAAATTCCGCTCCCAGGCATCCGTCATTGACGAGATTGTCGACACTACTTTTGAGGTGAAGCGGGCAGGACAGAGGGGAGGGGCCAGAGGGGGGAGGACACTGGAAGGCCAGGTTTGGGGGGCTCGTACCCAGAACTGGCCCTGAGTAACAGTCACACGGGCATTCGGGAAGGCAGAGGCTGGCACTGTTTCAGTCACCCCCCCATCCCACCTCTGCAGGCCGGAGAAGAGGACTTCCGGAAGTGACCCCTGGGGAGGGACACCGGATGCAGACTTCAACCTCTGGCAAGTTTCCCACCAGAGTAGGTCAGGACAAGTGCCCAAATCTTCTGGAATGGTCATCAGGACTGCAGGGCTGGGCCCCGACAGTTTTAAAACCCTAGGTGGCTCTGTGTCCTCACTGGCTGGGCCAAGGCACAGGGCAGGGGGACTTGTGTATGCACACGTGTGTGTGCACACCAAGTGTGTGTGCCTGAGTGTTGCATATGAAAGGCGCTGTTCTTGGAGCCCCTCTAGCCCCGCCAGGGCCTGGCCTCCTAGCACTGCATTAGCCACAGCCAGAGGGGTGACGTGGAAAGTGGCCCAGGTCAGTGCTGGGGCGGGCAGCGGACAGGCCCCCTGCTTTCTGGAGGAGGGCATGTCTGGCCCAGAAGTTGAAAGAAAAAGAACAGGCTGGAACAGCCCACTGTTGTCGGGGCCTGGGGGACCAGTAGGCTCTGGAAACCCGGGCTCTGAGCCCAGGAACTTGGCCTACCAGGCCCCTCAGCATCCAGTATAAGGATATCATGAACCCAGAGATCAGAGGTCATTTCCGAATCCTGTCCCGCCAGGAGTCACACTAAAGGGCCTCAGTGGAGGAAGTGAGAGCAGAGGCTGCTCAAGTCCTTCTGGTTTCGGGGTTACGGTGGGGGTGGGGGCGGGGTGGGGACATGGGTCCGGGTGTGTGGAATGGAGGGGGTGCTGTTAGAGGAACTTTGACGAGGCTCACAGTTGTTCCCATCCTTTCATGATTCCCCCTCACCTGGATGCCCAGAGCCCCTGTCCCCACAGCTGGGGGTGGCAACAGGGTACTGACCCAGGTCCCAAGTGCCTGGGCCTGTGCTGGGTGCTGGAGACCTATGACTGAGTCAAGTTCAGCCCAACCCTGGCCATGGGGGCTCCCCATCCAGAGGGGGGTCTTCCACCGTCTACAACACGCCCCTCGCCTCCTCACCTCTAGTAGAGTGAAGCCAGCGTGCAGTGCAGGCTGCAGAGAGTTAGAACTGGGACTCGGGAGTTGGGGCTGGGGAGTGACAGGCAGTTTTGCCAGCTGTCCCCTACGCCTAGGCTGGGCCAGACAGTGGTGAAGCCTCCGGGCCCCAGGACGGAAGCAGCACCCCCCCTGCCCGGCCCAGCTGACGGCGCTGGCTGGCCCTGGGCCCAGGGATAGACTGCAGAGGAAATGCCATCTTGGATTGGGGCACAGATTCCGGGGTGGAGAGGCCACCTGGCGGATATCTCCAGGCCTCGCCTTACCCCACCACCTCACACATTCATTCAACAAGCATTTCCTCCCACCTACCCAGTGCCAGCCCCATGCTGGAGGCTCCTGCTCCGTGGCACCCTGGAGCCCTTCCAAACAGCAGCCCCACCGCCCGGCCCTGGGCCGTCTGAGCCGCCAAATCTGACAGGCCTGAGCGGAAGCAGGACTGGAGTTTCCCCTGCATTCCTCACTCCTGTCAAACGCAGCCCCTCACTCCTCAGACTTCCACGTGAGTCGAGTCTACTTTCCACGTCTCCACCGCCACCCCAGTGTGGCCCAGTGTGGCCTCCGAGAGTGGAGGGCAGGGCCTGGGAGCTGGGGCCGTTCCTCATTAGGTCCCAGCACTGGGCAGGAGACCAGACAGGCACAAGCGGGGTGTCAGGCCTTGCCTGGAGGGGCAGTGGGCAGGGGTGCTCTCCAGAGCCACCGCGGTTCTGCCTGCCTGGGCCTGGTGGTGCCCACACCTTGTGTTCCCAAGGGATCCTGTGACTGCCTGTCCTGTCCCAGGTGTGGGACAGCTCTGGGTGGGGCATGTGGGCTTCTGGGGTTGTGTGTTTGGGGGTCTGTGAATACATCTCCAGGCTGTGCCTCTGGGACAGAGGTGTTGTTTCTGCGTGTTTGTGTCTATGCTTCTGGGTTGCCAGGTTGTGTGTGTCTGTGTTTTTCTAGATATGTCTGTGGTGTCTGGGAGCATCTGAGTGTGCATTGTGGGTTTCTGTATGTGTGTGTCTGGTGTGTTGAGGAGCTCTGGGGGGTGAGTGTGTACAGCAAAGATGAATTGCAGCCACAAATCCAGGTGTGCAAAAAATGTTGCAAAACTGTTTTCTTTAAATGACATTAAATTGCATCTGTCCCCTCATCCCTCCTGTGGACAGCAGATTTGCCGTTGGTCCCCTTGGCGCTCCCTCTCCAGCCCCTTCCAGGGGTCTTTCCCAGAGCAAAGCATTGGGAAGTCCCTCTGGTGTGTGGCCCACAGTGTGTACTTGAGAGCCACTGTCCCAGTCCTCATGGTCTCTTGGCTGCAGGTGCTCTGCCATCTCTGGGCCACATGTGGGTATAGGCATCTCCCAGGCTGGGAGCTCAGTGGCCTGGGGCCTGGCTGGCTGAACCCACTTGTACCACTGAGCAGTCGTGGGAGCTGAGAGGGAGCCACGCTCAGGCGCTCCGCAGAGTATCCCCACCGCCTACCCCTTTCCAGTGCTGGGGCAGCCCTGTCCTATAACTTTGTCTCCCACCCCTTAATTCTGAGGATACGTGGAGGCTCTGGAGGTTTGTTCCTCTGTGTTTGTGATGCTGGAGTGTTTAGGGGACTCTGGATTTGGGGGCGGAGCTTTGCACCCTCAGCACTTTCTGGGCTGGGACAGCAGAAGGTCAGCTGGGGGTGGGACAGGCGCCCCGGCAGCTGGGGTCAGGAGGAGCTGCCAGCAGTGGGAGTGGAGGACAGGAGAGGAGCAGGAGTGAAGCACTCAGAAGAGACCCATTCAAGAAGCGGTGTTAGCAATTTATTGCCACAGATGTGGCCCAGGGACCTGAAGTGCCCTCCAGCGAGATGCCCGTTTCTGCCTGGTCCCGCCCGCTCCCTCCCACTCCCACGCCACAGGGGTCTACTGCATGGGCACGCAGTCATGCTTTAGAAGGCTGGAGGTGTTCTGCCAGGGTACCACGAGCACCTCAAAGTCGCAGCGCAGCTTCTGCAGATAGAGCGTGGGGAAAGGAGGAGTGGTGAGCCCAGCTGAGGCCCGACTCCTCCCAACAGTCAGCCCTCTCTCTCTCTCTCGTAACAGTGCCTGCGACTACGCTCCGGAGCATGAGAGGGGCAGTCACTGGTCCAAGGGACATCGAGTCAGAGGGCCAAGACTAGATCCCAGATCTTTCTAGCCAGCACCCTCACTCCAGTGGGAAGCCCCAGTTTCCTCCTCTCTGCGCCCCACCCTGGCCTGAGTCATCCAGAAGGCAGGGACAGGTTCAGCCAGACATCAGCCTGGCCAGCCAGACCAGTTCAGGCTGGACACCCAGAGGTCTCGGGGGCTGCGCAGGGGTGTTTGTGTGTGGGGGGGGGGCTGTTACCTCCTGCTGCTCTCCCACAGCCAGAGGGCAGGTGGTGAGGTCTCCAGCCATAGTGTTCTTCCTGCAGGCTGTGCTCGCCATCTCCAGGGTCAGGTAGTACTTGACACCAGCCACCAGCTGAGACGGAGGCAGGGGCAGGTCAGGGGTGCCAGCAGACAACCCTTGAGCCGGACCTCCCCTCTCTCCACACCCTCCCATCTCCCATTCCCTTCCCCCTGGACACATTCAACATGCTGGCCTTGGGCTTCAGACTTGGGAAGCTGGAGGGGGGGGGCGGGGGGGTGCTGGTGGGGAGCCCTGGGGAGAGAGGCAGAGGCCTGGGAGGCTGAGACCCAAGTGCACATGTGGTCCTGAAGCCCACTGCCCCATCTCCCTCACCACCTCTCCCTCCCCACCCCTCCTCTCCCCTCCCTACCCATCAGAGAAGAGACCACTGTGAAGCTAGTGAGGTAGCTGTGCACGCTCAGGGTTGGATCCTGTCTATTTGAAATTTAGATCTTTTGTTCATTGTGAATTTTGGCATTAATTCGATTTTTTAAAATATAGTGTATCAACTATTACCCTGATTACTCTCCTGGCGCCCCCTTACTCTACCGCTGGGCCGAGCACCTCTCTGGCCTCACCCTGGGGGGCCCTGCGCTCCCCTCTGCTCCCCTCTCGGCCCCTGGCCCCTGGCCCCGCCGCACCTGGCTCTGCGCTTTGAGGATGTTGGTGTCGCGGAAGTAGTAGATGCTGTTGCTGCCCATGTTGAAGGTGGCCACGGCCATCTGCGCCGCCTTCAGCACCTGCGGGTCGCTGGGCGACAGGTCCCGGCGCTCTCCGACCTTGCGCTCCCCGGGCCGGGCCCGGGCGTCGCGGGGCAGCGCCAGGAGGCAGAGTGCAAGCACGGCCAGGCCGAGCGCCAGCGGGAGGCTGGGACGCGCCATGGTCATCGGTGCCAGGCCAGCGGCCCGCGCGCTTTTACGGCCTCCGCGGCCCCGCCCCGTCCCGCTCCGCCCCGCGGGGCGCCCCCGCCGGCGGGGAGGGACCGCGGGGGCCAGGGGCGGTCCTCGGGGGCCGCCTTCCCAGCGCCCTGGGGGGCAGCGGACGGGCCGGAGCACACCTGAGTGCCGCGATGCTGCCCCGCCCTCCGGAACACACCCAGTCCAGTCCCGTGGGGGAAAAGACAGCGACAGTCCCCAGCAACAAGTGCCATTGGGACAGTTCACGGGAGGCCCATCCGCTGTGAAATACTGACAACAGCTATTAGCAAGCCCTTCCTATGACCACCATTTACTAACTGTGTAACCCTGGAGAAGTTACTTAACCTCTGGCTGCCTCAGTTTCCTCCTCTGTAAAATGGGGTGCAGCGAGGATTCCTGAGGTAAAGTGCTCTCATTAGAGGAGCCGGGCGCTCTGTAAACAGCAGGTCAGTGGGAGACATTGCTGTGCTGAGCCCGTGAGGTTTAACCTCACAACCAGCATGAAGCGGCAATCGGTAATGTTTCCACCTCACAGAGGAGGAAACAGGACACAGAGGGGACAACTGATTTGCCTAAAGACACCAGCTAGTAAAGAGTAAATGGGGGCGCTGGCTTTTGAGCTCGGGCAGTCTAATTCAAATCCGTGTTCTCCAACCAGACGGAGCCCAAAAGATGAGCACTGGCCGGAAGGAAGGGCAGGTGTCCTACCAGCTCTGCCATTTACTGACTGGGTCCCTCGACCTCCCAGAGCCTCGGCGTCCTCATCTGAAGAAAAGAGCCAACTCTTGTCTTCAAAGGTTATTCTGACATGAATGGGTCACTCATAGGTAAACTGGACGTGTGCTGGAGGTCCCAGCAAAATAGGCCACTATGACTTTTTTGGAATAATCTGATAATTAATATATTAAAAACTGAATCGAAGTAGTCAACATGGGAAAAGTCTGGATTTTGTTGAGATTCTCTATCTGTGTTTTAGAGTTCAGCCTAGTCTGTACTTTTAATCACATGTTGCTGGGGGAGGCGGGGCCTTTTTCCCCTGAGAGAGTAAGATCTTGTCAGTGCTCAGGGCCTCCAAGGATCTTAACTGGGGCCTGAAGAGGTAGTGGTTAACCGTCCCTGACAAACAGTTGGTATTTAATAAGTGGCAGCTATTAGTATGCTGAATGTTATGAGTAAGCATCCGGCATCTCTCCGCCAATTCCCAGCCTCTCAGAATCCCAGGGCCAGGAAAGGCAGTGCTTTCTCCCAGGGAGATGGGAGCGGAGCGTGGCACTGCCCAGTGCAGCTGCTACCCCACCCCCTCAGCCCAGCTGTGAAAAACAATCTTGGAATTCCAAGGAACTGTCACAAGTTTGTCGTGGGCTCAGGTGTCTGCCTTAAAGGGACAGACCCCAGTTTGTGGGAGAGCTGGAGTGAGCTTGGCTTGATGAGGAGGCCAAGGCCAGGCAGGAACCCCACCCGAGAAAACCCCGGAGAGGGAAGAGGAAGAGGACGCCAGCACAGGGAAAAGTGGGAGCAGCAGCCCCAGGGGGCTGGGAACCTCCTGGGCTCTCCCAGGTCTGCTCTCCTGTCACTTGGAGCTCAGCCATTGCCACACTTACCTCCAACAGCTCCCTGGAAAACTCACCAAGGCCCGGTCCCTGACTCCCCGAGGACCACTGGGTCCCCAGCTCCTTGCCCTGCCCTACCTGTCACTCCTTCACACTGCTGCCGACAAGTCTTTTGCGCCCCAACTTCACAATTTCCAAAGACCTTTCACCCACTGGTCTATTCTCACAAGCACCTCGAGGTAGTAAGCAGCATCCTCATTTTGCAGATGAAGAGAGTTAATCAGAGAGGTCAGAACACTTGTCTAAGGTCACACAGCTAGAAGTGGTGTCTTGGTGAGAAAAGAGGGGTGGGGAAGGGAAATTAACAATTACTGGGCTCTTGATATGTGCCAGGCCTTGTGCCAGGGACCTGACATACGTTCTCTTGTCCTCATAACAGCTCTGCAGAAGAAATGATTATTACCTCTTTTTACAAGGAGAAAATGAGGGGTGAAAAGGAAAGGGTCAGTGGTGGGTCCTAGGGTGGCACGCCCACTCCAGCATCCTAGTGTGTGAGTCCTGGACTGCTCCACTGGGATATGAGGTCTTGTGTGCAGTGGGAGGCTCCCTAGGGGTGGGGGTGCCCCGGGAGGATTTTCCCAGGGCTGGGTCGCATCTGGAGAAGAGCCTGGATTCCATCCCCTCTGGACCACCCTGGCTTCTAGAAGGAGGCCTGGGCCCGATGGTAAGCTTGGGCTTGACCATCCCCGCGGGCCACAGGGCACAGCCTCCAGTATTGCTGTGGCCCAGACATCCCAACCCAGGCTGCCCACTGCACCCCTCTCTTGCCTCTGGCTGATGGGTCCCGCTGACCAGGCCGGGCCCTTGATATCCCCTTCCCCCTGGGATCAGGCCACCCAGGGCCTTCATGCTGCCCCCAGAGCACTCTTCCTTGAAGCTTTAGCTAGGTTCCTTCCCCCGGGGCTCTGCTCCCTTTCGCTGTGGGACCACCCCCTGGAAAGGAGACCTTGTAGGGAGAAAAGCTGTGAGCCCCCAGCGGTTAAAGCCCCCCTCTGCCGAGGAGCTCTCCTCAGTGCTGGGGGCTTTAGGTTCATTGGCTGATGGAGTCCTCACCACCCTGCCCCAGCTGACAGACGAGGGGACAAGGCTCAGACCAGTGAAGCGTCTTGCTCCAGGTCACACAGTAAGTCAAGGAGGAACTGAGACCAGAACTGGGCCTGGTTGGCTCTCTCAAGCTATAGTCAGGCAAGGCAGGAGTGGCAGCAGAGAGAGCCCTGGGTCCCTGCAGGGAGGAGGCAAGGTAGAAGGGGGATGACAGTCACATACTCGTGACCACGTACTGTGAGCCTTTCACACCATCAGGGCCGCCTGGGGCAGGGTGGGGAGGTGTGTCTCAGGCTTGGGTTTGTCCTGTAGCCTCCCCTACCTCCTCTCCAGGGGCAGCAGCACCCCATCAGGGCCCTGTAGTGCACGGTTGGGTTCACTCTATGCTCTGGGCCAGATCTGAGCACTCCTGACCAGACCGGCTGAGGGAACCAAGGTCTGGCTGGCTGCAGCCGGGGAGGGGGCCCCGGGGTCAATGTTTGCTGACTTCCAGGCCCACCCATGCCCCCGGTCAGGCCCGTCCTGTTGGGCAGTGTGAGCTGACATTTACATAACCTGACTCCTGCCTGTCCCCCCAGGTCTGCTTTCTCCAACATTCCAGACCTCGTCCCTTTGTCTTGCTGGCCGAGTCGGGGTTGGGTCTCTGAGAGGCCACAGTGTCACAGGTACTTTCTAGATGCCTTTTGTTTCCTGCTGCCCCAGGACTGATCCAGTAAGTTGGGTGGAATGCACTAAGGAGCCCAGAGAGAGGGTTTGGGGCCTGCCAACATGTCGCAGGCACTGCCTGAGCCCCAAGGGAGAGGCGCGTGGGCAGGCTCCAGCCCCTGCAGAGACAAAGCCTGCGGTGGAGGCAGGAAAGAGCCCACGTCGAGCAAGCAGAGCAGGCAGCGCGTCCCACAGGATTCTGCTGGGCGGGCCCCAGGGCCAGAGCCACAGGAGGCAAAACTGGGCCACCAGCGTGGGCAGGACCCATGGGAAGGGCGTCGCCGAGGAGGAGGGAATCTCCATTACCTCAGAGGTGCCAGCAACAACCTGGCAGCGTCAGGGCTGGGGGGGCGGCCATGGCCCTGCCGAACCCCCACCTAAGCACACCAGGCCTGGGTGACAGCATCCCAGCACAGGGTTGAGGTGGAGGGCACTCTGAGGTGACCCTGGACCCATGCAGGAAAACATCCGAAACAGTACGGCCTGAAACTCCAGGGACAGCCCACATTCCCACCTCGGTCGGGGCTTCAGACTGGCACTCTCCCAGGTGGCCTGTAACACAAGCGGGGCTCTGCTCTGGCCACCTGGTGTCCTTCCAAGGGGGCCACTCACCCTTCCCAGACCCAGCCTTGCACCTAATGAGCATGAGTTTCTGACTACTCGCTCCGTCCGCGGGTCTTTATTTTTGGTCTCCCTTTTATCCTTCTACTGTTCTGAGATGTAGCTAATGGCAAGTACGGAGAACGTTAACTGTTTACTTTAACCAGCAGACCTGTAGCAGCACCACACACGACAAGAAATGGAAACCGCCTCTCCCGCCCCCAAGGGCCCCACTCACCGCATCGGCCTCTCTCCCCCAAAGGTCATCACTGCCACTTCTTTTTCTTTACCTTTGACTTGTGCAATAAACATTTGGCTTTTCTAGTTTTACCACCTGTGTAGCAATCCCCAAGCAAGAATTCACTCGTTAACTTGACATGAATGGCACCACATGATGCGCTATTTCGTTTTATTCGCTCAATATTGAGATTCATGGGTCGTACACGGCTGTCACCTGTTCCTTTCCACTGGTATCGCTAGACTGTCATCAGCTAAGCTGCTGGGAATGTCCGCACAGGTGCTGGCGCAAGTATGTGTGTCCCGGGTCACAGCCCCGGGAGTGGAATTGCCGGGTCACGGGATGGGTCTTATCTTCAGTTTTACTAGAAAACGCCCAAATGTTTTCCCCAAGTGTTCATACCGATCTACACTCCCACCACCTGGCTGTCAGTTCCTGTTGCTCTGTTCCCTCACAGCGTGTGGTATTGTCTACAATTTTCCGTACAATGGCATCTCATTTGCATTTGATTACCAATGGGATCAGGCACCTTTTCACAGGCTTATTCACCATTTGGGTATCCACTCGGGCTTTCATCTCTTCTGCCCACTCTCCTATTGTGTCGTCTGCTTTCTCCTGGCTGCACTTCCATATGTGCTCTGGATCCAAACCCTTGCCGTTTACGGGTGTTGCAAATCTTCCCCACCCTGGGTTAGTCTCTTCACTCTCTTTATGCTACCTTGAGATGAACAAAGTTTCTATTAATGGAGTTCAACTTACCAAGTTTCTCTTCCTAATTTTTCTCTACCGAGATCATGAAAATCTTCTGATATTCTCCCAATTTTTGTATTTACTATCTGTCACTCTCTCCTCATCAGACTGTAAGCCCTCTGAGGAAAATTCTATAAGCAGCAGGTCCTCCACGGCACTCCGCTCAAGGAATGAAAGCCAAGTGGGGCTGGGTGCTACACAGCTAGAGTTTCATCTGATCCTTACGTCTCATTTTCTAAGTGGGGAAACTGAGGCTCAGAGAGGCCGAGTGACAGCACTAAGGAACACAGGGCTCTCAGGTACATGCGTTTCCAAGTTACATTTTGAGGGCCAGCCTGCCTCCTTCCTAGCAGTAAGTCCGTGGACATGCTACTTAGCCTCTCTCAGCCCCTCGTTTCCTCACCTTTAAAACAGAAAATTACTTATTGTGGAAGAAAAAGATGTTGGCAAAGATCTTAGTTGTGGGTCTGGGTCACACTAAGTGTTCAACAAAAACAGGATGAAGGGCCAGTCCGGTGGTGCAGCAGTTAAGTGCACACATTCCACTTTGGCGGCCGGGGGTTCGCCTATTCGGATCCTGGGTGTGGACATGGCACGACTTGGCAAGCCATGCTGTGGTAGCCATCCCACATATAAAGTAGAGGAAGATGAGCATGTATGTTAGCTCAGGGCCAGTCTTCCTCAGCAAAAAGAGGATTGGTAGCAGATGTTAGCCCAGGGCTAATCTTCCTCAAAAAAGAAAAAAAAAAACCAAACAGGATGAAAATATACCAGATACAAGTGTAACTCACTCAAGGCCCCAGCTGTGATGCACAGGCTCTTTCTGCCTCCCTGAGAGAGCAGGGCACGTGGCCAGAGCACTGCCCACTCCTCCAGAGACCAGGAGAGCACGTGAGGATGGGCAGGTGAATGCTAGCCACAGCTGGTCCACCCTCTTCCTGGAACCTCTGACTCCCACTGATTATTCCACCAGGTGCTGCCCAGCCCCCAGGTGGTGATGGACTTCTGGAACACCATAGCCCATCTGGATCCCAGGAAGGGATCAACCTACACTCTCTCCCACATTACTAAGGGATTGAGACACTCTGAGACACCTGCTGGAGGCCCACGTGGCTGGGGTGGCTCCCTCCAGGGTGGGAAGGAAGCTGCTGGTTTCGATCTGCACTGATAAGGGGTACAGCAGACCTGGTCAGTCTGGGGAAAGGACAACTCCCAGCCCACCTGCTTTTCACACACGAAGCCCAGTCGTGAAGGCCACTGACTTTATTGATTTAAAAAACTCTACAAGGACAGGGACTGTCTGCCAAAAAGGGAGCCAAATGGCATAAAACAGACCAGAGGTGAGGGTGGGAGTGAGGCAAGGGGCTAGGAATCCACTCAGAAAAGCTGGTCATCGACATGAAACTGGCAGGGGAAGGAGAAGGGAGATGCATGCAAGAGCGAAAATTCCAAAAAAGTCGAAACGGTGAAGGGAGAGAACTCCCAAAAGACTCGAGTACATCGGAAGTGAGTACGCAACAGCAATCTTTTCCTTTGTAGAGGACGGGGGGGGGGGGAGTCCCCACTCGGCTGCAAACTCTGGAGACTCAACGTTGGGGCTGGGGTTTGGGGGCTCCCCGGAGAGCATCACAAGAAGGCGTCGCACCACTCTCGCAGGCACCCAAAGCAGTCCCGGGACTGCTTGGCGTTGGCGCCACACGTGTCCTTCAGCCATTCCCGGAAGAGGTCTTCATCTTTCTTTAGCACCAGAAACTGGCCAAGAACCACATAGGCCTGCGAGACAGGCAAAGAAAGGGGGTGCCGTTAAGTGCTTTGTGGGACTAAGAACAAGACCACTATTGTGGCATCAAGGCACGTGACCCCAACCAACAACAAAACAATAAAAACGCACAAGAACCTCAAAGACAACACAATCTGGCTAGGCCTTCAGATTATACACCCGTCTGCCCCCAACAAGTACACTCACGTTCCTTACTCCCAAACTGCAGGAAACACTGTGGTCTGCCACCTCCTGCCCTCCCCAGGTGCACGCGGCCACCCCACACCTTGTCAAAGCCCCTTTCCTCCAGCTTCTTGCCCAGGACTTCACCAATCCCGGCCAGGCTCCCCACTGGCTTTTCCCCCATGGGCTCGGCCACGAAGTCTCGGTGCTTTTGAGACGTTGTCATCTTGATCAGGCTAAACCTGGGAATCCCAAGAAGAGGTAGGTTAGGGCTGAAAAACGGGGAACTCCAGAGGGCCCATTAGCAATCTCATGAAGAGGAAGCTAGATCAGCCGTGATGGTGCTTTTTTACTCGATTTCTCTCATTCCACGGATGAAAGCTTTTCCCCACTATTCAAGAGAAGTCTTTTCCACTCCAGCGGGAACTCGCTTTTGGTATTGCTCCAAAGGAAAAACTATCCTGCCCTAACAGGTGGCGCACGCGGGGCAGTGGGAAGAGCCCCAGGGTCAGCACTCAGGGGCCGCCCTGAAGCTGTCATTCCCTCTGTGACCTTGGCTGGGCAAAGGCGACAGCGCCTCTACCTGGGCCGGCGACCTGCTCTGAAAAGCAAATAAGGGGTCTGTCCGCCCCACCCGCCCCAACAGGCCGCTCCCAGAACGCAGGCGCAGGCCGGGACGCACACACCTGCTCCTCCAGCCCCGCGGGGTCCCCGCCTGGGCTCCCGCTGCGCTCGCCCCGACGGCTCCGCCCCCAGCGCGCGTCGCCCCGCCCCCAGCGCGCCGCTGCGCCCACACGCCGCGCCCCGGCCCCTCCCCGCGCCGCGGCCCAGCCCGGGCCGAGGGCGCATCCCCCGTCCGCCACGGCGCATGCGGCCCTTTCCTGCCCTCCTCCCCGCGCCGCCTCTGGCTTCCAGCCGAGGCCCCGCTCCACGGCTCGTGCTCACCCACGGCTCCGGTTCCCCTAACGGCTCCTCCCGCCAGCCGCCTGCTCCCGCCGCTCCTCAACCCACTAGAACTTTCCTCCACTTCCGCTTCCGGGTCGCCTCAAGAGCCACCTTAAAAACCTAAATTGGGCACTTCTAGCCGCCTAGAGCCATAGAGATGAGGCGCTCCGGATCTCGACGGCACCCTTAATAGGCGCTTCTTTCTGGTCGCTTTACTGGCTGCAAGGCTGCTTTCTAGGGTCTCGCTTCTCGGCAGCATGTCCGGTCTCAGGGAGCAGAGGCCTCGGAGGAGAAAACTTCATTTCCCTGCTGCCCGACACCCGGAACTCTAGGACTTGGCCTCCGCCGACCTGGCGATGGGAAGAGTTAGAGGGACGGACAAGGAGCGGGGGAGGGGTGGGGGTGGCCGAGAGGCTTCCGAGAGGGCCGGAAGTACGGTGCTCGGAAGGGGCCGACTCAGGCTGGCCCCGCGTTGTCCCCGTCGGCGTCGGGCTTGTAGGAGTGGGACGGGATCCGGAGGTGCCGGAGACCTGAGTTCAAGTCGACGCAACTGTCGTGACTGCCGGCAAGTCCTTTTTCTGTGCTTTCCTTGGCTCAGCTGCCAAGTGAGTCGTGGACGAGCCACTCTCAGCGTCCAGCCTGGAGAAACGGGGTCGTTCAGGCAGCACCGTGGGCGACGAGGGCCGGAGAGTAAGTGTGGGTCTCCTTCTCTGAGCGTCTTTCCTCCGGGATAGGGAGGAAGGGGGGCAGGAGGGCAACTAGAGGTGACACTTCGGAGTTTCCTTTGGAAACCATAGGTCTTGGTGGCACCAGTCCTTGTTTTCGCAGTACCCAAGTCAGGAGTAGAGCAGATGCCGCAGACCAAGCCGGCTTACCCCGACCTTCAGTTAACTCATTCCGGTTTGGACCATCGCGGTGGACTCCCACCTGGTCTCTCCCTGTGAGGTGTTGAGAGATTGAGCATCCGTGTTGTGGGGCTCTGCTACGCTTGGAATGTGCAAGCATGCTGAGGACGATACAGTTTATCTAACGCTCTTTCCCCAGCGGTTACCGGGATGATTTCTTTCTCTAGAACATGTAGTTTTTGTGGTTATGCCGGTACTTATAGTACCAGTTGTCTTATGTGTCATACACCGTGGTAAGTGTTCTGTTGTCGTTATCTCTTCCTAATAACAATGCTCCGAGTTAGTTGTTATTTTTTTCTGAGGCCTGGAGAAGTTGAACAGCTAGGCACAGCCAAGGTAGGATTTGAATCCAAGCAATTAGATTTCAGAGCCGACATTCTTAACCAGGACACTGTCACTCCTCAGTAAAAGGCCCCTCCTTGTCTTCAAAACAGTCCTGGGTTCCGAGCCTGCTGTCCAAGAAACTCAGAAGGAGGAGCTGATAGTCTCTGCGTCCCTCACCTCCCTGGGACAGGACCCAGCATGTCTCAGGCCACCAAGAGGAAGCATGTGGTGAAGGAGGTGCTGGGGGAGCACATGGTGCCCTCTGACCAGCAGCAGATCGTGAGGGTGAGTGGCATTGGGCACAAGCTGCTCTGCCCACTACCCCTCCACCCCCATTGGGCCCCTGGAGGGGGGGTAGGGTGCAGGGCAGCTCAGAGCGTGTTTGAGCTGGCTGATGAGGCTGACTGGTTCTTGGTTTCTCCTGGACCAGGTACTCAGGACCCCAGGGAACAATCTGCATGAAGTGGAGACAGCCCAGGGGCAGCGCTTCCTGGTGAGCATGCCTTCCAAATACCGCAAGAACATCTGGATTAAGAGAGGTGAGAGAGGCAGGCCTCTAGGAGACAGAACCGTTTCCTGTGGCCTTGGCTTCCCCCACTGCAAGGAGGACTGACTGCCTTTTCTCCACTCTCCCTCCAGGGGACTTTCTCATTGTTGACCCCATTGCAGAGGGAGAAAAGGTGAAGGCTGAGATCTCCTTTGTGCTCTGCAAGGACCATGTGCGCTCTCTGCAGAAGGAGGGGCTCTGGTAGGTAGTCCCCTTGGTCTGTGGCTTTCTGGCTTCTGGGGGGATTGACTTCTAGCTGTGGAATCAGGGGGGTGGGGGAGGATCCTGACATCTCAGGCAAGGACAGCTGGAAACAGCTTTTTGGCTGGGAGATTTCTCTGTCCGTTCTGACCCTGGCTCTTCTCTTGGCACAGGCCTGAGGCCTTCTCCGAAGCGGCTGAGAAACAGAACAACAGGAACAGGTGAGGAACAAGCCTCGGGGTAGGGAGGACAGAAAGTAGGGGTTCAAGCCTTGGGGTCTTGAGAGGAAAATAGAGCCTGCCTTTCTCCCTACGTGGGATCCCTGGTAAGAGCTCTTCAGTGTGCGGTGTAATATGTGGTTATGAGTATGGCTTGAAAGTCAGATGCCCTGGGTTAAAATCCTGGCTTTGCCACTTTTGTGACTTAAAGCAGGTTACTTAATTTCTTAAGCCTCCATTTCCTCACTTTTAAAATGGGAACTTTGGGAGGATTAAAGAAGTTAATGCTTATAAAATTGCCTAGAATAGTACTTGGTATATAATGTGGGTCCATTGAGCGTTAGTCGATGGTAATAGAATCATTATTGTGGCTGGGGCCACCCGCGGCATAGTGGTTAAGTCTGGTGTGCTCTGCTTTGTCAGCTTGGGTTCACGGGTTCAAATCCCAGGCGCAGACCGACACCACTCATCAAGCCATGTTGTGGCGGCCACCCACATATAAAGTAGAGGAAGACTGGCATAGGTGTTAGCTCAGGGCTAATCTTCCTCAAGCAAAAAAAAGAGGGAGATTGGCAACAGATATTAGCTTATTTCACAGCAAATCTTCCTCACCAAAAAACAAAACCCTGTGGCTCCAGTGAACTTTTTTTTTTAAGGATTTTATTTTTCCTTTTTCTCCCCAAAGACTCCTGGTACATAGTTGTGTATTTTTAGTTGTGGGTCCTTCTAGTTGTGGCATGTGGGATGCCGCTTCAGCATGGCCTGATGAGCTGTACCATGTCTGTGCCCAGGATTTGAACCGGGGAAACCCTGGGCCGCTGAAGCGGAGTGCACGAACTTAACCACTGGGCCCCGGGGCTGGCCCCTCCAGTGAACTTTTGAGGTGGAGGTGGACGGTAGTCTTTAGCCTGATTTCCTTGGCCAAGCTTTCTTGCTGTTTGTTCTGACTCTTTCCTTGTCTGATTCCCTGAGCCCTGACTGCTTGGCCATATGGTCCTCCTTTTCGTGAACTGCAGATCTGGTTCCCCAGAAGGCCTTGGGCTAACACTTTCCTTTTCCCTCATGCAGACAGACTCAGCCAGAACTCTCAGCGGAGCCACAGTCATCAGGAGAAGACTCCAGCTCTGAAGACGATTCTGACCTCTTTGTGAACACCAACCGCAGACAGTATGACGAGAGTGAGGAGGAGAGCGAAGAGGAGGAGACAGCCTGAGACCCCAGAACCCACTTCTCCTCTCGCTCAGAGACTCTGTGGCTCCTCTGAGCTTGGACATTCCCAGGGTGCTCTGCAGATTTTCCCCACTGGATGGGGACAAGGCAGAGCCCCTCTCTGAACTGACCTTCTGACCCAAGAGAATTAAACCCCTGGTGGGTGGTGACTTGGCCGGTGTCCGAGTGGCTTTCTGGAGGGAAGAGGGACTTGTGATGAAGTTAAAAACTGCTCCTTCGTGGAGGCCTCATGGGCAGGTGGGCTGAATGGCCAGGAAATGGGGAACAGCTGGAATTTCCCTACACTCTCTCTCTCTCCCTGCCTCTCTCATTGGGCACTTAGAAAGTGCCAGGCTCCGTGCTGTGGCTCCTCGCACGTGTTTAATAACTGAGGACAGTACCACTTCATCGCGTGCTTCCAGTTAATGCTGATTCAGGCATCAGGATCACAGCCATAGGGCCCAGTGCCCACCTGCCTCTATGAGACACTCAGGACAAGTTCCATGGTGCCTGGTAAGCTGCTTTCCCTGCCTTTCTAGTCACCTGTGACTGCAGGAGTGCCTGCCTCCCTGCTACTGTGTACCTCCCCTGGTTGGTGGCCTGCTTATGGCTACTCAGACCGTCACTCCTCAGCCGTCTTGCAAACCACATGATCCCACGTTGAAGCGTCTACCTCCGGCTGTATGCTCTCCCTCTTCGTTGCTGGCGTTGACCTTCACTGCTCAGTCATCAAAGTTCACCGTCTGGCTTAGGGTCTTCTACCCCTGCTCGTGTCATTATTTTCCACATCCGTGGGTGGGTCTATTCAAAGCTGTGACCCTGTGGCTCCTTGATAGCCCATCACTAATGCCCTTGCCCTCTGTTCCAGGCCTGCTTCCTGCATCGCTAGTCACTCCCTGGACCCCTGACCTTCCTAGAAATTGCAGCACCTTCTGAATTCAAATAGCTGTGCAGTCATTACCTTCTGGCCTTCTTGCTTACTCAGCTACTCCCTCTGCAAAAGTTCTTTATCTTCATGCTCCAAATCAGCCCTGCCACGTTCTCAGCATTATGCTCCTGTCTTCACTTCCCTCATTGTGCAGCGTCGCTCCCACAGTCTGCCCCCTCCACTCCCTTGTCTCCCTCCACTGTATTCCTCTAGTAAAACCCTAACCCTGGCCGACCCACTCACTCACCTCTGTGCCTGCGCCCACGTAACTCCCAGAGAAAAGCCAACCTGGCCCCTCGTTTTACCTTAAATTCATAATTACGAACCTCAGACGGATGCTCAGCACTGCCTAGCACGTCTGCTCTGGGCTGTTGTCTTTTAGAACTTCTGTCTTGTCTGTCAATTCCCCCTTCCCCAGCTAGTTAGCAACCGCAGCTCGCACTTCATTAAGAAATAGTAGCCATTGAAGGGAACTCTCGCCTCCCCGTTGCCAACCCTACAAGTGTGCTCACAGATCTTCCTTGTTACTCCCCACTGTAATCCAGTGGGACTTCAACCTTTCCTTTTGTGCTTTGAAGCCTGTCTCTTCTCTCACTTAAGGACTTTTTGTGGGTTTGTTTTTTTGTCGTCCTTTCTGCTGCATGTGTTAGCATCGAATGTGCTGTAGAGTCTGCCATCTGAAAAGCAATCAGAGAAACCTGTCTGATCCCACTCTCTCCAGCTACCACTTCATTTACCTGCTCCTCATTCACTTTCTCTTACGTTTGTTTAATATAGCTTTAAATATACACACATATGTATATGTGTGTGTCTCTACACACGTATGAAAATTGTGTATATGTGTATATATACACACACTGAAGATAAATTTCAGACAAGTTAAAGATAGATACACACATATCTATCTATCTATGGGAGATAGCTTTTTTCCCTAAAGGGGTAGCCACTTGTCCCTATACCATTTATTGAATGGGCCATTCTTTCCTCAGTGATTTTAAATACCTTTTTAAAATAAACTGAACTCCTGCATGTGTATAGATCTGTCTGGAATTTCTAATCTGTCCCGTTGATCTAGTGTGCATGTGCCACATGTTGTAGCACGATTGACATCTCATAGCCCCCTCACCCCTGCCCCTCTGGTGCTTGAAAGTTTCCTATTTTCTCTTACACAAGAACTTTAGAACAAATTTGTCAATTTTATTAAAAAATCCTGTTGAGATTTTCTGTGGCGTGGTTTTAAATCTCATAGATTTGGAGAGAAGTGGTATTTAACAGTTTTGAATCTTCCGACCCAGAAATGAGGTATGTACATTCTTTTGTCAGGTGTTGTCTTCATATGTTTCTGTCATGTTTCTAATTCAATTTAGTCTTAGGAATTTTAGCGTTCTTTGTTATGAGTGAGATCTTTTGAAACTGCATTTCTAACTGTCACTGGCACATAGGACCCCTCTCATCCTTGTGTGCTCCCCTGGTAATCTGATTGAATTCTCGTTAATTCTAATAGTTCTTCACTTGGTTTTCTTGGCTTTCTGGCTGGAGAGTCAAATCATATCCTATTAGAGGCACTTCTGTCCTTTACACTCATTTCTTCTTGTGAATTACAGAGGCCAGGACCTCCAGGACAAGTTGAAAGGCACCCTTGTTTGTTCCTCTCTTAGTGGAAAATGGTTCTCACGTTTCATCACAAAATGGGATTCTTCCTTTAGGTTTCTGGTAGATAACCTTCATCAGGCTGAAGATGTTTTCTTCTGTTCCTAGCTTACTGAGGATTTTTTTCTTTATTCAACACTGATGAGTTTCAACATCTATTGAGATAATCAAAAGATTTTTCTTTATTGTACTGATTTACGTTAGTAGGTTTCCAAATGTTGAACTATCCTTGCACTCTGATATAAACTTTGCTTAGTTTTATGGTATATTACTTATTTAGGATTTTTATATGTATCCCTGGGCCAATTTCACTTTTTATTTTAATGATCTTCCTGCCCCATTTTGATAACAGCATTATGCTAGCCTTATAGAATGGATTAGGAGACATTTACTCTTTTTCTTTGGGCTTGAATAATTTATAGAAAAGAAATTATTGGTTTCTTCAAAGTTTGGTAGAATTTATAAAAACATCTGTGTTCGATGCCCTTTTTTAGGGGTAGATCTTTGCCTGCCTTTTAATTACTTCTGTGGTATTTTGTCTACTCAGGTTTGCTGTCCTTGAATCAATTTTGGTAATTTATATTTTTTTGGATCGTATGTTTCATATATATTTAAGGTTTTTTGGGCAAAAAGTCATGCATGATATTTGTATTATTGGGGACTTTCTTACTTAGGGACAAAATCTAACTTGAACTAGCAGAAGCAAACAAGGTCTCACTGGCTGAGGTCTAAGAGTAGAGCTTTTGGCAGAGCTGGTGCAGGGCCAGCATGGTTTCGTCAGGGCTTTCTCCTCGTTTGTTTCTCGGGTAGTCTCTGCTCCGCTTGGTAGATCAATCCCTTTCTCCCTACAGGTGTTTTCTGCAGGAAGCTCCAGTTTATACTCATTCCTTACAAAGAGTTCCCTCTTCCGGGTCCTTGTATTTCTGGGAAGAGTGGTCTTGCTCAGGTCACTCGCCCTCTCCACTGGCTGGGGCTCAGTAGGGGGATAGGGGATTACGGGGAGGCAAGATGAACCACACCTGCTCCATATGATATGCATTTCCCATAGAATAGAAGAAGGGGGCACGGGGCGAGAGCAGATGAAACCAACAAACATTTCTCCTGTGTTCTATGTATTTTATTTTCTTTGACTAACTTTGTGAGATATCTGTCTATTGGCCTTTTCCTTCTATTTCTTTGGGTTTATTTGCTCATTTCTAGCTTCTTGAATTGTATGCTTAATTTCAGTCTTGTTTTCTAATATATTTAGGGCTATAAATTTTCCTCTAAGTACTCCTTTGGCAGTTCCCCACTTTATCCTGTGTGTATGTGATTTTTTTGGCTTTATATCTGTAAGCTTGTCCTTATGTTTTTCTCCAGCACCCAGTGAGTCTGTGATCTACATAATAACCTCTTTTTTCCCCCTAAAACCTTTTAATCTTCCCTTCTCCATGTCTTATCAGCCATTTTCCTCCTGTGGGTTGCAGCTAAGCATCCTGGTGGAGGTAGAGTCTGCTTATTACTCTCCTTTGTCATTCTTTGAGGCTGAGTTCCATCTCTATTCTCCCAACTTGGTGGAATCCAACCGCGTATGAATAGATCTTCTAGAATGAGCTGAGTGTTCTAAGAGCCGTGGTCAGTTCATGTGACTGGTCGCCTCATAGTGCTGCTCCTGCTGCAGTTAAGTTTGACGCTTGTGACCCTTCAGACTCTGCACCTCTGTCACTTTAGGACCAACCTTTATAACCAGATCATTTCCTCTAGAGCTTCCCCGTGCAGCCCAGCTTACTTTCCTCCCTTGTCATCCGGCCACCCATATATATGTGCCGTGGAGCACATAGGGCAGTCTGAGCTAGTCACGTTGTTTTTCTCCTTTAATCTGTAAGTGTGGTGAGATACCTTGATGGTTTCTCACATTAAGACATCTTTGCATTCCTGGAATAAAAGTCACGATGTATTTTTGAATATATTGCTGATTTTGGTTTTCTGATGTTTGGGGAATTTGGGGCATCCGGGCTAAGTGAGATGGCTTAAGCTTTTCCTCTCCTGCACTGCCCTTGTCTGGTTTTTATATCAAGATATGAGTTGGAGAGCATTCTCTCCCTTTATTTTCATTACAAGTGTTTGTATATGATTGGAATTTTGCATTTCTAAAATTTTTGGTATAACTTACTATAAAACCAACCATACCTGGCAGTTCTGGGCTGAGTGGGTAGATTTTTTCTTTTTATGATTTTATTTTTCCTTTTTCTCCCCAAAGCCCCCCTAGTACATAGTTGTGTATTTTTAGTTGTGGGTCCTTCTAGTTGTGGCATGTGGGACGCCACCTCAGCATGACCTGATGGGCGGTGCCATGTCCGCACCCAGGATTCGAGCTGGCGAAACCCTGGGCCACCAAAGCGGAGTGCACGAACTTAACCACTTGGCCACGGGGCTGGCCTCAGGGTGGGTACTTTTTTTTTTTTTTTTGAGAAAGATCAGCCCTGAGCTAACTACTGCCAATCTTTCTCTTTTTGCTGAGGAAGACTGGCCCTGAGCTAACATTCATGCCCATCTTCCTCTACTTTATTTGTGGGATGCCTACCACAGCATGGCTTTTGCCAAGCGGTGCCATGTCCGCACCCAGGCTCCAAACCGGCGAACCCCAGGCCGCCGAGAAGCAGATCGTGTGAACTTAACCGCTGTGCCACTGGGCCGGCCCAGGGTAGATTTTTAATTCTAGATTTTTGTTGATAATGGATTTGCTCAGGTTTCTGTTCTTGAGTCAGCTATATTTTCAAGGAAAAATATTTGCCTGTTTTATCTATGGTTTCAAATTTATTAGCATAAAGATATTTGTAGAATTGCCTTATGTTTGTAACCTTGACTGTATCCAAAATTTGTCCCCTTTTTAATATCTAAAATTTATTATACTTTGTATCTTTTTCTATCCTGTCTGTCTTGGCAGAAGTTCATTTATTAGTCTCTTCAAAGCACCAGCTTTTTGTCGTCGTTCATTGTTAGCTTTCTTCTGTCATTGGTTTCTGCTCTTACCATATTCCACTTTACTTATCCTCCCTTGGGCTCATTCTGTCGTCCTTCTCATAGCCCTTGTGGTTGTGTGCTGAACTAATTAGCTTTCAGTTTTACTTCCGCCCCCATCCCAAACTATTTAGGGAATTTTCAAACCTGAAGAAAAAGAGAAAGAAGGTAAAGTCAGTCCCTGTATACCCTTCAACAGGGTCACCAATTTATAACATTTTTTGCCACGTTCTATTTCTTTATTCACAGATCACACCTAGGTTTTACATTTAGTTGTTAAATCTCTTTGACCTCTTTTAATGTAGAACAAACACCTTAATGATTTTTTTCCCTTAAATGGACTATTTTGACAAGTTTGGGCTAGTATCTTATATCACTCATTTGCATTTGTGTGATTGTTTTTGCAGACAGATTTGGGTTAGACAATTTTAGCAAAAATAGCCTAGAGCTAACGTGCTCTCACTGCGTCACCAGGTGGAGGGCTGGCGTGCGCTTATTGTTCATTGCTCATGAGGCACATGGTGCAGGATGTCCGGCTACCGCCAGGCTAATTTTGATCACCTGGCTAATGGGACGGCTTCTAGATCATTTCCCTAGAAAAGCGCTATTTTCCCCTTATAATTAGTAATTTGTGGGACAGTCTTACACCTTTTAAGGCTAAAATTTCCCTTGATGCAGCTCCATATGTTTTGTATCTAGTTTTGGGTTTTTAAGAAATTAATGAATTAGAATACACATAAAATTTACCGTCTTTACTATTTTTAAGAGTACAGTTCCGTCATGTTAAGTACATTCACATTGGGGCCGGCCTGATGGCTTAGTGGTTAAGTTCACATGCTCCACTTCGGCGGCCCAGGGTTCATGGGTTCACATCCCAGGCACGGACCTACTCACGAGTCATCAAGCCACACTGAGGCAGCATCCCACATACAAAGTAGAGGAAGATCAGCACAGATGTTAGCTCAGGGCCAGTCTTCCTCACACATGCAAAAAAAGTATATTCACGTTGTGCAACCAATCTCCAAATGTTTTCATACCCATTAACAACTCCCCTTTTTCCCCTTCCCCAGGCCCTGACAACCACCAGTCTACTTTCTGTGTCTGGAGTTTGAGTAGATACCTCAGATAAGTGGGATCATACAATATTTATCTTCATGTCTGGTTTATTTCACTGTGTATAATGTCCTCAAGTTTCGTCCATATTGCATGTGTCAGAATGTCGGTCCTTCTTAAGGCTGAATGATATTCCGTTGTGTCTTTAGACCACATTTTGTTCATCCATTCATCCGTTGATGGAATCTTGGATTTTCCTTCCACCTTTTAGCTATTGTGAATAATGCTGCTATGAACATGGGTGTACAAATAACCTCTTTGACACCTTGCTTTCAGTTCTTTTGGAGATATACCCAGAGGTGGAATTGCTAGATTATATGGTCATTCTATTTTGAATTTTTTAAGGAACCACCACCATACTATTTTCCACTGTGGCTGCACCATTTTACATTCCCACCAAAAGTGCATAAGAGTTCCAATTTCTCCACACCGTTGCCAACACGTTGTTTTCTGTTCTTTTGAGGAAGATTAGCCCTAAGCTAACTACTGCCAATCCTCCTCTTTTTGCTGAGGAAGACTGGCCCTGAGCTAACACCATGCCCATCCTCCTCTACTTTATATGTGGGATGCCTGCCACAGCATGGCTTTTGCCAAGTGGTGCCATATCTGCACCTGGGATCCGAACCGGTGAACCCCGGGCCGCTGAGAAGTGGAACGTGTGAACTTAACGGCTATACTACCGGGCTGGCGCCCGTTCTTTTTTTTTTTGATAGTAGCTATGCTGATAGGTGTGAAGTATCTAGTATTTTAATAATAGTTTAGTTTTGAGTGTTTTCTAATTTTCATTAAGATTCCTTTTTTGGTCCATAAATTATTGTACTTAAATATTTTAGTTGGTTATTTTTAATAATGTGAGCACCTTCAAACCCACCACTACAAAACAAAAGCTAGGACTTGCCAGTAACCCGAGCCACCATATGTCCCCTCCACCGGGCCCCCACCCATCCCATTCTGTTCTCCCACCCGGGGTAACCGTCTGGAGTTCCATATGCCCTTGTTTTCTTTTCATATGGTTTTCTTGTATTTAAAAGTTATTTTAACCTTATGAAAAGGATATGCTGAACGTCTTATTTGGGGGCTGACTTCTTTCATTTAATAATTTAATTTGTTATTTAATTATTCACTTTAACTTCCGTCATTGTATTACTGTGGTCCCGCTCATTGCTCTGTGTTGCTGGTCTTCGTTTGTTTTGACTGTCAATGTTTCCTTGCGGGACGGTTTATCCGTTTAGTCTTCTGCTGCTGGCCCTCCACGTCTTCCCATTTTTCTGCCGTTGTAAACATTCTTGCACGTGTGTCTTTGTTCGGGTGGGAGAGCTTCTCTTGGGACGGTACCTAGGCGTGAACTCGCTCTGTCACGACTTTAGGCAGTGCTGCCCACTGTTTTCCGGAGTGGCTGCTCTGATCCACATTCACCGACAGCGGATCCCTGTGGTGGATTTCATGACTTCTTGCTACAGTCTGTCCATGTTTTCTTAATATATTTGGAGTTTATGTTATTTAGCACAACATGTTTAAAATTGCTATCTCTTTTTGTGAATCGAACCCTTCATTATAGCGTGACTCTGTCCATCCCTACAGAAGCTTCTTATCTTAGTTTCTTTCATCTGATGTTCGTGTAGCTGCCCCACGTTTCTTCTGGTTGGGTTAGTATTTTTGCCTGACAAGTCATCGTCCATCCTCTTGCTCTCAAGCTGTGCATGGTCCCTTGCTTTAGATGTCTCTGTGTGGATCTGGATTCTTCAAAGTTGAATCACTAATTTTCTTTTAACTGATACATTTAGTCCATTTAACTCATGGTGCTAATTGGAATATTGAGACCCATCTGTCATATTTGAATGACAGTTTGGGTGGATATAAAGTTCTAGATTCTAACTTCTTTTCCTTCAATACTTTGCAAATACTATGTTATTATCTTCTTGTGTCCAGTGTTGCTGTTGAAAAGTCTGATGTCAGCCTGATTCTCTTTCCTTTATGTGTGATATGCTTTTCTCTCTGTAAGCGTTATCTCTGATATCCTTAACGTCCTGGATGACGTGTGTAACTGCGAGTTATTCCTTTTTTCCCCCTTTTGGCACTCTGCACTTTTTTGATCCAAGGTGCTTCATATTTGTATTACTCCAGGAAATCTGTCTCCGTTATTTCTTCAAATATTTTCTCCTTTCATGTTTATATTTCTCTGTAGAATTCCCATTATTCAGACGTTAGCACCTTTCCTTGTATCTTCTATATCTCTTAGCTTTTCTTTTACAATTTTATTTCTTCAGTCCTTCCTCTTACAAGGTTTTCTCAATCTAGTCTTCTAGTCACTGTTTCATTTCTAAATTGTATTCCTTCTGTCGTATATCCTGTCTCTTGTGTTCTTTATTTCAGCTCAGGCTGAGTTCTCTAGCAGGGTTAAACTACAGGTGACCATACGGGAAATTTCCTGCATAGAGAACTCTGGGAGCCAGTGTCTGAGACACTTCAACAATAGCCCCCTGTGGGGCAAGGCAGCCGGGTGTTTGCCTGTCAGCTCCCACCTGCCGTTGTGGGCGGGCTGCTCCTGGAGGCGTTAGCTGCCAGCCCACCCATGTGCCGGTGGACCAGTAGGTGAGCTGGCTTCAGTGGCCGGGGAAAGTCCTCAGGCAAAGGCAACGGCAGGTGCTTGCTGTTGAAATCTGGCCAGCGTGCACAAGTCTGTTACGTGCTGAGAGGATACGTATGGGATTCTAGAGAGTGTGCACTTCTCAGTAGGAGAAGCAAGTCCATAAATGCAAAAGCCCTGGGGCCAGTGAGTGCTGGTGGGATGTAATTTCCAAAGCTGAGGTGAATTCCATGGCCTCTGAAGGAGACTGGGCTTGGTGGCAGTGCTCGGTCGACAGCTTCCTGATCTTCCAAGGCTTCCTGTTGCAGGGGCCCGTTCAAACTTGGTCTCTTGTCTGCTGGTCCAGTACAAAGGCTTTAGTAAAATTCCTAAACGTGGAGTATGCTGCCTTCATACTCAAAGAAGCCATACGTACAAAGAAGCCAAGTTGGTATAGGGCCTCTTTCTTCGTGGTTGGAGGCGTCAGGCCAGCAATTTATCTTTAGCAGTTGCCCAGATGTTTCCTAAGAAAGTCCCTTGGGTTGCAGGACCCTGGATTCTGTCTGCCTTCAAGGCCCAACCATGTCTGCTTACCTGTACCTGCAGAGCATGCAAGGCAGTGTGGACAGTTTCCTCAGTAGGAACTGCTGTCAGAATATCATCGACGTAAAGGAAAGTCAGGACTGCCACCAAGTGGCTTGTGTTGTGCTCAAGTTTGGTCCATTGATGACATATTGCAAGAGAATCCAAAGTCCCCATGGAAGGTGTAAAGGCACACTGCCTGCCT